>NC_140213.1:5486849-6017710 GCF_951802725.1 Rutilus rutilus
GGGCAGGACGGTGAATCTCTCCTGGTCTCAGGGCAGAAGTCATATTTTTCTCTTCTCAGGGCAATATAGTTGGACAAAAGGGAGTCAGCTGTCTTATCTGGTCTCAGGGCAGAAGTGGTCTGAGGGCAGGATGGTGAATCTCTCCTGGTCTCAGGGCAGAAGTCATATTTTTCTCTTCTCAGGGCAATATAGTTGGACAAAAGGGAGTCAGCTGTCTTCTCTGGTCTCAGGGCAGAAGTGGTCTGAGGGCAGGACGGTGAATCTCTCCTGGTCTCAGGGCAGAAGTCATATTTTTCTCTTCTCAGGGCAATATAGTTGGACAAAAGGGAGTCAGCTGTCTTCTCTGGTCTCAGGGCAGAAGTGGTCTGAGGGCAGGACGGTGAATCCCTCCTGGTCTCAGGGCAGAAGTCATATTTTTCTCTTCTCAGGGCAATATAGTTGGACAAAAGGGAGTCAGCTGTCTTCTCTGGTCTCAGGGCAGAAGTGGTCTGAGGGCAGGACGGTGAATCCCTCCTGGTCTCAGGGCAGAAGTCATATTTTTCTCTTCTCAGGGCAATATAGTTGGACAAAAGGGAGTCAGCTGTCTTCTCTGGTCTCAGGGCAGAAGTGGTCTCAGGGCAGGACGGTGAATCTCTCCTGGTCTCAGGGCAGAAGTCATATTTTTCTCTTCTCAGGGCAATATAGTTGGACAAAAGGGAGTCAGCTGTCTTCTCTGGTTTCAGGGCAGAAGTGGTCTGAGGGCAGGACGGTGAATCTCTCCTGGTCTCAGGGCAGAAGTCATATTTTTCTCTTCTCAGGGCAATATAGTTGGACAAAAGGGAGTCAGCTGTCTTCTCTGGTCTCAGGGCAGAAGTGGTCTGAGGGCAGGACGGTGAATCTCTCCTGGTCTCAGGGCAGAAGTCATATTTTTCTCTTCTCAGGGCAATATAGTTGGACAAAAGGGAGTCAGCTGTCTTCTCTGGTCTCAGGGCAGAAGTGGTCTGAGGGCAGGACGGTGAATCTCTCCTGGTCTCAGGGCAGAAGTCATATTTTTCTCTTCTCAGGGCAATATAGTTGGACAAAAGGGAGTCAATTAAGGCAGAGACTGTTTCCTATGGAATGCCAAAGCTGACTTTATTTTAAATAAATAAATAAATGCATAAATATACGAAGAAATGTAAAAGAGCAAAAATACATAAATATACAAAGAAATGTAAAAAAAGTACAAATAAATTAGTATTTATACTTTTATTTCCTTAAAATATAATATTCCTTATTCCTATATAAAATTTAATTTTTTCACACATTTATTTATTTCAACTTATTTATTTCCACAAGATTTATTTATACAAGGTGTCACTGTGGCCTCAAAGCTTCAGCACTGCCACTCTGAGCTCGATTGCTGATGTGATGTCTGAGGTAAAACAAATAAATAAATGTGGAAATGAATAAAAGTGGAAATAAATAAATGTAGAAATAAATAAAAGTGTGAAAAATACAATTATACATAAAGTAATAAAAGTATAAATACTCATTTATTTGTACTTTTTTACATTTCTTTGTATATTTATTTATGTATGTATTTTTGCTCTTTTACATTTCTTCGTATATTTATGTATTTATTTATAATAAAGTCAGCTTTGGCATTCCAGGTTTCCCACAATTTTGTCCCAGGGCAGGTGAATCCATCCTGGTCTCAGGGCAGAAGTTGTTTTGTAGGATTTTCCTCATGACTGTTTAGTCTCATCTGGTCCCAGGGCAAAAACCATTCTTTTCCACAATTTTGTCCCAGGGCAGGTGAATCCCTCCTGGTCTCAGGGCAGAAGTGGTCTGAGGGCAGGTGAATCTCTCCTGGTCTCAGGACAGAAGTCGTATTTTTCTGTTCTCAGGGCAACATAGTTGGACAGAATGGAGTCAGCTGTCTTCTCTGGTCTCAGGGCAGAAGTGGTCTGAGGGCAGGACGGTGAATCTCTCCTGGTCTCAGGGCAGAAGTCATATTTTTCTCTTCTCAGGGCAATATAGTTGGACAAAAGGGAGTCAACTGTCTTCTCTGGTCTCAGGGCAGAAGTGGTCTGAGGGCAGGACGGTGAATCTCTCCTGGTCTCAGGGCAGAAGTCATATTTTTCTCTTCTCAGGGCAATATAGTTGGACAAAAGGGAGTCAGCTGTCTTCTCTGGTCTCAGGGCAGAAGTGGTCTGAGGGCAGGACGGTGAATCCCTCCTGGTCTCAGGGCAGAAGTCATATTTTTCTCTTCTCAGGGCAATATAGTTGGACAAAAGGGAGTCAGCTGTCTTCTCTGGTCTCAGGGCAGAAGTGGTCTCAGGGCAGGACGGTGAATCTCTCCTGGTCTCAGGGCAGAAGTCATATTTTTCTCTTCTCAGGGCAATATAGTTGGACAAAAGGGAGTCAACTGTCTTCTCTGGTCTGAGGGCAGAAGTGGTCTCAGGGCAGGACGGTGAATCTCTCCTGGTCTCAGGGCAGAAGTCATATTTTTCTCTTCTCAGGGCAATATAGTTGGACAAAAGGGAGTCAACTGTCTTCTCTGGTCTCAGGGCAGAAGTGGTCTGAGGGCAGGACGGTGAATCTCTCCTGGTCTCAGGGCAGAAGTCATATTTTTCTCTTCTCAGGGCAATATAGTTGGACAAAAGGGAGTCAGCTGTCTTCTCTGGTCTCAGGGCAGAAGTGGTCTGAGGGCAGGACGGTGAATCCCTCCTGGTCTCAGGGCAGAAGTCATATTTTTCTCTTCTCAGGGCAATATAGTTGGACAAAAGGGAGTCAGCTGTCTTCTCTGGTCTCAGGGCAGAAGTGGTCTGAGGGCAGGACGGTGAATCCCTCCTGGTCTCAGGGCAGAAGTCATATTTTTCTCTTCTCAGGGCAATATAGTTGGACAAAAGGGAGTCAGCTGTCTTCTCTGGTCTCAGGGCAGAAGTGGTCTGAGGGCAGGACGGTGAATCCCTCCTGGTCTCAGGGCAGAAGTCATATTTTTCTCTTCTCAGGGCAATATAGTTGGACAAAAGGGAGTCAACTGTCTTTTCTGGTCTCAGGGCAGAAGTGGTCTGAGGGCAGGACGGTGAATCTCTCCTGGTCTCAGGGCAGAAGTCATATTTTTCTCTTCTCAGGGCAATATAGTTGGACAAAAGGGAGTCAGCTGTCTTCTCTGGTCTCAGGGCAGAAGTGGTCTGAGGGCAGGACGGTGAATCTCTCCTGGTCTCAGGGCAGAAGTCATATTTTTCTCTTCTCAGGGCAATATAGTTGGACAAAAGGGAGTCAACTGTCTTTTCTGGTCTCAGGGCAGAAGTGGTCTCAGGGCAGGACGGTGAATCTCTCCTGGTCTCAGGGCAGAAGTCATATTTTTCTCTTCTCAGGGCAATATAGTTGGACAAAAGGGAGTCAGCTGTCTTCTCTGGTCTCAGGGCAGAAGTGGTCTCAGGGCAGGACGGTGAATCTCTCCTGGTCTCAGGGCAGAAGTCATATTTTTCTCTTCTCAGGGCAATATAGTTGGACAAAAGGGAGTCAACTGTCTTTTCTGGTCTCAGGGCAGAAGTGGTCTGAGGGCAGGACGGTGAATCCCTCCTGGTCTCAGGGCAGAAGTCATATTTTTCTCTTCTCAGGGCAATATAGTTGGACAAAAGGGAGTCAACTGTCTTTTCTGGTCTCAGGGCAGAAGTGGTCTGAGGGCAGGACGGTGAATCTCTCCTGGTCTCAGGGCAGAAGTAATATTTTTCTCTTCTCAGGGCAATATAGTTGGACAAAAGGGAGTCAGCTGTCTTCTCTGGTCTCAGGGCAGAAGTGGTCTGAGGGCAGGACGGTGAATCCCTCCTGGTCTCAGGGCAGAAGTCATATTTTTCTCTTCTCAGGGCAATATAGTTGGACAAAAGGGAGTCAACTGTCTTTTCTGGTCTCAGGGCAGAAGTGGTCTCAGGGCAGGACGGTGAATCTCTCCTGGTCTCAGGGCAGAAGTCATATTTTTCTCTTCTCAGGGCAATATAGTTGGACAAAAGGGAGTCAGCTGTCTTCTCTGGTCTCAGGGCAGAAGTGGTCTGAGGGCAGGTGAATCCCTCCTGGTCTCAGGGCAGAAGTCATATTTTTCTCTTCTCAGGGCAATATAGTTGGACAAAAGGGAGTCAGCTGTCTTCTCTGGTCTCAGGGCAGAAGTGGTCTGAGGGCAGGACGGTGAATCTCTCCTGGTCTCAGGGCAGAAGTCATATTTTTCTCTTCTCAGGGCAATATAGTTGGACAAAAGGGAGTCAGCTGTCTTCTCTGGTCTCAGGGCAGAAGGCATATTTTTTTATGTATTATTTAGTATATTAGTAGTTTGTATAATATGCAGCGCTGCCTGGAATAATAATTCTTCTTCTTCTTCTTCTTCTTCTTCTTCTTCTTCTTCTTCTTCTTCTTCTTCTTCTTCTTCTTCTTCTTCTTCTTCTTCTTCTTCTTCTTCTTCTTCTTCTTCTTCTTCTTCTTCTTCTTCTTCTTCTTCTTCTTCTTCTTCTTCTTCTTCTTCTTCTTCTTCTTCTTCTTCTTCTTCTTCTTCTTCTTCTTCTTCTTCTTCTTCTTCTTCTTCTTCTTCTTCTTCTTCTTCTTCTTCTTCTTCTTCTTCTAAATATTTATCACGACCGATCAGTTTGATGCTTAGCCTGTGTTTCTCCAAAAATCTATATGTTCAAGTTTAGTGTCTTTTATAATTTCAGAATATGGCGACACATTGGGTGAATGGTGTTAAAAAACGGTTGAAGAAGCCACATGACTCCAGGGTCCACCAAGATGTTGTTATTATTAGGGGGGATGCCAAGGAGTTCATGGAGGGTTACATCAAAGAAGTGCAGGAGAAGGAGCATTGCTACTTCAGACCCCCAGTCTGCCGCCGGCAGGACTATTATTACTATGGCTGTGACCGTGGGAATCACGCTGCAGGCAAAAGTAATGGAGAAGCCACACAAACTCGGGCCAATTCTTGCAAGGCATACATCTCTTTCAAAGTCATCACGGATGCCGGAATATCAGGTGCCATAATCCAAAAGATGCTACAGCACACTGGCCATGACGAGGCTAATTCTAAAGAGAAAAACCGCATCCACCCAGACCTGCATTCCCTCATTGAAATATGGCTTCAACAGGGTTGTTCTACTTCTGAGATCTTAATAAAAAGCTATGATTGGGCTCAACAAAATGGGCATGTGGACAAAAAAGACCGCCGGTTTTACTTGACCCCTAATGACATTCGGCTTTTAAAGAAAAACCTCAGAGGTGTGGGTGACAGTGATTCTGTCAGTGTGGACCATTTGGTTTCCATGGAACTCAGAGACAACATCTGTTTTTATCAGCCACTTCACAATGAACAACCATTCATTTTAGTTGTACAAACACCATTTCAAAAACAACTTTTGGAAGAGAACCCCCATCCAATGGTTTTCATGGATGCTTCATACAAAGGCATAACAGCCTACGGGTATGCATTTTATGCACTGTTATTGATAAACAAAACTGGAAGAGGTGTGCCATTTGCCTATTTTATCCTGAGCAAGGAAACTACTGCAACAGTAAGCCTCTGCCTACAGAAGCTTCAATTGAGTAACCCAAGCTTCTATCCAAGGTCAGTCAAATGTTAGCATAATTTATGTTATACTGTATTTATTCTTTTCTTTGTAATTGGAACAACAGGAAATATGCATGTTTGACTTTGAATCTGGAAATACTACTGCACTGAGCTACAGCTTTTGAATTTTGGATCTCACTAGGTTCTTAACTCTATTCTAAATTTTCTTGATACAATGTTTACACTGTATACAATACACTCTGTCTAATGTATGCTTTTGGGTGTGGTGCAACTTTTTCCTCTCTTCTCTTTTCTTTCTTTTTCAATGTTACAGGTCAGTGATGATGGACCGTGACTTGAGAGTGCTTAATGCTATTAAAAGCGTTTTCCCAAATGCAAAGCTTCTCCTTTGTTGGTTCCATGTGCTTCAGGTAAGTCGATGAATATACAATATCACTATTTGTGACATTTAAATCTACAATGTTGTGCAGTTGACATTGACAAACTAACAGGAAAGGTCAACTGAGCAGGTACAAAGTACTATTCTAGAGATCTTTGGCAAAGTGTGCTGTTTTCAACAGTGTTCTTTAAAAATGTGGTGGGTGTGTAAACAAGTGTAATCTTTAACTGTACTGTATATTAAGGGCAATCAACTAGTGGTCTGCAACGTAATTGCTGGTGGTTGTGACATAAATACTTACAGTTTGCAGTATATGCTTATTTCAAATCCTGAATTCTACTTACATGAAACATGAAAATTTGGGATATACTGAGTTACATTGCAGTACAATAACATAAACTCCCTTTTGGCCAAGCAATAGAAACTAACTGCCACGTGACAGGGTGAAATAACATACCCTAATGTGCATCTGAAGCAATTTATGCTGTTATAGGCTGTTAACCGGTGGCTTGTGAAGACAGATGGAGGTCACCTGACACCTGAACAAAGAAATGTGGTAATTCATGCCATGGCATCAATGAAAGCTTGTCTGACGGTACTATATTTACTATATTTTCTTACATTCATAACCCCAGTGCAACTAAGTGGTCCTGAACAAATTATGCATTCTGTAGTGCAGTGGTTCCCAAACCTGTCCTGGAGGACCACCAACACTGCACGTTTTCTTTTTCTCCCTAGTCAAACACACCTGATTCAACTCATCAGCTCATTAACCCATGTGATAATGAGCTGATGAGTTGAATCAGGTGTATTTGACTAGGGAGAAAAAGAAAACGTGCAGTGTTGGTGGTCCTCCAGGACAGGTTTGGGATCCACTGCTGTAGTGTACATAATAGTGAGTTTACAATTATTTATACTTTTTCTTTTTAATGTTTGTATATAAGCATCTCAGATTAAATATGTTTTTCCCCTAAGGAGGAAGAGTTTCTCAATGTATCTGCCAAGAAATGCAGTGAGATCGACACCTTTTTGGATAGTCCCCATGTAACAACTTATCTGAAGACAAATTGGTTTACTTATGCGGAGCTGTGGGTAAACTTTGGCAGAACGTTCTATCACTGTAGCAGTGAGACAAACAACAAGGCTGAAAGGTATTTTACTTACATTTGCCAATAATATTTCAAATAATTTATTTTCATATTGGGATCAGAGTATTTGCTTAAAACATCAAGGTGTTGCTAACATCATGTTCCTAAAATTATGCATGCAAATATAGTGCCAGTCTCTACTAGCTTTTCTCAAAATGGCATGGGCCTATCTAATACCACATATTGAACACTGACTTACTATGCACTGAACGTTACGTCTTACCACAAGGCCGGCTCACCTCGTGGTCTGACTATTGGGAGGCAAAGTTTACCATGAGCTGAAAAACCCATATTCCCCAAATCAGCAGTTAATGCAGCTCTTTAGGTTGAATGAGCGAGGTTTCACTGAAGTCAGAAAAAATATGTAGGAATCAGTGTTTTACACTGATAGTTTATTTTGTATTGCTATTCAATTATTTTCTCCCAATTTGATAGGAAGCCAATGGTATGGTGGGTGTCAGATTTGTAATTGTCAAGCTTTTCACGTTTTTCATCCCTTTCTGTCTTAAAGATTTTTCCTTACGTTGAAATACCAGTTTCTGCGAGGCCAGGCAAACCGAAGAGTCGACCAACTTCTGCTTTTGCTATGTGGAGATGTAGAAAAGTATTACAGGTTAGTAATCTCTCTAACAGGGAATGTGGATTTTGCCAAATGGCTATTTCAGCCTGTTATAGAATAAAATAAAATGAGACGCAGCTACTTTCATGAAGCTTGCCACCCTCTCACAGTCTTAACAGTGAATTCATTTTTTATGGAGCTGTTGCACTAAAAAACAATCACCATGGCTACATGACTACACAATGAAACTTGCATTTAGCTAAAATCTATCCAACAATAAGGGCCAATATACAGAATGGTTATGAGTTTATGGTATTGCATAAGTTATTGGCCATCCAATCAGAATATGCAAAATGTGTGCCATTAAAAAGTTTGTGATGGTGCACTTACCTGTGTTGAAGCTAGCTAGGGCACACTCTCACACACTGGTCCCCTGTCGCTCCCCACTGTCCTATCTGAGGCAAAGGCTACTATTTTACTGTAATTCCAAATTTGTGTCTTGTTTTTCATTACTGCAGCTACATGGATGGCCTCAGCGAAGCAGGACGACTGACATTATCCAGCTCTGCTGCTCACCAGGCTGCTGCGCTGCTATTTAAAAATGGTGTGGGCAAAGATTTGGACATAGAAGCGGGGCAGTGCTTTGTGCCGTCACAGTCAACAAACACAGCCTACAAAGTTAACTTGTTACACTTCACGTGTGAATGCACCAATTTCCGGATGGGAAACATATGCAAACATATTCTCTTGGTGAAGATGGAGGTAGGCAGGAGAGGTATTGACATTGAAAAAATGCGTAATAATAAAGCGCTAGAAATCATCAGCCTCCGTCTCTATCAGCAGACTGAAGATGAAATAACCATCTTCAATAGTGATGGGACTATGAGTATTGTGAATAGGAAAACTCCGACTTTGTGCACATGCATTGCTAATAGTTTTGGAGAAAGATGTGTTTGCATACATGTCACACATGTCCTCAAGCCTCAAGACATTCTCACAGACCCCAAAGAAAATGCACAAGTGTCTGAAGCCTCCCATGGGAATCCTCCCATACAGTCCATGTTATCAGACCTACTAGAGTGGAGCAAGTCCGAAGCATTTGAACATACCCCTGAACTGTACAATACCATCCAAAGAGCACACAAGCTGGCTTTTGGAAAATTCACTGCTGTGTCCAGAAAAAGGAAAATTACCCCTTTACATGGTTACCGTAAAAAAATTAAAAAAGCTAGACTGCAGAGAGCAGTAGTTGAGAACTTTAAAAGCAAAAGAAGAGCAAGAAGAACTTAATTCTGTTATTCTGGAGGTGCCATTGTTTGCATGTGAAAGCGCCCGTCTTGATTGGTTGATGAATTTTCTTGGTAGTTAAGGTAAATAAAATACTGATAATTAAATCAAAGTTTTATGAAGTTTTGGGAAATATATAGACTTCTTACATTAATGGCAGAAGCAATAGTAGTGTTTTACCAATATGAAATGTAAATTACACCAGCAGAGTGGTGAAGTACACAGGTCCCGTAATTCAGTAAAAGTATTGATCCCCAAGAAAAATGTACTCACAATTACAAATAAAGAAAATTGCTTTATAACTTTGATGCTTTGATACATTCTCAGTCCAAAACCAAGACTTTACATACATTCTTATGGTTTAACTTAACATGTATTTGGCAAATTATGTTTTCAACCTTGTGTTGTCACAAAAAAAAAAAAAACACTTTCTTCAACGGTTTAAGCCATTTTTTTCAGTTTGGTTTTGCTTTTTCCAACATTTTAAATTATTTCTTTTACATATTTTCAGTGCTTATTTCTACGTCCCATATTTTCTGATATAAAACAAAAATTGAAACCGGGTCAATTTCACCCGAAGTCAACACAAGGGTTAAATCACATCTATATTGTGCAAAGTATTTTACTTAGTAAACCATAAAGACTATTCCTTTGTCAAGGCTACCCATAAATGCAGATACCACTTTAAAATTGACATGCTTTATTTACTTCTGGAGGCAGTGGAGGTTCTCTGCCTCGACCAGGCACGCATCAATTAAAGAAAACGCACCCTTCAACATTTCTGGTCCAAGGCCATGCGTAGCGAGGTTGTAATAGGACCAGTTGGCCTCCATCGCGGTCTTTATCCTTGTTAGTGTCTGCCTGCAAAAGTGTTAAAAACAGATGTTATTGACATAAAGAACAGTGGTAGAGGTGATGTAATACAATAATGCATATGTAGATCTAAGCCTTTTTAATCTTGCATACTGGCATTGGTAACAACAGATCAATGAACCTGCAGTGTTGGGCCTTGACGATGGCCTCAAGATGTTGGTCCTCCTCCAGGCAAGCCTGGCCAATTTTTTGAATTGGTAGGTATTTAAAACCCATGTAATTTACATCCTCTGCAAGGGCCAGACATTCTTCTACAAATACACAGTGCAAGAGAGTACAAAAAAATTATATTTTTGTCAAACTAAGAATGGAGTATACTGTTAAGGACAGAAACGAGATTCAGTCATTCCAAAAAAAGTTCTGATCAACAAGTGAAAGTGCCTTGATGATGCCATTTGATGAGTCCGCCTAGTTGATAAGATCTATGAAAATTTCATAATTACAGCCTATAATGTTACTTGGGGAAGAGGTAAGTCCTGTTAATTCAAGACCTCTCAGTAATACAAAGGTAGATTCTTTCTGAGCCTACTTATCCCAGAATCTTCATTTAAGTGGGCTAACATCTTACAGAGACATAAGACACGATAACGAGATAGCGTCTATAAACAAAAGATGTTTACCCAACCTCCTATCTCACTGTTTTCTGCAACCAAAAACATATAGATCAGAGTTAATAATCTATGTGCATCCGTGTTGGTGGCAATTTCTAAGTGAATAGGTCAATGATGCAATAATCACAATAAATAATAAAACTTGTAAAACAAGATTTGAAAATTAAAAAATATTTTTGCTATTTGTCTTATTCATTCTTATGATTTGACATCACAGTGAGGTTGCAATTTCACCCCGATTGCATGCCATACTGCTGTAAAGTGTAAGATGGTGGTATTGGAAAAGCCTAATATTTTCTGAGGTGGTACTCAAGGTAAAAAAAAATTTAAATCACTGCCCAATGTCATGCAGAATAGTTATTTCTGGCAATGTGTTTGTATTGTGCGTAACAAGAACCAATTTCAATGCCTTCACATCCTGCCAAAATAGTGCAAAATTACCAAAATCTTAATGGTAACAAAGATTTCCGCCTAGCCAGACTATTAAGAAAAGATTCTTATACCAGCTGTGTGAAGTGATGGGTGGTCCACTGCCCTTAAACTCTTGCACATCATGTTCTTAACCTCTAGACCTCAGTTACCTTCACACAACTTGCTGACACTTGTTGACAGCCTGATTCGTGGTCCTGGCTCCACCTGTGAGTCGTGCAACTTGGCCATGACCGCCTCTTTTTGGCTCTTGCCTTTCCTTAAGTAGGCCACCAGAGCATTGGGCGAATAGCCCTCTGGTGGCCCACACCTTCTAACCAGTTCCTCCCTAGTCACTTTATATCTGCAATATCAGTGGAGATTTTAAGCAGGCATATAGAGTTAAAACAATCTTCTACCTTGTAGAAATGTTGGTAGGTAACACTTTAGGTACAGGAGAACACATACATGACACCTTAAAAAGGGTTTTAAATCTAGGTGGAAGCTGGGGACTTTTAAAGATTTATTCCACAGCAAAGGTGCTGCAAGTAGGAATTTTGTGCCATGTTAGCATGATGAGCCATGTAAGAGGCTGTTATGAGCTTTTGTAAAGGCTTAGGAATATGATATGCACCTGTCCTTACAGCAAGAGTTTACCTAAATTTGGGAAATTAGTAATTGTCTGTAGAGAAACAGATTTCTGCTTAAAAATTCCTTCTGTGTACTTCTGATAGCCTAGTTACCAGCCCCACCTACTTCATTTCATACAGTAAGTGTGACCCCGCGCAATCACAGTTCCGGACTTTGAAAACATACCGAGCCAAATGCGTTCCTCCCTTGTACACAGAAACATTTTTCGATTGTCTACGTTCGTTAGTACCTCCCAAGAAGGTAATTTCTCAGGGCCAGACATAACTGCAGAGCAAATTTAAATTTAAATATAATAGCGTGCAACACCGAGGGTTATACCCAGTCTAATATACTGTATTTTCCGCACTATAAGGTGGTAATCGTGCAATGTGTAGACCTGTGCACAGTTATTGTTTGGAACTATTAATTGCTTAGAGAAGAATTATGTAAATGTATGAAATATTGATGGTAATGACATACAGTTACCTTTTGGCCTTGGTCCCGTCAGGTAACCGGAGAACACTCTCCACTTCGAATAATACTGTAGAAGTGAAAAAATATTGTTTTTATTTTATTGTCAACTCATTTCATGGCCAAAACTATGCTGACCATAAATACAGTATCTTCCTACCTTGTTCACCCTCTGTGGACTCAGATTCCTGTGCAAGGCCACCATCTACTATATTTAAAGGAGAAATCCGGTGAATTTTAACATTGAGCTCATTTTTTTGTAATAAAAATATTTTTGGATAAAAATTATGTTATTTAAGCCAGCGCAAATACTTATATTTACATCCTGTTTTCGGTCGAAGGCCATAGTAATCGATTGTTGAGTTCACGCGCGTGATCATAGGTAACTTAACCTATGCGCGTGAACTCGACAATCGACTAGTATGGCCTTTGACCGAAAACAGGATGTAAATATAGGTATGAGCGCTGGCTGAATTAACTTCACTTTTATTCATATCTTTCACATCTACTGCAGTCAGATTCAACCCGTGTTCACTCTGAAGGAATCACTCACATTGGCTGTGCACTTGTAATGACACATCAAGGATGTTAAGAGGCTAAAAGCAGGTTTAAAACTTGCCCCATTGAAGTCAACAGGGTGCAAATTTTAAAAAGAGGATAACACGGTGTAGGCAACACCGATTTGTGTCGTTGTTCTCTGTACTGACAGCACTCCAAATTTACAAAAAAATTAGCTCAATGTTAAAATTGACCGGAGTTCTCCTTTAAGACCAATCAGAGAACAGCATTCAGGGAACAAACTGTTTCAAAAGAAAGATCTCTGTACTTTCCTAACAGCAAAGTTAATACATCAAAGACACAATTGCTTACTGAAAAGATCCCTAAATGTATGTTGTGAGTGAGTGACTCGAATGCTGACCATAAATACAGTATCTTCCTACCTTGTTCACCCTCCGTGGACTCAGATTCCTGTGCAAGGCCACCATCTACTATATATAAGACCAATCAGAGAACAGCATTCAGGGAACAAACTGTTTCAAAAGAAAGATCTCTGTACTTTCCTAACAGCAATGTGCTGTTGGTGGCAGAGGAAAGGTGCGTATGTGTGTGTGTGTTCTCTATATTTTTTTTTACCTGCACATGGGTGCTCTCCAACAGGTTGATCTGTCCAAACATAAAAGAAAACAAATGCCTACATGAAAGATCTTCAGGTGGGCTGTGTGTGTTTGTATATTTCTTACCTAAAAAGCAGTGCTATGTGGATCAGTTAATACATCAAAGACACAATTGACCTTTCGCCGGCCCCTCCCCCTAAACGGCCATTGTCCAATCACACATCATAGCAACCGTTACTATGTGAGCAGGTCCGACAAACATTAGCAAGATGGTGTTGAAGCGTGCGCCCACGGCGTTTGTAAATCGGACACTAGATACCCCGAGAGATTGTCTGGAGGAGTTGTGTTCTTTCCATTCCCAAAGCCGAAAACACAACGTGAGCGATGCCTACAATGGATAAAACAGTGTGGACGGCCCCACTCCCAGTTAAATGTGTCGAACATTACGAAGCATAAATACGTCTGCTGGCTGTGGTGTCGATGGCTACTTAAAGTTTTTTTGTTTTGTTTTTCTGATCTGAAAAACTATCCTATCTGTTACTCAAAAAACATATTATTGTCTGAACCGCGAGTTTTATGATCTGTTGTCCCCCTAATAAATATTATAGTAAGTGCATTATGAAAGACAAGCAATGAAAGTTATTTAGATGCAAATTAAGGCTATGTCTGGTTAAACAGTTATTGAGCCCTATCTTGCACCCAGCGCAATTGACTTTGTACACGTACGCATGTATCATTCCTATTTTGCACCCGCGCAAAGCGGACTTTTCCCTCCACAGAAGCAGGTCGGTTAACTAAGAAATACACTTGCGCTCCCCGGGGCGGTTCAGCGCAAAGAGGAGGCGTGTTCCGGCGCAAACGTTCCCTCATGCTATTTTACAGGTTTAGAAAACAATTCCGCCACTGACCAAAAAAAAACAGTCTAAAGTCAGTGGCGCATTGCACATGTTATTCATATGCTATTTTAAGGGCGCATGCTTGGCCTAAATCAATGTAGCGTGTGCACAACGCACATACACTTTGATTCTCTCATCTACACACAGACGCAGCAGTTATCATTTTTGCAAATCATACATTATTACGATAGATAGATAGATAGATAGATAGATAGATATAGTTTATTATAAAAGCATACATCTAGCTTATACATTTACCCAAATTATCATACGCCTGTTTAACCGATGTTAATTTGGGTGTGTTTCTCCATCCCCAACGTCCCTGACGGGAACGTCGGTCTCCTCGGCCTTGAACCGCTCCTGGCGTGCGCCTGGCAAATCCGCCGTTATAATAGGAATCCGCTTTAGAACAAGCGTGCCTGCTCTTAAAGGGAATGTGAGATGTCGCTCTGATTGGTTTATTTCACGTTACGCCCAAACCACACCTATGAATAATGAAGCTACTTCAGACCAACCCCTTTTAGATTTGCGCCAGGGGCAAGAGTCATTTATCCCGCCGGGAAAATAGCAACAGCGCCAAGACCCGCCCACAAAGTTACTTGCGCTTTGACACTTGCGTTTCAGATCGTTAAAATAGGGCCCATTGTGTGATTTCGTTTATTGTGCGTTGTCAACTTGAAGCATGAATTTGAGAAAGAAAATCATTTTTGGAAGAAAATGCACCACGTACTTTTGTCAATGATATAAGTTATAGCTAAAAGATTGTAAAAGCTTTCAGTTCACCCTGCCTAATTGTAGTTGAAAAGTCAAATTAAGCTTGATTAATGATATACTGTGACTGATCAGATAAACTACAGCATCGGGAATAACTCCCATGTGTTTTGCAGCATTTAAAATTTTTGTCATAGTGTGTTATGCGAAAAAACACACATAAGAAATTATTGCTGACAGTTTTTTCTTTCACACAAAAACACAACAGTTTCAACAGTGTCTTTCAATGCTTTTAAACACTTGTTTTCTTGTTCTTTGTCATATCACAAATGATGTGTATGAACACCGGTAAGTTAAGCATTAGCCTCGATAGAGACGTAGATAGTAGTCGTGTCTCCTTCATTGCGTATTTTTATATTTTGAATATATCCCTCCACTGCATACTGTAACCCCTTTTGCCTCGATCTGGAGGATATCGCGGAGGTATTGCTCCAAAAATGGTCACTGACACGCACGGGTATACCTCTTCCCGTCATGGCAATCTGTCGCGCTGGTTGTGTTTGACCATTTGTTTGTCGGACGTAGCAACAGTAACTAAGGGGGGCGGGGCTCGGCGAAAGGTCAATTGCTTACTGAAAAGATCCCTACATGTATGTTGTGAGTGAGTGACTCGAATGCTGACCATAAATAAAGTATCTTCCTACCTTGTTCACCCTCCGTGGACTCAGATTCCTGTGCAAGGCCACCATCTACTATATATAAGACCAATCAGAGAACAGCATTCAGGGAACAAACTGTTTCAAAAGAAAGATCTCTGTACTTTCCTAACAGCAAAGTTAATACATCAAAGACACAATTGCTTACTGAAAAGATCCCTAAATGTATGTTGTGAGTGAGTGACTCGAATGCTGACCATAAATACAGTATCTTCCTACCTTGTTCACCCTCCGTGGACTCAGATTCCTGTGCAAGGCCACCATCTACTATATATAAGACCAATCAGAGAACAGCATTCAGGGAACAAACTGTTTCAAAAGAAAGATCTCTGTACTTTCCTAACAGCAAAGTTAATACATCAAAGACACAATTGCTTACTGAAAAGATCCCTACATGTATGTTGTGAGTGAGTGACTCGAATGCTGATCACCATCTACTGTATTTAAGACTGTGTCTGTGTGTGTGTGTGTGTGTGTGTGTGTGTGTGTGTGTACCTAAGCTAATCAAGAGCAGAACCAGTCTTGGAACAACATTGGTACAAATTTACTTAACATTAACAATTATACTAGGTTTGGTTGTAGCTTGTCTACATACATCAGCCCTACTTACCAAACAGAATTGCCTAGAATCTCAATACACCTAAAATGAATCCCAGTCTGTGGCTGTTCTTACCTGTATTTTTAGACTTGGCGATTTTTCCCTAGAAAAGAGAAAAAAACATTAAGTATACAATGTGTTGAGAAACAGTATGTATATTTTGATCATTAACCCTTGCCTTTTTTCTTCTTAGAGTCTTCGTATCTAAAAGAAATGAACATGTTTCTTAATGTCATTTTAATGTTATTATAATGTTTCAAAAACCAAATAATAATCATGAAAATAATGATTCATTCTGCATGCTTATTTCAATGTGCGTAGAACCAAGACAGTGTATTCACCTCATCCTTCTAAGAAAGATCGTAAATAAATAGCATCTGATTTTGAACATAAACTTAATGTCATATTTTATGCTTGAAATGATGTAGTAACAATGTACTCCGAAGTATGACATCCTCCGAATTTACAAGTTAAAGCTACCACTCCAAATCATCAGTAAGTTAAACTTAATGCAGGCAGCTACAGGTAGCCAGCAGAGCTCAATAAGGAGCACCCATACCGTACATATGTCTACTACTTACCAAGGGAGTTGAACAACAAAGTCCCAAGTCTCTCCCGCTCTTGAGCGATAGGGAGGCATTGGAGGTGCCCTTGTTGTCCCTGGAGGATCATTTCTGCAAACTAAAAGAGCAACAGAAAGTCTATTTTAATGAAATAATGTAACTTATAATAAATGTGAACAACAAATTGTGGTAAAAATTTTTTTGACTATATTACAAGAGAAGATTATGGGGCTCATTTAATAATTATATGATCATGATTCCTGTATCGTGTGCTGAAGGTAGTACTGTGTCCATGTCAAAAATCCATTAATATTTGATCTGAAACTTTCATTCAAAATTGCTCTAAAGTGAAAACTAAAAATATTTATATTTTCAAAAGAAAACAGAAACATTATGCAGAAAACGACCAAACTGTACCATTAGTGAGAACACCCCACATGACAAAGCGTCGTTTTGTAAGTCATGGTCCCTCTTCATCATCTTCCAGGGCCCTTGGCAGCCTCTGCTAGCAGCAAATAAGCTGAAAGATTAGAGAAAATAATTGTGAAGGAGATCTCTGCTGAATTTTCATTATCTCATTTTATAGAGCAATACAAAAACCTTGTACCTCCAATTTTCCATTATTTGGAAGCAATGCTGTGGTTGCTCCCCCAAGGAGTCGATGTAGGTGATAGTTCCCTCTTTCAAGTTGCAATGCTATACAAAAGATGGGAAAACATATGAGAAAGGTTTGAAGGAGAATTTCAACCAATCTGTGTTGAAAATGATTGAAATTATTTTAAAACGTGAAGCACTAACAGCTCATACAACACAAATGAGAATGACACAACAGCAACAATAATGACTAGTGTGATGCTATTTAGCGAATAATAGTCTCTGCATAACCTAACAGCAACCTACAAAGAGGGTCCAGTGGCACTCTCCCAGCAAGTAGGGCCCGAAGATGGCACTGGCTCCTTTAAGAATGTTTTTCTGACAGGAAAAGAAGAAAACATTCATGAACAAACATAAATAAACTTGACACCTAATGTGTTCAGCAGCACTGCCACTGAACAATAACTTTAAACATTTACATAACTCTTACTTTTAAGAAATAAGTACTCCTAGCCCTAGAGCTGCCCTCCAAAATCAGGCGCATAGCCTGACTATTAATTGCCTCTGTCCCAGGCTGGCTCTAAGCGAGGGAGAGAAATGGTTTAAGTCATTAAATCATGTTAAATCTATATTTGAATTGTATGTATGTATGTGAGTGAGTGAGTGAGTGAGTGAGTTTTGTAAAAAGGTATGAGTTACCCTGCTCATGACGTAAAATAAGGCATCCATTACCTGGGGAAGTAATACATAAAAAAAATATATAAAATTATATAATATACATATATATATATATAAACTGCAATAAATCACAATAGAGTCAAGGTGAAGGGAAAGAGGATAATTTTTTTAAAGAAATAGAAAATTACCTCATCTGGAAGTTCAAATGGGCCTAAAAGGGCCTCCAAACTACCCAGAAAGATTTGGAAAGGCCCAATTGTCCCAAGGACATCTTCACTATGAAGTCCTTGGGACTTCAGTGTTTCTAAGTCTGCATGGGTGAAGAAAATAAAAGTCCCAAAATAAGTCACCTTACTTAGGCTAACAGGCACAAATGTAATCCAATCAACTATTACATGTAGCATACAAAACTACTTTAAAGTAGTGCTGGCAATTTGGCGAATTAGTTTTTTCCCCACGATTTTTATAATCTTTGGCGTCTAAAATTCACATTTATCGACTAGCGACTTTTTTGCAGACTTCTGAATGTGTTGGTTTCACACGTTGTTTTGGTGATAACCATCAAAATACACAGTCTAACAGCGCTCTGTTTCAAGTGCTTATCTGTGAGTTAGTGATGTCACACTAGGCTGAAACGGGCAACTAGAGCATATGGGCAAAAGTTTTAGACACATGTACTATGTTGAGGCAAGTCGGGGCCACATATTATACAATTTATAAATAGCCTAGTTGTGTTGAATGCCATGCCAATGATGTTTAATGTTACAGCAGCGCCAGCACTTCTCATTATTTCACAAATTTTTGGTAGGTTACAGCCTCATCATGGGCCTATTACATAAAAACAATCTGGCAAGTGCTTGTGTTGCCCATGTGTCTAATCGTTCTAAAAACACCAGCTAAAAAAAGTACCGGAATGTGCTCTACCTGGTCAGATGTATGCAAATTATATCATTATGTATGCAGATGATGCCAATGAGTAACATAGATTAGGAAAAAAATAGTTTTGAATAACTTACTGTTCATTTGGCTTGGTTAAGTTTCCCTTTACAGGCAAAGACAAAAGACAAAAATTAAAAACATGTATTTCTGCTGAAGCATTAAATTGGATACTTATGACAACCTATAACTATGATACTTACATCCCTGAGGCAAAACTTAAATGGAGGAAAAGACACTGGCCTCAAACTAATTCTAAGCCAGGGCAGGGTAGCCTGGGATCAGTGCAGACCTGAGACCAGGAGAGATTCACCGTCCTGCCCTCAGACCACTTCTGCCCTGAGACCAGAGAAGACAGCTGACTCCCTTTTGTCCAACTATATTGCCCTGAGAAGAGAAAAATATGACTTCTGCCCTGAGACCAGGAGGGATTCACCGTCCTGCCCTCAGACCACTTCTGCCCTGAGACCAGAGAAGACAGCTGACTCCCTTTTGTCCAACTATATTGCCCTGAGAAGAGAAAAATATGACTTCTGCCCTGAGACCAGGAGAGATTCACCGTCCTGCCCTGAGACCACTTCTGCCCTGAGACCAGAGAAGACAGCTGACTCCCTTTTGTCCAACTATATTGCCCTGAGAAGAGAAAAATATGACTTCTGCCCTGAGACCAGGAGAGATTCACCTGCCCTCAGACCACTTCTGCCCTGAGACCAGAGAAGACAGCTGACTCCCTTTTGTCCAACTATATTGCCCTGAGAAGAGAAAAATATGACTTCTGCCCTGAGACCAGGAGAGATTCACCGTCCTGCCCTGAGACCACTTCTGCCCTGAGACCAGAGAAGACAGCTGACTCCCTTTTGTCCAACTATATTGCCCCGAGAAGAGAAAAATATGACTTCTGCCCTGAGACCAGGAGAGATTCACCGTCCTGCCCTGAGACCACTTCTGCCCTGAGACCAGAGAAGACAGCTGACTCCCTTTTGTCCAACTATATTGCCCTGAGAAGAGAAAAATATGACTTCTGCCCTGAGACCAGGAGAGATTCACCTGCCCTCAGACCACTTCTGCCCTGAGACCAGAGAAGACAGCTGACTCCCTTTTGTCCAACTATATTGCCCTGAGAAGAGAAAAATATGACTTCTGCCCTGAGACCAGAGAAGACAGCTGACTCCCTTTTGTCCAACTATATTGCCCTGAGAAGAGAAAAATATGACTTCTGCCCTGAGACCAGGAGAGATTCACCGTCCTGCCCTGAGACCACTTCTGCCCTGAGACCAGAGAAGACAGCTGACTCCCTTTTGTCCAACTATATTGCCCTGAGAAGAGAAAAATATGACTTCTGCCCTGAGACCAGGAGAGATTCACCGTCCTGCCCTGAGACCACTTCTGCCCTGAGACCAGAGAAGACAGCTGACTCCCTTTTGTCCAACTATATTGCCCCGAGAAGAGAAAAATATGACTTCTGCCCTGAGACCAGGAGAGATTCACCGTCCTGCCCTGAGACCACTTCTGCCCTGAGACCAGAGAAGACAGCTGACTCCCTTTTGTCCAACTATATTGCCCTGAGAAGAGAAAAATATGACTTCTGCCCTGAGACCAGGAGAGATTCACCTGCCCTCAGACCACTTCTGCCCTGAGACCAGAGAAGACAGCTGACTCCCTTTTGTCCAACTATATTGCCCCGAGAAGAGAAAAATATGACTTCTGCCCTGAGACCAGGAGAGATTCACCGTCCTGCCCTGAGACCACTTCTGCCCTGAGACCAGAGAAGACAGCTGACTCCCTTTTGTCCAACTATATTGCCCTGAGAAGAGAAAAATATGACTTCTGCCCTGAGACCAGGAGAGATTCACCGTCCTGCCCTCAGACCACTTCTGCCCTGAGACCAGAGAAGACAGCTGACTCCCTTTTGTCCAACTATATTGCCCTGAGAAGAGAAAAATATGACTTCTGCCCTGAGACCAGGAGAGATTCACCTGCCCTCAGACCACTTCTGCCCTGAGACCAGAGAAGACAGCTGACTCCCTTTTGTCCAACTATATTGCCCTGAGAAGAGAAAAATATGACTTCTGCCCTGAGACCAGGAGAGATTCACCGTCCTGCCCTCAGACCACTTCTGCCCTGAGACCAGAGAAGACAGCTGACTCCCTTTTGTCCAACTATATTGCCCTGAGAAGAGAAAAATATGACTTCTGCCCTGAGACCAGGAGAGATTCACCTGCCCTCAGACCACTTCTGCCCTGAGACCAGAGAAGACAGCTGACTCCCTTTTGTCCAACTATATTGCCCTGAGAAGAGAAAAATATGACTTCTGCCCTGAGACCAGGAGAGATTCACCGTCCTGCCCTGAGACCACTTCTGCCCTGAGACCAGGAGGGATTCACCGTCCTGCCCTCAGACCACTTCTGCCCTGAGACCAGAGAAGACAGCTGACTCCCTTTTGTCCAACTATATTGCCCTGAGAAGAGAAAAATATGACTTCTGCCCTGAGACCAGGAGGGATTCACCATCCTGCCCTGAGACCACTTCTGCCCTGAGACCAGAGAAGACAGCTGACTCCCTTTTGTCCAACTATATTGCCCTGAGAAGAGAAAAATATGACTTCTGCCCTGAGACCAGGAGGGATTCACTGTCCTGCCCTGAGACCACTTCTGCCCTGAGACCAGAGAAGACAGCTGACTCCCTTTTGTCCAACTATATTGCCCTGAGAAGAGAAAAATATGACTTCTGCCCTGAGACCAGGAGGGATTCACCTGCCCTCAGACCACTTCTGCCCTGAGACCAGGAGGGATTCACTGTCCTACCCTGAGACCACTTCTGCCCTGAGACCAGAGAAGACAGCTGACTCCCTTTTGTCCAACTATATTGCCCTGAGAAGAGAAAAATATGACTTCTGCCCTGAGACCAGGAGAGATTCACCGTCCTGCCCTCAGACCACTTCTGCCCTGAGACCAGAGAAGACAGCTATAGTCTTCATCAAAAGTACAAATAAATGAGTATTTATACTTTTATTACTTTATGTATAATTGTATTTTTCACACTTTTATTTATTTCTACATTTATTTAATTCCACATTTATTTATTTCCACATTTATTTATTTGTTTTACCTCAGACATCACATCAGCAATCGAGCTCAGAGTGGCAGTGCTGAAGCTTTGAGGCCACAGTGACACCTTGTATAAATAAATCTTGTGGAAATAAATAAGTTGAAATAAATAAATGTGTGAAAAAATTAAATTTTATATAGGAATAAGGAACTTATACTTTTTTACATTTCTTTGTATATTTATGTATTTTTGCTCTTTTACATTTCTTCGTATATTTATGCATTTATTTATTTATTTAAAATAAAGTCAGCTTTGGCATTCCATAGGAAACAGTCTCTGCCTTAATTGGGACCAGATGATACTACCAGTCATGAAGAAAAGCCAAATTTATAAATTAGACTGACTTCTGCCCTGAGACCAGGAGGAGGGATTCACCTGCCCTGAGACAAAATTGTGGAAAATAATGGTCTCTGCCCTGGGACCAGATGAGACTAAACAGTCATGAAGAAAAGCCAAATTTATAAATGTAACTAAATTTATAAATTTAACATTGAGCATATAAAACAAAAAAAGCTCATTGGAAAAAATGAAATGTAATATTGTAGTAGTTAAAGGTTTATTTTTAGTTCAGATTAACATTTGAGATCAGCAATTGTATTCACAATGTCAAAATAAAACCGGCGTAATGTTACTTGAAAGCATTATTGATCCGTTAATAACGGAGAAATGAGAATGTTTCTCACTAACGTTAGATCTCGCAGCGATGTTATTACTTCTGTGGCGAATTCAAATGCTTTCATTACTGGATCTCTTATTAGCGCTGTGTAGTAACAGTGTCGCATGATCACGATCGGCTCGCGCTGCTTTGGTCCAAACTGATAAACGGTCCTTCAACCACACAATAACGAGCAGTTTCGTTCCACTTGCATTACGTTTGCCATTTGATGTTGGGCAATGTTGCGGTCGCGCCGGCATCTCTTACATTATGAGCGTGCTCATCTGAAAATAACGAAATTTTGGTCGGCAGGAAAAATGGTCCAATGAACCGTTCGGTTTGAATACACATTGTTCCGTTGCACATACAATGCTCCATTTTCGAGAATATTACGTTTTTGTTTTTAAAAAACTTACTTTGAAATGATAACCACCAGTTCCTCTTGCCTGCGCACCACGGAGGGAAATTGACGGTTGAGATTGGAAATGGTGGCCCCGCCTCTGCAATTCTCTCCCCTCTTGCGATTGGTTGTCATATTGAACCAATCACAAACGTTTCTGCCCTCAGGACAACTTTGAGTCAAGAAAATTCCCACCTGCACACAGTGCAGTTTATAATTGAAGGCTCAGGCACGTAGAGGTATAATGATAACAGTCTAGACTAGAGAAGATCAGCCGCTCTTTCGACAAAACGCAAGCCGATATTTTGATTTTGAACCGAGAAACGGGATGTTTAGTTTATGATTCAGGATGTTCTGCAACTTATATTTACTTTATTAAATGAGTTTGCAGGACTGGCAGTAGGCTGGCGTATTGGCTATAACCGTGACAGTTGTATTTCTTACACTTGTTTTATAAAGTCGCCATGATTTCACTACATAGCGCTTTAATATACCTCATAACAATAAAGTATGAAGCATGTGCGGTATATAAGTGAAAGAATGTGCTTACGTCTCAGGCCAGCACGCCAAACTCCTTCCTCCGCCCGGTTTCCTCCTTAAGCCGTTTCCTTCAAGTTTTATTCCACTCTTTTACCCACTTGTTGAAAAAGCAGTGTTCACTCAGTCTCGCGGTCTGAAGAGCTGGAACTGGAAGTTTAGAAGTGTCCCGTGAAGTGAAGATAAACACGCCTGAGTGAAACATGCAGCACGAGACGCGCGCGCACAGCTGACTGCAGTGACGCAAACGCTCGCTCCTCCTGTTCATGTAGGAAAAATGACCGCGTTTCCAGGCCACCGTTCAGTCCTCATTAACTCAAACTCTGTCAGCCCTCCTGATGTTAAAAAGACTTGCAATAATACACACTACTACAAGAACTGTCACTGTAGGATAATGTCTTTTATTTAGAAGCTACAAGTAAAATATGTTCAAAGATGTTAGCATTTTACACTTGTGGATACATTTTAAAGAAGCATATTGCTTGACACCCGTAAGTACAGCTTGTGCTTTTACATCTGCTTTAAGATTATGCATGGAGTCTTTAACAGCCCCTGCATGATGCTGTCAAGTGTAGGCCTAGTTGTTCAGCAGTCACTTAACAAACCCAGGATTGTCCCTCAGTTTCCCGCCTGGCCGCCTTTACATATTTCCTGCCTATGGTCATGTGGAGCAAGAAAGGAACAATGAAAAAAATCCTCATTCTTCCTCATTTTTCCTGTGCTCTTCCTGTCAGTGTCTCAGTCTGTGTCTGACTTGGACAAGGGATTTCCAGGAGCATTTAGAGCTGTTTTACTAGTTCACTTTTTTCCCCACATAGCCTATCTAGGTTTTATCAGTTTAAATTCACAGCACCCTCCCAAGACAAAATCTTTACGGGTTGGCCCTCTCTCCTGGGACCAAAAAGTAAGCTACACTGCAAGAGTAGTTAGTTGGTCCCGTCACAGGGCTCAGGCAATCTCGCTTCTGTATAAAAATAGACCAGCTAGCCTATTACATACAATCAGCCTAATTCCTGCCTATTCATCTTCTAACCTCTTACAAAGAAATGAGGGCTGTGTGAGACGCAAATGAAGGATTCTCAACAAATACAAATGTAAAAGTATGCAGTAACTTTCCATTTATAGATTCTTTTGGTGTCCATTCACCTCACCATGAACTGACCTGGAAACACTAAAAAATCATTCATAATTGATTAGTACTCATAGTACAAGTCAAAGCACATGGAAATCTCAGCGGGGTATTTTCACCATGTGACTTTCACAAGTCTTTTGAGAGAGAGACCATAACAAATTTGTTCAGCTTTCTGAAAATTCAAGAAAGCATGAAAATCCCACCTGCCAATGTAGCATAACATTACTTTGTAACATGTATATATAATATCACTAGACAGAAATTAATGGGATAATGTTAATGGGATAGTCTAATAAAAAGTGACAATTCCGCCATTATTTACTAACCCAAACAGTGTTGGTGACCATTGACTTCTATTGTATGTAAAAAAAAAAAAAAAAAAAGGAAAAAAACAACAACACTGATTTCCATTTCTCAAAATATTTTAATGTTTTAATATATCCAAATATTTTATGCCTACTTTAATGTTCCACAGAAGAAGACAAAAGTCAAACACGTTTGGAACGACATGAGGCTGAATAAATGATGCCAGGAATTTACATTCAACATATATATTTTGACTAGAAATAACTGTACATGGTCATTGTGTAAATGTGTGTACAAGAGCTTGTGTACAGAGGGAATCCGCTAAGGCAATAACAGACAGGATGTTGGAATAAATGCAGAGCAGCAGGCAGTCTTGGAGTTAGAGCAGCATGTACTGTGGAAAATAGTCAAGATTACTTTCCATTACACAGGGAGTTCAGCTGACCCTAATGGCCCTTCAGTCTTAAACATCTATCATAGTCTTTAAAGGGAAGTAAAAGGTGATGTGTGTCATTTTCCCATGTTGAAATACTACAGGTGAGCAAACAGGTTCATTACACTGACAAATGTGAACACTGTGGAGCTTTCAAAACATTACTGCCTCAACCAGTGATGGGACTTTGAGGCGGGGCTATTCGTTTATCTGTCCGATGGCAGTTAGGAGGAGAGTTTAAGTAATGTTGGTGGGTGTGGCAAGCAGTGCGGGGCCGAGAGCCGTGGGAACTTGCACTGTCGTCATTCGCGACCGGTGTGGCGTTCAGGTGACGCTCAATAGCACTCGCGCCAACGGCTTTGCTCCGTTCCCACGGCTCTAGGCCCCGCTCTGCTTGCCACAGGGGGTTATTCCAGAAAGCAGGTTATGTCACATACCCGGGTACATTTACTGATAAGTAAACATATAAACTCAACTCTTGGTTTCAAAAACTGAGGTAACTTTCAGGGTTAGTTTACTTCAGAGGTATTCAATACATGCATGCCTAATTGATGAGGCTTCAGTTGGCATGACAGATTTCACACAACATTATATAGTCATAATTTTTATTTATTTATTATATCATAAAGCTATGTTTATATGAACTTTATTCTCTATTTTATTTTATTACTCTAATTTTACTGTTTTATTCTCATATCACGCATTGTGGATCTGCATTCAAAAGGTTTTCTATATAATGCAATTCTATAATATAAAAAATACATATAAAAAATACATACCACAAATTTGGAAGCAAAATGACTAAACATAACAAATTCATACAGCCATATTATCTTTGCAAGCACTGTTTTTTGTTCAATCAGTCTTTCTTTTTTAATTAATAAATTTAGCATCAATTAAACAATGTAATTCTTGTTTACAGTAACAAAAACACTGAATAAAGATTAGAACATGATCATAAAAAATGATTGCAGAACCGGTCACCTCTGCAGACTGATTTAGGTGTTGATAGTATTGCATAATTCACAGTCCGAGGACGTGAACAGCTACGAATAGACGTCACATGCCTTACGACATGGCGTGAACGCAGCATAAAGCGTGCTTCTTCTTGGCATCCATTTCCTTGGTGACTTCGATACATTTATTTGTGATTTCCTTGGTGAACATACTTTGATTTGACTGAACTTACTCCTGTACAAGGTTTTAGAACCGATAACCGAATAAGAAAGGTGAGGGTTAATCAACCGAGAGTTCTGGGTTTATATGACAGTAAGTTTACCCTTCTTTCTGGAATACTCCCCAGAAGCTCACTTCACCTTCATATAATAATATAATACAGTGGTGTGGTTATAAAAATGTAATATATTTCAACTCTCGAGAACCTCTACGCAAATGGAAGTGCTTCAGATATCATGTATCGGCTTCAATACGTTTCAAATGCCTCAATGACAAAACCTTTGTCTTATGATGAGGTTACTAGAAGAACCATTAAGAGCCCTTGGAGTTATAGCAGGAACTTATGGGTTCCTCAGGGAACTGTCCTTCTTTGAAAAGGTACCTACCTAGAGGTTCTCCAAAGGGTTCTACCAGAGTCTTGAAAACATGTTTGGCATGACCTGGTTGAAAAGCGTGTGTGGGAATTTCACCAACACACTAATACAGAAAGCATGACAAGGGTTGTATGCACTGGGCTTTTCTTCAGGCTTTCTACCCTATCTCTACTCTCCTCTGTCCTTACCCTCTTCTTTTTTCTCACTTGTCTTCAGTTTTGCTCGGCTCTTCCTCCACTTCAGGACCGACCTCCACGGAGAGGATCTCCTCTCCCTCAATACGGGGAGTCATGCGGATGATCATGGTGCTGTCAGTGGTCTCTGATACCATGTCATCATCATCTGGCACGCGAGGCCGGGGAACGGGCGAACGTCGGTGCATGGGGGAGGGAGGGGGCACTGGACCTGTGGAGGTCATGCCGGAGCCAGAAGTGGACGGCTGAGAGAGAAAGAGAGGATAGACAAAAGAAGTAAGGGGCATGACTGGTCAAATATCAACAAACTGGGCTGTACCAATAATTTATTTTTGTAATGACAGTAGATTAAAATGATTAAAAATGGCTTTTTAGCAGGGGGTGGAGGGTTATGGGAAATAAAGATGACTAAGGACGTTTCCGGCTTCTGTATAGTACACAAGCTTGATTTATTGTGTTCCAAAATTGTTGCTTTCTCTGTGCTGCTTCAAGGGGGCGCTATAGTGTGCATTAGCATAAAACATCTTCTTCTACAGCAGGTAACCAGACTTTCCCATTTTTCCTGGGGACAGTCCTGGCTGGTATGGAAATCACATACTTCCCTACTAAAAACAGTACGTGACAAAAGAAGTATGTCTGAATTCACAGTACTCTTAAAAGAGTAGGCAAAAAGTTCCCGGATGCCCTACTTCTTCCGGTGAGATTCTGAAGTGTGCATATGATGGACACTTTACTATCCCATGAGGCCACAGGACAGGATTTGTGAATCCACTGACCCTGGTAGGCTACGTGATAAGGGCAACTTGGCGAATGTAGTACGTCCAGATTACATTCATACTACACACATTCATACTATATATAGTGTCGTTTTTTAGCGGTCATGAAGTAATTACTTATTCAAAATTAGTACGCGATCAAGAGAGTATGCGATTTCGGACACAGCCCTGGTTTTTGGCGTAATGTCCCAGACTAGAGTTGCCCACGGAAATGTGCCGTTTTATAGCACGTTCAAAACAACACAAAAGCACGATTTCCAGAGCAATTATGTAGTGATTATTTTTACACAACAGATTGGGCTGCAATCTACATGGATGAAGAACTTAACCTGGATGAGAGCAGAGCAATTTTACTATCAATTATAAAGACCCACCGTTATTGGTTTCAAGGTAGTTACATACTACATAACTAATCATGTTAAATTAAGTAATACTGTTTGTATGCACTAAATAACAGTGCCTGAACAATTTGTAAAAAAAATTGTGAAAGTTCAGCCGTCACAACATACAGTAGTAGTACATGTAATTAAACATGTAAAAATTACATGTAGTAATTTTCATACACACACACATCTTAACTATACCACGTGGGTGAAAGATATGAATAATACCAAAAAAATATAAACTAAACAACACGTGCATCAATTAAATGACTAGGAAGCACATACTTTGTTATAAAAATGTCCCTAAAGTCAAAGGGAATAGCCTCATGGGAAGCGCTTTGGGCCACTTCGCTTCCTGGCAATTATCTCATCTCAATAAAGGCAAAAATAAATCTATAAAAAGCCCTAAAATGCAAAATAATAAACCTAATTAAGAAGAGAAAAAATATCAATTTCCAAAAGCACAAACATAAAATATTTAAAAAGTTGATTACTGCATAAAGTATATTCAGTTTGTGAAAATGGAAATATAATTGTTTTTTTTTTGAAAATGTGAAAAAGGTTTTTGTAAAGATGCTTCAGGTTTGATATAAATGGTCTCCAGACACTTGAATTATGTTTGATGTAGTTGATGCATCACAATGCAACTAAGGCCCTGTTTACACCTGGTTTTAAGAAGTGTTTTGGTCGATCGGATCACAAGCGGACGATGCTAAATACAGGTGTAAATGGGGTCCAAAACATTTTGAGCTTGTCCACTTTTGACCACTTCCAGAGGTAGTGGAAAACGCATTCGACCAGATTGCTTTCGTAGTGTAGATGCTCTTGTGATCAAATGTGTTTGAACACCCGCAAAATACCGCCTACTGACCTAATGCGCGATAGCCAGACGGGATTTAAACTTTGATGGCTGGAGACCCAAGTTTGGCTTGAAGACGAAAAACATACCAAGCACAATGTTCTCTCACCATTCCTGATTTCTAACACACACTCACAGTGCTCGCGTGGTCTTGTGTCTATCAGAGCATAAACGAAAGCTGCTGCTTTTCGTATGTTTTTTTCATATTCTCCGGGCGTGCTCATGTGTAAATTGCACAAGCTTATTTCTAAAAAAAAAAAAAACATATATTTACCCGCCCATAAACCCTCCCCTCGAAGAAATCAGGACAGAAGTGGTTGAAAGTGGACAAAAGAGACGGATTAGGTGTATGTGTCTCCCTCATCTACTTGTGATCCGATCGACCAAAACGCACCTTAATACCAGGTGTAAACAGGGCCTAAAGGCACCATATCTGATTTTAGGAGGACAATATTTTTAGTTATTAGCGATCTGTTTTTCAACCAGAGCTGTTGTCTGGCTTCAGAGTATGTTTTTGGCCTAAAGCATCTAAACAGAGGGTGTAAATACCTCTAGAGTTGCTCCCTTATATGACTCCTTCAGCTTGGAAAACGTTTGTCCTTTGGCAACCTCCAGGGCAGCCTTGAAGAGTTTGGGTGTCTCTGGCCGATCAGCGATGACCTCACCCTTCACTTTAACCTTCTCCTCTTCAGGCTTCTTATCTTTGGTCAACATTTTCCTATGGAAGGAGACAAACTCATTAGGATGGCCAGATGTTGAGTTGTAAACTAGCATGCGCATCGCTGAGACTGTAACAGGAAGTGGAGCTGCATAGGGTTTGACGATCTCAAGCCCTTACATAACATCATTCAACACACATGCACAGTAAATTGGTCCCACGGGTGAACAGGTCATGTGACTCTACGGATCATGCTTTTTCATTATCTCAATAACCTCCAAACTAACAAAATCAAACACTAATTCCTCCTTCCATTAAAGAGAAATGAGGGTAGGAGAAGGACGCAGAGAGAAAGAGATGCAGTATGAGGAGAAAAACAGACGATATCTAGCAAACATGGCACTAGGAGATCTGTGAGTGTGATAGAGGGGTAAATGGCTCAGACCACAGCGCTGGGTGAAGTGTGTGTGTGTGTGTGTGTAAAAGGATTGCTGGGGCTTTTGGTTGAGGTTTTGAACCCTCACTTGGCCTTCTTGCGCAGTAGCTTCTGGGACTCGGGATAGTGTATTAAGATGTCTGCCAGGTCCTTCTTATCCAAGATGAAGAGGTTAGCAAAGCCATGGGCCTTTACGTTAGCTGTTCGTCGGTTTCCACCACTACCCGCCAGCAAACTGATGGAGTGGACACACACACACAAAACAGTCTGTTTGGCTTTTCACACATAACACATTGTTACACACTGCGTGGCTACATTATAGGGCTGGGTACTGATACAGATTTTATGATTTGATTACGAATCACAAGCTCTTGATTTGTTTGCATTCGGATTTCGATTTGATTCAACATCTATTCATTCTAATCTAATCTAAAGCTGTAAACTGTACAGGGAGCACTGTCAGTTGGTACATTACTATAATATAAAAGGTTAAAGGGATAGTTCACCCAAAAATGAAAATTCTGTCAATAATTTCTCACCCGCATGTCGTTCCAAACCCGTAAGACTTTCGTTCATCTTCGGAACACAAATTAAGATCTTTTTGATGAAATCTGAGAGAGTTCTGTGCCTCCATTGACAGCTACGCAACTGACACTTTGACGCTTCAAAAAGTTCATAAAGAGATCGTAAAACTAGTCCAAATGAATTGAGCGGTTTAGTCCAAATTTTCTGAAGAGACTCAATCACTTTATATGATGAATAGATTTAATTTAGGCTTTTATTAACAACAGAGTCAATTCAAATTCAATAAAATAACAAAATTCCACATTTTCACAGATTTTGTTGAATTTGTAAACATTTAAATTACGCGTAAGGCAGTTTTGGGTGAACTACCTTTAACATGGATGAGCAAATTGCATTGTACGACACAGTATTCTTTCCCGTGAGGTCACATATGATTTTAATCAGTTGGCAAAAATATAAACTGACCTGATCAGTGTAATTTAAGTTTTGCCCAAACTGTCTCACAAGAGGTGTAAAGGGTCTCCAATAATGATCATCACTCACCTAATTTCCCCGAACACAGAGCCAGCTCTCAGAGTCACAAACACTATATTCCCATCAGGCCCTCCAACCACCTGCACTTCTCCAGCTTTGATGATGTACATCTCTCGACCGATCTCACCCTGACCACCAGAGCCGAGCGGGACAAGAGTCAGTTCAAAACGCTAACAGATAAAAGGCTCTTTCATGGTGGCTGTTTGATGTGACCTTTACTAAGACAACCTTCAAATATACTGGCCATGTACCGAGATTATTTAGGTTTTAAAATGTTTTTGCAAGCCAGTAGCAAAGCACATATACAGCACAGTAATAATAATAATAATAATAATAATAATAATAATAATAATAAGTGCCGTATTGCTTACTTTTTTACAAACATAATCTCCAGGAAGGTACACCACAGATTTCAGCCTGTTGAGCATGTCAAAGATCATCTGTCTGTCACATCCCTGGAATGAACAGGAGTCGAAGACTTTAATATTAACAACAGCTTTCACAACCCGTTCAATGACAAACAAAATGAGTTAATCCATTGGGAACTGATTGGATGGTGAGAAGTAATCTCTATATAACAGATGTTTGGAGAGGAGGAGTTTCAGAGGTGGAGCAAGTTATTACATTTGATTATGAATTGCAAAGATAAAAAAAAAATTGAGTGGTAAAATGTGTACAAGGACAGACCTGGAGTGTCCCGGCTAACAGGGTACGTTATCAGAACTTTGGCAGGATTCTCTCAAAGTTATGAACAAACACTCCTCTAGTAACGTTACTAGAACATTCGTTCAGAGTTATATGGCATTTAATAATGTTCTCAACATTTTTGCTCAAATACATACACTCACCTAAAGGATTATTAGGAACACCATACTAATACTGTGTTTGACCCCCTTTCGCCTTCAGAACTGCCTTAATTCTACGTGGCATTGATTCAACAAGGTGCTGAAAGCATTCTTTAGAAATGTTGGCCCATACTGATAGGATAGCATCTTGCAGTTGATGGAGATTTGTGGGATGCACATCCAGGGCACGAAGCTCCCGTTCCACCACATCCCAAAGATGCTGTATTGGGTTGAGATCTGGTGACTGTGGGGGCCATTTTAGTACAGTGAACTCATTGTCATGTTCAAGAAACCAATTTGAAATGATTCGAGCTTTGTGAAATGGTGCATTATCCTGCTGGAAGTAGCCATCAGAGGATGGGTACATGGTGGTCATAAAGGGATGGACATGGTCAGAAACAATGCTCAGGTAGGCCGTGGCATTTAAACGATGCCCAATTGGCACTAAGGGGCCTAAAGTGTGCCAAGAAAACATCCCCCACACCATTACACCACCACCACCAGCCTGCACAGTGGTAACAAGGCATGATGGATCCATGTTCTCATTCTGTTTACGCCAAATTCTGACTCTACCATCTGAATGTCTCAACAGAAATCGAGACTCATCAGACCAGGCAACATTTTTCCAGTCTTCAACTGTCCAATTTTGGTGAGCTCGTGCAAATTGTAGCCTCTTTTTCCTATTTGTAGTGGAGATGAGTGGTACCCGGTGGGGTCTTCTGCTGTTGTAGCCCATCCGCCTCAAGGTTGTGCGTGTTGTGGCTTCACAAATGCTTTGCTGCATACCTCGGTTGTAACGAGTGGTTATTTCAGTCAAAGTTGCTCTTCTATCAGCTTGAATCAGTCGGCCCATTCTCCTCTGACCTCTAGCATCAACAAGGCATTTTCGCCCACAGGACTGCCGCATACTGGATGTTTTTCCCTTTTCACACCATTCTTTGTAAACCCTAGAAATGGTTGTGTGTGAAAATCCCAGTAACTGAGCAGATTGTGAAATACACAGACCGGCCCGTCTGGCACCAACAACCATGCCACGCTCAAAATTGCTTAAATCACCTTTCTTTCCCATTCTGACATTCAGTTTGGAGTTCAGGAGATTGTCTTGACCAGGACCACACCCCTAAATGCATTGAAGCAACTGCCATGTGATTGGTTGATTAGATAATTGCATTAATGAGAAATTGAACAGGTGTTCCTAATAATCCTTTAGGTGAGTGTGTATATATTTTCTTTTTTCCTTTTTTCTTTTTTTTTCTGCTTTAGTTGGATGTTCGCCTAACATTTATATAAATGTTCCTACTTTTTTCAGAATGTTCAGAGAGCATTCAAAAGTAACATTCCTATAATATTAGCAAAATTATGAAACTGAATATTCCCTTAATGTTCGCATAATGAAGGAAAACGTTTTTGAAACATTTAAAAATCTGGGCATTTTTAACGTTCAGAGAACATTCAGAAATAACATGTTCGTAACTTAATGTGAACGTTAGCAAAATGTTCATTTCAATATATGTTTTATCAATCAAGAACATATATTGTTAGCTTGTGTGTATTAAGAAAGTAAATAACAGAGGTGTAACCACTGATATACATTTATATAGATCAGTGGGTTTAACAATATGTAGATATGAATCGTTGCAGCAATCAAATGACTAACGATATGATGAATAAAAATCAATATATATCGTTTTTTCATGATTTATTTTTCTATATTATTTTCTATAATTAAAAAAACTATAGTGTATTTTTTGTTGTGGATGTCCCAATTTGGATACAGTATTCAATTAAATGTTCATGTTATTTTGGATGCATTTGTGAGTTAATTCAAATGTAACCAGTTGTTTAAAATAGGCACATAATATTGTAATACTGATCGCAGGCCCCTGAATGTAATCAAATCGTAATCGCAAAGCATGTTTTGATAAAATATTGTATGGCTGGCTAAGAGAATCAATGTCGGATTGTGTGACAGAGATGAAACATCTGATTTACACCAGTAGTAAATTGGGTGAATTTGATCTCAAGTTGAATGTAGGTCTGTGGATTCTGCTTGAAGATCCAGCTAAAACCTGGTACATTTGTATTTAGTCCATTTATGGTCATTAGCTGGACCAAGCTGGTGTACATGTTTAGTCAGCTGGACAACCAGTCGGTGTAGCTTGTTTCAACCTAGTAGTCATCTTGGTCAAGCTGGTTAGAGCTAGTAGACCACTATGGACCAGCAACAAACCAGCTTGACCACTTTAAACTGGAATGATCTGTTTTTCTAGCGGTACTAAATCAGACTTTGTCATTCTCTGTGTGTGTGTTCATGAAAGAAAGATTAGAGTGAATGAGGTAATAGATACTCACCTGAAAGAGCGCCACTTTACTGACAATGCTGTAGTTTACGTCTGCTGCGATGTCTAGACGCATCTTATCTGGAAGCTGTATAAGTAACTCCTGTTCATCTGAAGACAAACGGATCATAAAACACAGCCAAAACATACTTGACACATGTAAAGGTCTAGTGCAATCGGGTTCTGCTTACCCAGCATGCCTTGCGACTTCCAGGTGTAGTCGTACCAGGTCTTCACTCGGTTCTGGACCACACGGGGGATCTTGTAGGAGCTCATGTATTTGACGGTGCTGTCCACACAGTGTCTGTAGTACGCCTCACCTGCAGTGGCGGCTCCGACTACATCTCTCATCTATGCGGACACACACCAACACAGAGGGAACACATTACACTGCATGGAGCTTTACGATTTGATCTTTTTTAAAGTGGCATACACACGTTTTAAAGTTTTCTGTTGATGATATGAAAAACAGCCATATTAAACTAGAAGGTGAGTTTCACAAAAAACATTTCTAGGATGTATTTCAGCTTTAAAAAGGGTAAAAATAAGAAATAACACCAGTAATATGGACGGTAAAAAAAAATTCTCCTTGGATATATAGTCATTTTAGTATCACTGAGATACTATTATAGGTTTTTTATTTATCATATTTTATCATATTGTATTTATATTTATGGTTTTCATTTGAGTTGTATTACGTATATATACATTTTGTTGTGTGTTTTTGTCATTTTAATTAGTTTTTGTAATGCTTATATAGTTTTTATTAATTTTATTTCAGTTTTAGATATTTTAATACATCACTTTAACAAAATGAAAATGAGAAATGCTGCCTTGGCAACTGTCTGAAATGTAATATTAATGATTTATTTCATTTCATTTAGAGTTAATTTTATTCAACTAACGAAAGTTCTTTTTATGGTTTTAGTTTTAGTTAACTATAATAACGCTGATTAGATAATACAATAATCTGCAATCGTACATGAAGTATAAATTGCATAAAAATGCATTTAATACGATTTTTTTTAAGAATTGTGAAAATGAAAATATTTTGACTTTATAGTCTTAAAATCAGTCTTATATACTTTATGCATACTTTATAGTTTTTTGTTCTTTCTTTTTACTTTAGAGTGAAATATTGTCACATATGCTCTTTTTTGTTTAGTTTCTTTCTATGTTCCCGTTTTCCGTAGTTCCTTTTTAATCTCCTTGGTCCTTGATTAGTTAACACCTGTTCTGTTTCAGTCAATCATCCTCTGTGTATTTAAGCCCTCCGTTTCCAGCTATCTCCTGAGTTTTTTTTAGTTGTGGATTTATTGATAAAAGACTTTCTCTACTCCTTCGCTGTGAGCATCATTACAGCCACTGTGACGAATATGACCTTGACATGTTTTTGACAGCAAGTGAGATTCAACCAGAAGTTCTGTCATGTATGTCTCTTACCTGACCGATCATGATGGAGAAAGCAAAGACTCCCACGAAGTAGTTGACCAGTTGGAAGACGATTTCAAAGACAGTGGTGGGATCAGGCAAACCTCCGATGGTGATCAGAGTCTTCACAGCAAAGTAGTAGCAGCGAATATAACTGTAGGACACAAACACAGACTCGTTATTTTACATGATCTACACTGTGCACAACACACCACTCAGTAAAGCATTGAGATAGATAAGGTCACCTGTTTCCTTTGCCATTATAGACCCATTTAGTAGAACCCAGTCCTTCATAGTCAGATCCCCAATAGAAAATACAGGCATTACAGTGCAGAGAGTACAGCAGGTACGCACTCGTACGGATCACCCTGGAATCACACAGCAGTGAGTAATAAAATCTTCATTATTTGGGGGAACTGTCCCTTTAAAAGGTATTCGCTTTGTGTTATGGTGACCTCTAGCTGTGGCCTCTGGTCTTACCTGTAAATGTACGCTTTGCTCATCACAGCCTCCAGACGATCATTAAACTCAAAGAATGCATTGTACTGCAAAATGGACACAGAATAAGTGTGAGTATAGGGATATTTGTGTGTGACAGTGGGAAGAGATTAGGGACGGCATGTTTTTTTTTTACCTTTAGAAGGCGAGGAAACCGCAGGAGTGATTTGACTCCTGTGAAGACGTACAGGACATCCAGTGGAAAGAGACTGATCACATCCATCTGAAACATCCAGCATGCACTGAAGGTTAGGATGCTTTAATAACACTCTGAAGTAATTTGTTCAGTGTCAATGCGTAGATTTTGTAGAAAATAAAGAGTTTTACCTTAAATCGCTCTGTTTGCATGTAGTTCTCTCTCATGTCTTTTCTGTCACACTAAGAAAGACAAAACATAAAACAGGCAAACATCAACCAAGTAAAAGAAACAGTGGCCTATGAATGTCATTGCATTAGACAACAAAATATTAAACCTAGTGACGTTTATTTAAAAAAAAACAAAAAACAAAAAACAAAAAAAAATGGTTGAAATCATCAAACTATGGAAGCTTACGCCACTGAATAAAATAAAGACGATAATTTCTTGCAATTGTGAGTTTATATCTCGCAATACTGACTATTTCCTCAGAATTTCGAGTTTATATCCTGCAATTCTGACTTTATTTCTCAGAATTGTGAGATATAACTCGCAATTGCATGTAACGTCTAAAAAAAAAAGAAAAGAAAACTCACGATTCTGACTTTTATATCGTATAATTCTGACTTTATTTCTAGGATATTAAGGGATTTAGGGCCTACTAACAGGATTTTTGTCAGTATTAAGTTTTAAGAAGTTTTGACCCATCCACACTTTGAGAACTAGTAGACAGGAAGTGATGGAAGGGTAAGGGAAAGCAGTATTAGGCTGAAAGATAAGATAGATTTGTGTATCATCAGAGTAACCATGGAAATTAAGACCATGACGCTGGATGATCTGACCAAGAGGAAGCATTTAGATTAGAAATAGAAGTGGACCAAGAACGGATCCTTGAGGTACACCACAGATTTTTTTTTTTTTTTTAAGTAAAACATTTTTGAAAAATGTCAGACTTTTTTCTTGCAATTCTATTTTTATAACTTGAAATTGCAGTTTATATACAGCAATTTTTCCCCCAGATATTCAGATGTTAGGTTTAAACTCGCAATTGCGAGCTATAAAGGTCAAATTGCGAGATATAAAACTCGCAACTCTGAGAATAATTGTAAGAATTGTGAGACATACTGTAAACTCACAATTGCGAGAAAAAAAAGGCAGAACTGTGAGATAAAAAGTCGCAATTACCTTTTTAACTTTTTTTTTTTATTCCGTGGCGGAAACAAGCTTTCATATAAAACAATAGATATGCTGTTCAAAACTCTTGCTCACCACAATGTCCCCTCCTCTCACAAACTGCAGTCTGGGCTGAAAGACCACGATGTCAAGAATGTAAATGCCGTCACAGAGGTAGTCCATCAGCAGCCACCAGTGAATGTTCTCAGAGGTCTGATACGGGAAAGTGCAGCGCACAGGGATCAGCCAAACATTCCAGTTCCACGCAAACGTCACAAAGAACAGCCACACCACGTAGATCAAATCTGTGAAAGAATCAATCAGCACAGGATGTCGTTTTAAAGAGGTCATTTCATGCAGTAACTGTTTCTAACATTTTTTTTTTATTAAGTCCACTTAATAATTAATATCCCTTGAGGAAGAAAGTGTGCTTAACTTTTAATACTGAATGCAAAAACTGTAAAAACTGTACTTGCAGATAATATAGTATTATTGAAATAAAAGGCCACTTAAGTGTACAGTTTCCTGAATGTTTTTTTAGCACACTTAGACTTTTAAAACTGCACTTTGTAATGTAAAATTTAAAGTTTTACTTATAAGTACATTTTAAATAATTATGTTTTAATCTTTAGTAATTTTTCACTTTAGTCACATTCAAGTACACTTATTCTTAAAGTACTGTATATATTAGTTTACCATAAATGCTTTTCAGTACATTCGGCAGGTAAACAATAACAATATTTTGAAGACAGTAGAAGTAATTATATGTAAGAACTTACACATAAAGATGTACTTAAGCTCTACTTAAGTGGGTAAAAAAAAGTTTTCTCAAGTTCAACTAACTGCACTTAATATAAATTTAAACTATAATACATTTTCATTTAATTTTAAATAACATACAATTACTGTAAGTGTCCAAAAACATTAAATTCTGTTTACACTTAAGAATATTCTTTTAAAGTATATTATTATATATCTTTTTAAAAGTATGATAGTGTACTTCTTTTTCACAGGGTGTAAAGGTAAAGTGTTTGGTTCTTTGATTTTAATATCCAAAAATAAATAAATAAATAAATAAATAAATAAATGTAACAAATTTTAATTTCCCATGATATGACATGTAAATTAGGTCGTTTATTTCTATATTATTAATTATTATAACAATGGTCCATTGTGATCCATAGAGCTTTCAGCTGGTTGTAGATCTCACCTGTGAAGGGATCAATGCTGGACGGGAAACGGTACTCCAGTATAACTCTCAGCCAATCAGGGATCTCGGGTATTTTCAACTGAGGAATTGGGAACTTGTATCCCATAAACTCATAGATTTGCACCTCCTCTTCAGCCTCCTCATCAGCCTCTTTCTTTTCCTCTGGAGGAGGGGGAGGAGGAGGAGGAGGCGGGGCGTCGGCAGGCTTTTTGGCAGGAGCTAGGGTTCAAATATCAAAGGTGAAGGACGTATCTATCTTTGACATTACATTACTGAACTAATACAGTAAAATAAAGAGTAAATGCAAGTCGACTCACATGCTGTAGGGCTTTCCTCATCAGAGTCGTCTGGATCAGTCAGTTTCTCTCTTACACGAACTGTTCGCCCCTTAAACAGCTTGACCAGCTCCTGCAGTCGCTCATTCACAACCATACTTGTTTGACTGGCCGCAGACATGGGCCGCTCAAGGCCTCTACAGGAAATGACAACACATTGGAGAAAGTCATGCCACATAATCTAAGTCTAAGTCTAAGCAATGGTTTTGAGACAGAAACCCCCCACAAAAATCAAATATTTGGCTTTTTAAAGACTCACTCGCCCACAGTGAGTAGTTCAGTCATGTTCGGATCCATTCGACTGCCTTCCTCTTCCTCACCAGGAGCCGTCTTCTCCTCTGTCAGATTTGTTACAGGGACAGTGAGGGTCATTGAGTCTGACTCCGGTGCGACAATGATTTCGGGAACGGTAATTTCTTCATCCTTCACTTCCTCTACCATCACTGCTGGCTCCACATGGCTGCTTTCTGAGAGCACACACAATGAAATTTTAGCGTTGAAATCTTTAAAAACATTATTTGTGCACGTGAAATGGAAAATTAGAGATGAACAAACTATGACCAGATACTCCAGAAAGAAACACACACAAAATAATCACAGCATTGATTCACTGAGTGGAATATTCACATTCTTTAAAATAGTAAACTGAATACAGAACAAACTATATTTTTACATCTGAATTTGCAGTTGACAGTTTTTCCTATATCTTTACATTTGCTCCTATGTTAAAAAATGCATTAAAAAATTTTAGGGGCACAATGAAAATTTATCAAATAATGTGTTTTTCCTTAATAAAGGGATAACAAAGAGACATTTAAAAGCAAAATGACTTAATTTATTATTATACAAAATGTAAAACAAATATATATATATATATATATATATATATATATATATATAATGTTAAAATATTATTACAAAAATGTATTAAAGATTTTGTAAGCATATTGAGGTTGTTCTTGGAGTCAATTGTTTTATTTGTTATAATACAAAGAAACATGCCATATTATATAGGCACACATATATTCAGATTATTCTGTCAATACTAGTAAAATATCTATATATTAAATAATGTGTTATATAGTGTTTTTAGTCTTTCCTTCCTGTGACCGGGCTTGCCAGACAGAAGTTACATGAGTTTATGCTCAATTAATGTCAGATACAGTATATTGTGTAAAATTACCAAAATACCAATAATAATAAAATAAAAATTAAAAACAGCTTTAAGCATAGTGTGGGACTTATATCAGGACTCTTATTGTGAAATGTATATTCAAAAAGATGAGGGACCTTAAATTTCATAACACTGATACTTTTAGACTTTTGGGGACTTTTTTATTCGCACATGTACTCCGAAAAAAACAAACATTTTACAGTTTGGACACATCTATGCGAGTCACACATGCGAGAGAAACGCCTGCACAGTCGAGACCTGATCTATAATATTTTGGTGCCTAGATATAGCTGGTCCCCCAGGGCCCCAACACGGGAGCAGTCAGGGTCTGAACACTGTCAATATAATCTAAGGGGGTGTTCACCCATTTTATTATCCACCAGGCAAAAACATACTGTACATGCAAGTAACGGCACACGTCTCTATTGGCTGCAAGATGTGAGGTAATATTCAATAGCAAACAATAACATTATCAAAAATCAATGGCACAGAACAGACAGCACAGCGCTATCTAGCACAGTCAGTTCACCTGAGAGATTGTTGAAGGTTTGGTGTCTTTCTGAAACTGTAGGGCACTTCAAAACCGTGTCTATGGGTGTCAAGTATGGGAAGATCTGGATTTTAGGGCACTTTAGTATGGGATGGCACTGAGACTCTAGGGTATTTTAAGGAGTAAATCCACTAGCTACAGATTCTAACTCAAAGACTACATGCTGCTGCTGAGGCGTTCTACATGGGCTTGAGGATGTTGAGGCGATGGAGAACGTTCTGGAAGCACTGGTTGGCTTGTTTTGGAAGCTGGGATATCTCCTGGTACAGCAGCAGGAGATCAGAGGGCATCTTGGGCAAGGGAACATTATTGTTTTTCAGCAGATGGAAGTTGCTCAGACATGTGGAAGCGTGCGGGATGCGAAGAAGCCAGCTCTTTATGGCAGAACAGCTAGCGGGCACTGCAGATAGGTAGACCAGTTCAATTACTGGATGTTCATATTGTCTTTCATTGGTTATGTACAAACTGGATCTCAACAGATACAGTTCATTTGATTAGATCTGCAGGACTAAAGCTTCATGAAATCAACAGGACTTGCTTTATCTATATCATGTTTGCAGCTAGACCAATTTGTTGGGTTTATGCATGCTTGGATACAGTGTTGGGTAAGTTACGTTCAAAAAGTAATAATTACCAGTAGCTACTAACTACATCTTCAACAGTATAATTAGATTATTGAACTAATTATGTTCTCTAAAAAGTATTGCTTTACACTTATTACTTTCTAAATCCCATATTAACATTGACCAATTAAACAATACAAGAAATGAGATGAAACTGCCCTTTTAATTCTTTCAAATAAATAATATGAAATTAAATAAATTATTCTTGAACTGACCAAAGTATTTAAAGGGAGAAGGTTATAGTTAAAAACATACATTTTATCAATAGATGTTACATTTTGATGTTAAATCTATCTAATGCAATTACATCATAAGTAACTGTAATTACATGACAGAAAAATTAAGAGTAATCACTTACTTAACTTTTTCAATGGAAAATTTATTAAATAACTGTAATTAATTCCTTGTAAATGCATTACAGACAACACTGTTTGTACTCTTACCTCCACATCCTTCTTCAGGAGGTTCCTCTTCCTGTAGCAACAGAAGATTAATAAAAGCAAACATGCATAAGACAGCAAAGAAAAATATGACCAAATCCACACGTCTAAATGTATATACAGCTCCCATTCGAAAGAATCACAATATAATGTGTATGTTTCTGAAAGATTGCATTTAATTGATAAAAAAAAAAACTGTAAATATTTATAACTGTACAAATTTACGTGATAAAACATTCATTTCAAACAGTAAATTACCATATTTTCCAGAAAATAAGTTGCACTGGGTCAAAATGGCATTATTGAGAGAGAGGAAAAACCCCCAAATACATTGCATCTGTGTATAAGTCAAATTTATTATAATATTCAGTAAAAATGTAAATGCAGGTAAACTTCCACAAACATTATAAATTCTGTAAACATCACTCACTCCACAACAAAACCTTTAAATTGAACGGTATTCAGAACAGGAATGAAAAATACTCGCCAATTATTGCATTATCTAAATTGCTATATAAATCACAAAGAAAAACAAGGCTTATATTATGGAAAATATGGTATATATGGTAAAAATGTCTTCCCAAACTTCCGAATGGCAGTGTGCTAATATGTTTTATGCGGAGTTACCTGGTCAGCATCAGGCGGTACAGATGCGGCGCGCTCAGGCTGAGTGGTCACAGCTGGAGAGACCGGATCTGCTTGTAGCGGCGGTGGGCTTTGAGGTGCCTGATCTGAAACCTCAGACTCGTGCGGTGTGGGCTCCGCCGGACAGATGTCCACCAGGCTCCTGAAAAGGGTATGAGCAGGAGTCTAGCCATGACAACACAACCAGTCCATCACAAACATTCAGAGTCTGGTAAACCACCAATCACCAGATAAAACTCAAAGCAGCTGACAAGAACGTTTGATTGGATTATGGAAATCAACCACTCTAACGGACAATCAGATTTGTACCAGAATGCTTTTAGGTCTAGCTGCTGTGGAAGTGAATTAATAATGTAATTTCAGGTCTTTCAAACTGATTAAGGTTAATGGAATAGCAAAATTACTATTTTAGATGCAGCTATCCATATGTGACCCTGGACCACAAAACCAGTCTTATGTTTTTTTTGTTTTTTTTTATTGAGTGTATTGATTGTATTTTAATTGATGTATGGTTTGTTAGGATAGGACAATATTTGGCCAAGTATTTGAAAATCTGGAATCTGAGGTTGCAAAAAAATCGAAACACTGAGAAAATTGTTTCTGTTGGCGATTGTGCTGCATTCACTCACAAAAATACATTTTTTTATATATTTAAGGTAGGAAATATCTTCATGGATCATGATCTTTACTTAATATCCTAATGATTTTTGGCATAAAAGAAAAATCGATAATTTTGACCCACTATTGTGGGTCAAATTGCCACAAATATACCAGTGCGACTTATGACTGGTTTTGTGATTCAGGGTCACATATGGACTACTGTAAATGTACGTTGAATTTCAACAAGCATCCATGCTAGATTATGCTGGTCCAGTGTTAAGTGAGGTATATAAGCGTGTTTCCTTTAAGGAATACATTTTTTTAAAGGTAATTGGGACTTCATATCTCATAATTCAGACTTTTTTTCCTTGCAATTCAGACTTTATAAACAAACTCGCGATTTTGGCTATTTTTCTCACATTTGCGAATTTATAGCCTAACTCACAAATCGGACTTTATTTCCCAGACAGCAACATAGTGTCTGCCCAGATCCGGGCCACATCTGGTACATGTGGATTCAACGCGTATACCAGATGTGGGCCGGATCTGTGCCGACACTATGTTGCTGTCTGGGTTCTCGCAATTTTGAGTTTATAACTCACAATTCCGACGTTTTTCCTTGCAATTGCGAGTTTATGTCTCGCAATTCTTAGTTATAATGTTACAATGTAACAACAATGTAAAAGTAGCCCAATTTGCACTTGGCAACAATGCACTCAGTCCAGCTGAGGGGGGCGTGTCCCGGCGGGAAAGTGACGTCAATGCACACACTCTTTAGCAAAACAAAACTCTACCAGCATGGTCTACTACAGCATTAATGTACAAAATGGTGTTGTAGAAGAACAGAAGCATATAGGTAAAATCTGTTTACACAAACTAATGTAGGCCAGTCTAACATACCTTTTTATGTCGACACTGTTGGTTAAGTTGGTTGCAAAATGTTGATAAAAAGTGATAAAAATCAGTTTTATTCAATGACTTTATGGCTTACTGAATTCAGCACTGCAAAATGCAGCAGCAGCGGCAGGTCCGAAACTGTTCTACTTCTACTGAAGTGCTTCGGCCTAAAAGCTTTTTTGGCATCAGCTGTTCTGGTTTTCGGACAGGGTGTTTTATAGTGACGTGGTAAAGCAGGATGAAGCCTAAATTAAGCATCTGACATCATACCCAAAATAACACGAAGTGTCAAAAGTGGGACACTTCTGTATTTGTAATGGTTTGTCTTTTTAGAGACTGAAGCAGAATTCAGAAGAGGTTTGCTTTGATGTACAGAAATATATCGATATGGGCTAAATTGCTCTAATTTCTTTATTCTTTTTTTTAAATCCTTATCTTTTTAATCTTAGTTTATACAGGGCTGGGTGATAAACCAAATATTTAGCATATACTTACAAATATCTTGCCGACTTTCACAACACGCTACAGTGATCTTTGTTTTTTGGCCAGTTCAATTTTCCTATCTTGACTTTAAGATATTTTATTTCATTTTATTTTCTCAATATATAATCAATATATAATATTGCCAAGCCCTAAAACAATATAAAACATTGCACAAATGTATGAAAGCTTCTCATTCTTATTTCAGGTCTAGTTTTTCAGGAACTGCAAAGGCAGTGTGGGGATACAAACAGCAGCTAAAGCATGAGCTGCAGCTTTGATGAAATATAATGTGTCACACTGAAGGAGTGTTACAAGTAATGCCAAGGCTGCTAGCGCTTTGCTCAGCTCTGAGGATGAAGGTCTTACTCTGCGATCTTACTATCCTCACTCTCCTCCTCACTCTCTTCATGAAACGGCTGTAACCTGTATGGCGAGCCAGAGAGGACAAACAGCACTTCAGCTGACACGCAGGATTATAAAGTAACGGCACAGCAGTAAAGAGAAGCAAGCAAGAACTCGCATCCAATCAGATCGTGAGTTGTGACATTCACTCTGCTGTGAGGAAAGTTGCAGCACTGAAGGGTTGGAAGCAGGGTCCAAAATTATGTTTTTGTCACACCTGTGAATGGCAAGTGAATTACTAGCCATGCATTTTTTTTTACTAACCAAGTCTATAGTCTATAGCAAAATCTATATAGTATTAGATTTGGGATTATACCACATATAGTGATCATATCATACAAGAAGTGGAGGAGACTGCTAGAGCAAACATGAAACATAAAAAATGTTTCTTGAGCAGCAAATCATCATATTAGAATGATTTCTGAATGATCATGTGACACTGAAGGAACTGGAGGAACTGACTGGAGGCATGATTTTGATCACATGAATAAATTACATTTGAAAATATATTACAATAGAAAACAGTTGTTTAAAATAGTAATAATATATAACAATATTACCGTTTTTACTGTATTTTTGATCAAATAAGTAATTGCCAAACTTTAAATGTAGTGTATATTTGGTTGGTTTAATGCAAGGAATATGCACATGTTTGTTTTGCATTGATGTAAAAGTTTCCTTTGGTAGATGTTTTGAACGTAATAACCATAAATGACCACAAAGCTAATAGAAATGGACTCAAAGCTACACTGAAACTATAATTCCAGGCCAAACACTGTTGTTATTCATCTTTGTTGTTTGGCCAATGTTAATTTTGGACCCTGGCAGAAAGCAAGGGACAACAGCGAAAAGGAGAGAGTGACACTTACTCTGGGTCTTCTTCATTCTCTTCCTCCTGGATATTTGGCAGTCTTTGTAAAACAAACAGTGAACAGGTGAATTCTGAACACTGTGTTTGTGTGTGTGAGAGAGATAAAGGAACAGTTTGAAAGATGGAGAGAGACAGCGCATTGGTCGCAAAAAAGTTTTGTAGCCACTTTGTGGTTTATCACACCCCAGATCTCAGTCTTAACAAACACAGAACAGGACAGGAAGGGTGTAACACAGAGTCACTGAATTCCTTACTGAGTTTGTGGTGTGTTTGTCACTTACTGATCCTCATTGTCTGGTTCTTCGTTCGTCGTATTAATGATGATCTGTGTGGTGTGCTCTTCCTCCAGCTGTCTGACGGCCATTTCTGCAGCCTGTAGGGCCAGATCCTCCGCCATGCGAGCTGCCTCCACGCGTTCCTGCTCCAGTCTACACACACACACACACACACATTTGTTTCACTATATAAGTGAGGACATTGCATAGACTTCCACTGATTTTATACCAGGTTAGCTAATGATATTTTCAACACTGTAAAAAAAAAAATCTGTTAAATTTACGGTAAAAAACTGGCAGGTGAGGTTGCAAGAAATTTACCGTAAAAAATACGGAAACAACATTTTAGGTTTTAGAGACTTAACTTAAATTTACAGTAAAAAACCTTATTTCATATCTGATATAATGTTAATTTACCAATCTATTTAAGTACTAATATCTGTTTTGTACCATTGTAATAAACTGACAACCACCAATCACAGTGGTGATGAGAGTCATGATGAATCAATGCTAATCACAAGCAACTTTTCCAGTTGAGAAAGTTAATACTAATATATAAAAGTCATTCACACAAACACTTAAACACCACCATGGTAACAAAATGCAATAAACATAAATTTAACAATATTAAATGTTACATAAAACCCTAATGTACATAACTGATTAGAAAAAAAAACTAAGAAAAACTATTAAGAAAGTTATTTCAACAAAAAAGTTTTTCACTATAAATTATACAATGACTTGTTCTTTTTCATTTCTAAAAACTGTCAATTTAACTGTATTTTACTGTAAAATTACATTAAAAGTGTGGTTAGATCTATCACAGTTATTGACTGTATGTATGGAAACTTTCTGTTAACCAATTAACAGGTTTTCTTTTACTTTTAGTCTTTTACCGTTAAAATCACGGTAATTTTTTTAAAGTGTATGTGCTAACTCAACCCCTACCCCTAAACCTACACATCACAGAAACATGCGCAAAACACTAGATTTAAATAAAAAAACCTGTTTTGGCCAATTTATAAGCCTTTTAAACTAGAAAAAAATTATACTCAACAAAAACAAACACACATGCAGACCTTCTTTCTAGATTTTGTCTAAAGGTTAAAAAAACTGCTCCATGAGATTTGAGATTTTCCTGACTAATATTTCATACTGTATGTCAGGCTTTACATTGTTAAATCCACCACAATGTCACTGGGGTCCAAGTAATTCACTCTCACCTCTCCTCTATGTTTGCTATGGCAGTCTCCTCCGCTTCCTTCTTGATGCTCTCAATAAGAGGCGTCCAGCGCTCAGTCTGCGTCTCCGCGTCCTCCTGATCCTGCATGGCCAGCACGTGTGGAAGGATGCTGGGTATCACCTGCAGCAGAGATGAGTTCTCCTGCTGCACCAGGACGTCCTGCTCCGAGGCCTGCTCCCTCTGCTGGGCATCCCAGTCTGTGTCCACCTCCTCCAGCACCATCTCACACGGGTCCTGCAGGATGCAGACTGCACCCACAACAGGAAAGACCACAGGTCATAGCAGGGGTTAGGCCCAAAGATTAAATAGCCTAAATGCTTTTGAATTCCATTTCTACAGAGTATCTTAGTGTTTTTGTGTAAATGCATCACAGCTGACATGGCATCCTCTGAATTGAAAGTGTGTGGAGTTACTTCCAGTGGGGAAAAATGTGCATCATAGAAACATCATAACACTGATCCCATTTGAACCCAGAGTGGTTTGTTGTAATGGGGGTTTAGGGGGGTTTGGTTAATTGTTTACCTGGCAGACCAGCTAAACCAGAGGTCTTGAACCCTGCTCATTGGGACCCACTGTCCTGCAGAGTTCAACCCGAACCAAACACACCTGAAGCAGCTAATCAAGCTCTTCAGGATCTCTTGAAAATACTCAATACTGTTTTGTTTTAATGTTTTGTTTTATTTAAATAATTTATTAAAGGTGCTCTAAGCGATGTCACCAAAACATGTTTTGTCACATACAGCAAACATCTCCTCACTATCCGCTAGCTGCCTGTCCCCTGAACACACTGTAAAAAAACACGGTCTCTGTAGACAGCCCAGGCTCCACAAACGGCAAGAAAAACAAACTGGCCCAGCCTGGACCATGAAACATAACAAACAGTGTTCCAGCCAATAACCGACAAGAATGATTTGGGGGTGGGGGTTGGGGGGTTAGTGCACGTGCACATGAAGGAGAGTGGAGGAGAGAGAAGCATGAAGAGGGAAGTTAGCTAGAGGAGAGATGTCCAAGACAACGACAACGACTAACGTTAAAAATGTATATTCTTGAGAATTTTGATATGGCCGACACACGACCAAAGAGACGGCGTTACGATGAACAAAGAAGAGGGAAAAGGAGAAGGAACGCGAAGTCCCGAATTTACATCGGAAAAGCGTTCAAAAGGTGGAGAGAACTCCGCCGGCAGAAGGGCTTCCAATCCGACATTCAGGTGGCTCTGCTTTTGCTGGACAGGTGGGTAAATCCAGTTTGGTTTTTCTAAATGGTTCATGACTGTTTCAGGAAGCACGGAAGGGGGAGGGGACGGGATGAGGAGGAGGGAGGGTCGAGCTAGCCTCTGTTTTGTTTGACAATACTTCGAACAACATTGTATTAACATGTCTAAGACTTTTGCACAGTACTGTATATGGCAGTTTTTCCCCATGGTATCGATGTCAAAATTGTGGCCAATGAAAATCCTGAGTGGCTAGTAAGCTAGTAGCAAAAAAGTTAATGTCAAGCCCTGCGTACAGTATATGCAGTGTCGGGGTAATGCATTACAAGTAACACGAGTTATGCAATCAGATTGCTTTTTTCAAGTAACTAGCAAAGTAATGCATTACAGTACTTTTAAATTTACAGCATTTTTTTACTTTTTCAAATAAGTAACGCAAGTTACTTTGTTTTCCCATTTATTGACTGACAGCTCTCCTGTTCTCATGTTGAGAGAGTGCAGAGGCGTTGCGCTGTGTGTGAACATGATGCTTATTGTAGTTCTAGACTAAATGTGAGCAGGCATTTACTCGTCTCACTTACACAAAAACAGATTCCTCAAAAGGAATAAAAACAGTCAAATGCAAACTCTGAATATTACACAAACCTGCAATAATGAAATATGTTTAAATATATTTAATCACACTTTATTAACCAGTGTCTTTGCTGCTGACCTTCAATGATCCAATTCAACCATGCTAATAAGGAAAAATTACTTTAGATCATTTTCATTTTTTGTTTTTATTGCTGAAGAGTTGAACTTTCTTCTCCTGCGTCCTGTTCTTCTGCAATCCAGAATGACAGCTGAAGGTTTGCTTGAGCTGCAGGCGTGAATTTGCATTTGCTTCAGCCTGAGGCTCATTCATTTAAGGGCCTTTACATTTGCCACAAATAGAACTTTTATTCATTTATTTTTGAAAAACAAAAACAAACAAGCAAGCCCAGCCCAGGTAAAAATAAGTTACTAAGTAACGCAATTACTTACTTTTTTTAGGGAGTAATGCAATATTGTAATGCATTACTTTTAAAAGTAACTTTCCTGAACACTGCATGTATGCCCTAAAGTGCTCAAATTCACTGATACAGAAATGCATTTTTAAAAATGCATCAAAACATTTTATGTTTTATAATTCATCAAAGCTCCTGCAGTTGCAAATAATACAGAACAATATTTAATTTTTGCATTTTACTGTACACATTTATGCTTTGACCACACAACAAACAATCTGCTTTTATAAATCATTTATTTATTAGTGATTTCATACAGCGCACAAAGTAAGGTAGCTGCCTGTGCTGTGTTAGCAATAGCCTTTCACAATAAAACATAAATAGCACCAATATACAGCATAATAATATTCAGATATTGATGAATCATGCACAGTGGCTTTGCTAACATGCTAAGTATGATAAAAAAAACAGGTAATGGGCTGTTATTCAAAGCATTTAGACTAACTGGTGCTTTTATAGCAGGCAATGTACATATTGGCAAACGCATTTAGTGGCATGGAGATTTATGGGTATGTTAATTTTATTCTTTTTTTTTGTTTTATGGCAACAATATTGGGTATAATTGTGCTCCTTAAAAGGTTTTTAATGTTAAGTTTAATGGTTTAATATTTATAGACAACTAAGTTTATTTCTTCAAAAAAAGTGTGAACATTTTGGATTTGTGGTGCTTTTTGGGACTGGAATATCTGATCAATCAAAGGCAGACATATTGAATTCCCATTTAGTGAGAATGACGAAGCAAAAACAGACACTTTACATCTAAAGCAGCAAATGGCATTGTAAACTCTTGACTGGGCACCTGTATGTTTACCGCATGTCTCTTTGAGGTAGCCAATGCACTAAATAATTAAAAGCCAGCAAGCAACGAATCCCTGTAATATAGTTAACAGAAATCACCAAGGAAGTTTGCATGAAAAAGCACATTCATTGGTGTTGTAGCTCTATTGAACTAGAGGATATTGATGTGTGTTTCTGTCTGAACATCTCTCGCTGTCTCTGTGTGGATGTAATGACTCTCCCAGTCGTCTTCTCCTTATGTTTAGGGGGCTCTAACCACCTTCTCCCCTGAAACAGAAGGAGAAGAGGAGCTGAGTTAACACCTCCACCCTACAAATAAGCATTTTGAGACAATAGCAATGCCTCTGATACGTTCAAATATAATCTTGGACAAAAAAAAAAAAACCTGTCCCTGCAAAACTGTCTGAAGTCATTATACCTACTATATATGTGTGTGTGTGAAGACGTGTTAAAACAACTTACCGTTTTGAACGATATCAGAACTGTCCTGCAAATAAACAAAGGAAAAGGGTAAATGGAAGACTAGTAGTGACATTTCTTTCTTTCTTTTCACTTAAATTACACTACTTTGTGCTCACAATTTACCTCTTTTGGTTTCAGTACTGGTTGTGGCATCATGCGTCCAAACCCCTGTACAATCCAGCCAACCATACTTGAAAACAAATGAAATATAATGCATGTCATTAGACTTACATATAAAAATAATTCAAATGTTTCCAAACAATAAAAAGGCCTCAGATATGTGTTATGTTCAGAATGGAATACTAGTATAATGATAACTGAATGCTACCCAATACAAAACAAAACAAATCAAAAGGAAAATCATTTTTCCTTTTTTAAACCAGAAATGAAATGCGAAAGATGCAGTTTCTTCTTTATTGATTCTAACACATATGAATAGAATAAGCAGATACAAACTATTATCTGCAAAGAGGTCAATATTTTATTTTGTGCGCATTATATTTGTGTCACGCCTGCCAGCCGGAGTGCCTGTGATAGCCACCAGAGGGCACTCCTTTCATATTTGTTATCTCATCATGGACTGCATTTCCCATAACCCATTGCCCGGACTCATTATGCCTGATTGCTTTCAGCTGTTTCTCATTACCCTCGTTGACTCTGCCTATATAAGCCCTGTGTATTCACACATTTATTGCAAAGTCTTGTAAGTGTCGGTTTCCTGGATTTCATCCGTTTTATGGATTATGATTCTGGATTGACCTAATAAAACTGCATTTGGATCCTAAACCAGTGTGTTTCAGGGCAGTTACGTGAAAATGTGTGTGTACAGTTTTAATTCCAATTTTGGTATTCAACTTAACAGTAAAAAACACAACACCAGTTCTTTTTAATTTTCTATCTTGCCATGGTTAATAAAAGGAAAAAGTAAATGGACGCAGAAGTTCACGGACCCAAAGCGTAATGAAATTAAACCAAAAACAAAACGTGTGTATACAGTACATTATGTTCAGAATGGAATACTAGCATATTGCTAACCAAATACTACCAAACAAAAGTACATAAAGAAGTGTATATACATACACAGTTGTAATAAAAATTATTCAACCCCCATTGCAAATCAGGTTTATTGGCAAACTTTACAGACTTTCAGCTGTTTGCAATGAACAAATCAAACAAAAGTAATTGAAATAGTTCAACACAACAAATGTTTCAAGTGGTTTTTCCCAAATTCAGCTGCAAATGCAACTTTTAATGACTTCTGCAGTCTCAAAATTATTCAACCCCTTGAATAGAATCCCTTACAATCTGCAAAACAGGTCTTGTCTCAAAGGGCTTCATTAGTTGCACCAGGTCGGCTTGAGCTAGTACACAACACATGAAATATCTGAACTGGCTAGGTTTGTTGAGTGTCACGTTTGACTGCATGTTGGAAGCATAGTTCGCTAGTTCAAAGTTAAACAAACAGTGGTTTACACTACCAGGACGGGGCAAAAAAAGGAAGCGATCAACGGCTGCAACCAAATTTCTGAAAAATAGGCTCAGAAAAACCCTCGAAAGACAAAAGACCTGCAGCAAGACTTGGTGGCAACAGGCACTGAGGTTTCAGCTGCACAGTAAGGCACGTACTAAACGCATGCCAGACTTCAAGACGGACACCACTACTGACCCAAAAGCACAAGAAAAGTCGGTTCCAATTTGCTCAAAATCATATAAATAAGCCATAGAAGTTTTGAGATTCTGTTCTGTGGAGCGATGAAACAAAACTGGAACTTTTCGGCCCTATGGATCAGCGGTATGTCTGGAGGAAGAAGAATGAAGCATATGCTGAAAAGAAAACTCTGTTTACAGAAACCTGCAGCGTGTGGAAGGCAAGATGGATTCATTGAAGTATCAGGAAATCCTAGGAGAAAACGTCACGCCGTCAGTGAGGAAGCTGAAGCTTGGGAGTCACTGGACCTTCCAACGGGACAGTGATCCTAAGCAAATCTCAAATTCCACCAAGACTTGGTTGGAGAAGAAGTCCTGGAAGAATCTATGGTGGCCATCACAGTCACCTGACTTGAACCCCATAGAAAATCTCTGGTGGGATTTGAAGGCGGCGGTTGCAGAACACAAACCCAAGAATATAACTGAACTGGAGGCCATTGCTCATGAGGAACGGGCTCAGATTCTTCAGAAACGCTGCCAGAACCTGCTGTCTGGTTATACATCTCTTTGCAGAAGGTCATAACAGCAAAATGGTGTTCTACTGAGTACTAAAGATGCTTCCCGTGAAGGGGTTGAATAATTTTGAGACTCCAGAAGTCATTAAAAGTTGCATTTTCAGTTGAATTTAGGGAAACCACTTGAAACATTTGTTGTGTTGAGCTATTTCAATTACTTTTGCTGGATTTATTCATTGCAAACAGCTGAACGTCTGTAAATTTTGCCAATAAACCTGATTTGCAATGGGGATTGAATCATTTTGATCACAACCGTATATAAAAAAATGTGCATTAAACCAGGATGTCGAGGTTTGGTTGTTTTACATAGCCATAGACATTATAAGGAAAGGGGACGGACACTTACTTTGTGCCTTTGGGATCCTCAGCTAGTTTGGGTTGCTCAGGAGCTGCGGGTACAGGTGCGGGTGGGGCTGCAGGTGCTGGTGCTGGTGTGGGTGCAGGTGGAGGTGGAGGTGCAGGAGCAGGAGTTGGTTCAGGTGCTGAAAATAAAAAAAAAGTCAAATGCAGAACACTCTGTCTCCAAGGAAGCCCAACCGAGATTTCTAAAATTCTACCTGGCTCTTGTTTGCAGGGTGTGACAGGAGCAGAAGCAGCCCTCAGAGCTGATGTTTCCGTACCAGGGGGAGGACGAAGATGCATAGGAGACTGGGGGACTACCTTCTCAAAACCATGCTTAATCCATTCTATTACCCTGAAAGAGAAAGAGACAGACACATTAAAGGAAGAGTTCAGCCATAATGAGAATTCTGATTAGCTTCTGACAGCTCATTAACATATACCTGGGAGAGAAGGGAACGTTAGCAATGTCTGGCTCCTCATCAGACACAACCTCCACCACAGGAATATGAGGCAGCGGCTCAGCATCTGGTGGGAGTGAGAATCATGTCACATGTGTCCTTTCCGTTCTCATCAGCCCTTCACAATGCAAATTCTTTCAAAAATAATAATCGCCAAAGGTTATGCAGTTCTAGATCAAGTGGTAATCAAGAGGCTGCACTTACCACAAATGTCTTTGGCCTCTTGTACCTGCGAAGAGAAGGAAACACAAATAACTCTTACTGTGTGTGGCCTTTGATTTAATATTGGTGTTAAAATTAAGAGGCCAGGAGCTCTAGATCGGCTTGCACTTCTGTTTTTCTCTGTCTATATTATGTCAAGCAGCCAATCATTCATTTGTAAAAGTGATTGCGAGAAGGTTTTTTCAGAATATATATCAGTGTTTCTTCAACTTTGTGGACTTTTGGCTCAGTAAACTTGGAAACTGTTCAAATAAAACCATATTTTATCTCACTTTATTTCTTTAACACATCATGTATCTCTGGAGAAATGTAGATTGTGTGAAAAAACACACTGAACTCATCTTGACACACTAAATATATTTCACACTTGAATTATATTTTAAGATTGAAATTCTGGGTCTGTGAATAGTGTAAAACAATAAAATATACATAAAACACATTTGAAGTTGAAAAAAAAATGAAGGTCACCATGAAATCAAAATGATCAATTTTTTATATTTTAAGGAATATTGCAGTGTTTATTATAAATGAATTAGCCATGCTCATCATTATTTATTAAAATTCATGTGCCCTCGTAATCTTTAAACAAAATAACTTCCGCACCCTCTTGCAGCGACATCTATTCTCTTCTCTGATGATGCGTTTACTGATGTGGGGGCGGGACAACCTGTCACTCACGTGAGATTCACCAATAGCAAACCACAACCATCCAATCAATTACATATGGACAAAATCAAGTCCCGCCCAACATTTTATCTTGTTCTTAAAGCTGTTTCACTCGGATATACGTCACAAAAGGGAAGAAAAGAATTTAAGGTTGAAGAAACACCCATATGTAACATATGTAAGCAAGTATGCACATTTTAAGCTGCTAGAGTAGCCATGCAAGCGTTTGAGATGTCCGATGCTGCATAGTGATGTACGAATATAGCAGGATATTTGAAATGCAATGAAGCTCAAATTAAGAGTATTTCTTAAAGACTCAATCTATAACCGCCCAAGGCATTCAGCTTGTGTTTACAACTTTAATTTGTTGTAACACTTTCTGTGATCATAACATAGCTGTGAGGGATCAAGTAAAACTATATATAAAGTCATTAATATTCAGCAGTTTGGGCTGATTCTGGATCCACTCTCGTGGTGGAGTTTGTGGACCAAGTCATTCAAATGAATGTCTCTGTACATCACCTCACATTTAAAGGGGACATATGATTGTGCGATCTTTGAAATGAAACCGTAAGTAGAGTTTTCACAATTAACATTCACAGATCCTTTAGTGAAACTGAGCTGCAAAAATATGTAATTCGGGTTAAACTTGTTAACGTCAGATTTAAACATCAGCTCCTATTCAGCATTTTGTCCCGCCCTGATGATGTGATGATGAAAAGTCTAGAACAGGGCTCCAGACTAACTTTTTGCCTTGGTTGCACTGGTGCGCCTAACTTTTTTATTTAGGTGCACCAGCACAAAATTTGGGTGCACCCTGTGACCTTTAACGCCACAATTTTAAGGTCACCTTTTTATCACGCTCTATACACATTCATATATATTATGTAAATGAATTTAAACAAGAAGGTGGAGGTAAAAACTTTTATTTATTTTTTGAAGCACAATTATTAACGGTATTCCTACTCTTACCGATACTGCTTATCGATACAGTACTTTAACTGTATTCTTATGGTTCTTTTTGTTTTATATATAATAAACAAAGATAAACAATAGATAAACAAAAGACAAACAATTAAACAAAGATACACTTTATATAGGCCTACACAGTGCTTTAATTTCAGGAAGGCCTACTACTGTTCAGGCATGGTCTAAAAAGAAATCTAATAAAGTAATAAAATGTAAAATAACACTGTAAAATGTATCATAAATAGATTAATGCTTATTAAAGCTGAAGTTATTCTTTCAAGAGCTGTGAGTGATTTTTCTCTTGTTGTTTGATTTGCAGTAATGGCGCAATCGTCAGCATGTTTATTAGACTGCGGCCCCTTTAAGACCGGGTGCAGATCTAATAGGCTACTGATGCACCATATTCTCCCAACTATTTCCATAACTACGTCCATTTAAGACATAAACTGTTTTTAGTGAATCTCAAAGCCGGTAATTTTGACACGCTTTTGTGTACAATTGATCGTTTAGACGCGCACAATCTGCACATGAAACCGAAAGTATAATTAGCTTGTCTCGGTCTGTTTCGGAGCGCGCGCCGCCATGCGAACAACATCTCTTGCGCAGATTTTTGTGTTTTTAATAGCTCTTTCAATTATTAAACGCGTCCCGCAATTTAGCAACAGTAGCTAGACTGCATTTACAACAATCACCGATCGTGCTGATTCTGATTCTGAGTTTTAGGGAGAAATGACAGCGTAATGCTGCGAAGGGAAGAAGTTGCGCGTATAGTTAGATGGTTTTACCTCAATATATTATTTTTTATAATCTTTGGAAGCCGAAATTTAAAATAAAATCAGACTAATATAACAGACCTTAAGTGTAACCAGGCTACGTTTGAATGTTTAATTCTGTCCTCCGTCGTCACTCATTAAGCAGGGCTGTCGTGTTGTGCGAGCTATGGCATCACGTGAGAGAAGAGTGTGAGTTCCGTCAAAGGAGAACAAACGCCAACAAACGTTCGTGGAGAGGCAGCGGATGCGAGGACGTTAGGTGCACCGGTGCGACCTAGGAAAAATGTTAGTCGCACACTTACAAAATTTGGTCGCATATGCGACCAAATTGGTCGCACTCTAGAGCCCTGTAGAATATGGCCCCTTTAATGCTGATTTGTGGGACAGATGAGGGAACAGCGAGCATGATCCTGACACAGCTTACTCCAAAAGCAATGTACTTACTGGAGGATCCACTTTAACCACTGGAACAACTGCAGGCTAATTGGAAATGAAACAAAACTCTCACAGAAGCTCCAGAGCTAAAGACACCTTTGAGACTGGTGTCCGTGGACCTGAAATGCTCTGGTAGGACTAACTCCATCAACTCTGTTAGTGTCACTATATGTTCAAGTCACATTTTTTAAATCTAAAACAAAAATGTCAAAATCTAATGTAAATAAGTAAGTAAATAAATAAACTAAATAAACTAAAATGTTTCAAAATATCATTCCTCAGTTTTTATCTAATAAAAAATAGAAACTTTCTCAGTAAAAAATGGTAACTTTTTTTTATGGAAGCATGTTTTCATCACGGAATAAATTAAAAAAGATTAAAAAGTCACAATTACCTTTTTTATAAAAAAAAATTCTGTGGTGGAAACAAGCTTCCATTTAAAAAAACATTATCTATTTTTATACATCTTGGTAAAGTTTTGTTTTCATAGTTCATAATTTGTTATTTAAAATCTCAAATAAAGTGTAACCGATGATCATTCTTCATACAGTAAATACAAATGTCCATGAACAGCATTAAAAACAAGTCATTAATATGCTCCACAAATTCCAAAATGCTTAATTAACTAATAAGCTTATGCATTAAACTGCAGTAAATCCAGTAAACTTGGTAAATAACCAAATAAGTAATCACACTGCACAAAGCCTCACCGTCTTATTGGATTAGTGAAATATGTGTGTCTATACCTCAGTGGCCTCCTCTGGCTCTGTTTGTCCCTTGTATTTCTCATCCGGCTGTGGAACCACTTTTCCCAGTCCCTGCACAATCCATCCAATCATCCCAGCCCTGATGGAAGAAGAGATACAGTCCATCAGCTGCATGCTCTGGGCACAAGTGAGGACGTGAAAGCATGAAAATAAGCTGATTTACTCTAAGTCAACTCTAGATGGCAGCAGGGGACAGTAAAAACAAACAGGCCTGCCCATAGTGAAGCAGTAGCCTATGCTAATAAAAAAAAAAGTTCCATTCCAGTTGTGTTCTTCTAGACGAATATATATATATATATACATATATATATATATATATATACACAATTTTATGTTCTATGGAAGCCAGTCTGCATATTAGAACGCTAAATTTTATGTCTGTTCAGCATGGATCTTTTGCCTTGAGCTGTTAATATGGAAATACAGCTCAGTGCAATAAAGTCTCTTGCGTGTGTAGCATGCAAAAAAGCTATATCCACTATAAGCCTACTCACTGGTCCGATGTGTTACTGCCATCCGTGGTGATACAGTGATGAAAATATGTGTGAAACTCAACACAACATCCATTTCACAGTCATACATACAGATACAGATGTAAAACACACAAGTATTCCCATGCCACAAGCCATTCATAAACATACAGAATAAAACTGAATCCATATGATTGAAACTATACCTGTTGCTCACTGCATTTCCCTCTTGCTGTTCAATCCGTGGTAAACAAAAAGAAATAATGTTCAACAATAAAACAGACAAACTCATTTTCCCTATACATGTACGTCACCACTTTTATTAAACGGATGTTTAAATGTTTGAAAGCAAATACTAATCATATATATTTGGATTCTGTTTCTAAAAAAAAAAGAAGAAAAAAAAAGTTTAATCTAATTTAATTGTACTCAAGTACTTGAAAAGGTAAATTATTTTATTGGCTTCAGAAATAGACTGATTAAATCAAGAAATTAATAAGATTTTACCATTAAAGTACCTTTCATTTTTTGCATCTTGTAAAACTTGAGGACACAACACACTAGATATTGAACTGAAACTTTTCAACAGTTATTAATATATTTATTTATAGACAGAACACTGACTGTGTTCACGCCGGAGTTAAGTTCATGCGCCTTCAGCAATGTCCAGAGATAATATGTATTGTTTTATCTTAAAGTTATAGCGACTGAAGAAGGCGACTCTTCATAATGACAAATAATCATATTTTTGTGACTGGTGTAAATGACTATAAAGGTTCAGCTGGGACTGAAATTTGATTGGCTTCTAACCTCATTAACATGAGAGCAAACATTAAAATATCAATTAAATATGTACTTTGCACATTGGCAATCTAAATAAAAATGTTAATGTAACCGAGGAAGTGTGTAAGTATTCGCTTTCAATGGTACTTAAAGGGATACTCCACTTTTTTTGGAAATAGGCTCATTTTACAACTCCCCCAGAGTTAAACAGTTGAGTTTTACCGTTTTCGAATCCATTCAGCCGATCTCCGGGTCTGGCGGTACCACTTTTAGCATAGCTTAGCATAGATCATTGAATCGGACAAGACCATTAGCATCTCTCTCTATACTCTCATTCCTGCGTAATAATCAAGAAACTTTGCTGCCGTACCATGAGTCCAGCAGGCGTAATGATGTGACGCAGCACCTGAAAATAGTCCCCAGCTCAGTAACTTCCAACGTGACCGGGACTAAGTTTGTCTAACCTATTAGACCTATTTTCAGGCGCTGCGTCATATCATTACGCCTGCTGCACTCATGGTACGGCAGCAAAGTTTCTTGATTATTACACAGGAATGAGAGTATAGTTCCTAGCCATATCAGCTTAGAAAATCGCAACTTTTCATTTTCTGTCGGTCTTAGTACACGATGTAACTACAGAAGAGTCAAGTTTTAAATAGGGAAAATATCGAAACTCTTTGGTCATTTTTTTGAGAGAGATGCTAATGGTCTTGTCCGATTCAATGATCTATGCTAAGCTATGCTAAAAGTGGTACCGCCAGACCCGAAGTTCGGCTGAATGGATTCGAAAACGGTAAAAATTAGCCTATTTCCAAAAAAAGTGGAGTATCCCTTTAAGCACAGCATAAAAACTCCACAATTATTCTCAAGTTTAGTAATTCATTATGAACACTCAAGAACTGTAATAGTGCAGGTATTCAGTTTCAATAGTACTTAAGTACAGCATAAAGTCTAAATACAATAACTCAAGGACTGTAAGATAAAAAGCATATTATCGATTATTATTAATTTGATTATTTAGATAATTTATTTAGCTTCATCATGTGAGTATACTCAACAGGAGTCATGAAAATACCTTAAGTTCAGCGTTGCCCAGTTTAGAGGCGTTCACTGGCTGAGGGAGAGCACTGCTGAACCCATTAGAAAACCAACTCAAAACCCCATTCTGAGAGCTAGAGAGAGAGAGAGAGAGAGAGAGAGAGAGAGAGAGAGAGAGAGAGGTAATTAGGTCTGGCAGGATTACAGCGTCTAGAGACACTGAATGCACATATGTACTCCAAACACACACACACAAGCAAAACATCACCTGCTTTCCTCTGAGACCTCCTCCTTTGACTTGGAAGGGTTGGCTTCTGTAAAATAACATCATGAAAAATGTATGAACAATACTCTTTTTCTGTGATGTGGTGAATGTTGGTCATTGATCAAAACTGCAGTCAAATTTAATAGAGTGCATGTAGTCACCTTGTTTTACGTCCTCTTTTTTCGTCACATCCTAAAGAACAGTATGGAGAGAGTGAAGACATGCTTAAACTGTGACAGACGACTCAGTGTAGAAACACATTTACACAAACACACACACACTCACTGCTGATGTGGACGCATTGGTCTGGTCCTCCTCTCCCAGTTTCCCAGGAGACGCTGGAGGCTGGGGAACAACTTTTATCACCCAGCTAAACATGCTGTCAGAAATACAGATTAACACCGTCAATGTCAAATAAGAATGTTTACTATAAAAAGAATCGTCCAAAAACATACTTGGGGAGTAACTAACTAACTAAAGTAGCGACACTTCAGTAGTTTACAGTTCGAACCCAACAATTAGCATTGCAACCGTTAGGCTACATCGCTGTTTTTATTGCCAGCGCTCAGGTAATATAATCAAACGCGTTCACATAAACGGTCACATAAACATAGCTTTAGAAAGTCTGATTTATTCTAATGAATTGGTTCATTCCAAGCAGCCGTTTCTGTTATAGGCTATGTATAGTTAGAAAGTTTGATTTATATAATGAATTTGTCCGAAAAGGTCCTAGATCTCTCTCATAATGAAGTTGTATGTAGCCTAACAAAAGCACGTTCAGGTAATCAACCAATCAGCACAAGAGGAAGCCGGTATAAATATAGCCTTCCCTCACCTCTGTCCCATGACAGTTTCACAGCATCCCTCCACCACCCCATCACCTCACTCTTGGCTGGTTTTCTATCCCAGTCAAAAGGGGGGAGTAGCCTACTCTGGGTTCGGGCCCTCTCCCGGACAGCACGCCAAATACGCAGAAATTACTACATTCGATTTAATGTACGTGTGAACTCGTGAATGTAGCGTTGGAAAGTCCAGTTCATTCTAGTGAATCTGTTCTTTTGGGAGGTTCGTGTAAATTAGGAGATTAAATGACTCACCTGAACGATTCATTCTAATAAATCAGTTCGTTCTAAACGGTCCTATCTCTCTCATAAAGCGTTGGAGTTCAGTTAATTCTAGTGAATCAGTTCGTTCGGGCAGTTATGCAAATGAACAGATTAAAATATGATTCACCTATTTATTATAGATTTACCTGCTCAAGTTTGATACGGTCACTTTAACTGAGATTGTTCATTGATTTAAAACCATCATTGTTTTTGTGTCAGTAAATGATAAGTAAGATAATTAATTAATTTTATTAATAATTTCAGTTATTTCTTTAGGCATTAGAGTATCATCACTTAGGCATTTGTTTTTTATTATAAGCCTGCATGTTGTTATGCATATTTATTCATGCACAGCAGCTGCAGTGACCAATGTGGCAAAATAAGTGTAGGCCCTATGTCACACTTAAAGGGGTGTCACATAAATAATACTGAAGTATAATTTACATTTTATAATCATAGTTCTGCCGGACTGGAAAGCTGTCGTTTAGAGATAATTTCGAGTAAATTCAATACTGCAAGAAGAAGTGAACCAGCTTTCATTGCATGCTTATACTTGAATTTATTTAATAGACTGCCAATCATTTTGCAAATTTGAGTGTGCTGATATGCCTTTGAGGTGCACATTTTGAAGGAAAGCTGTAGAGTTAGAGTTAACACAGCAGCTGAAACTGCTTACAGCTCCTAGTTTGAAACCAATTGACATAAATCTAACTTTTTCTTGCTCTTGGTCACAGGGGTTTTGCTCCAAAGGGATCATGGCTGTTTGTGTGTGGGCTCCTGTCACTGTTAATCACTGATAAATGCATCTGACCCTAATCTCTCTTGGCTCGAACACCTGCGGAAACAGCCCGAGCCAGCTGTACCTGTCTACCCACACTGTTCCACTTTACACCTGAGCAGAGAAAGGTGTAGGCCGAGGCCGCGGACTTCATTGTTCTGCGGTGGTCTTACTGTTAACTCAATCTGCTCACTCTAAACTCTCCATTTCAGGCCCGACATGTATTCAAAGCACTACTACACTCCCAATACTGCAGACTTAAAATCGACATCTTTTTAATACCAGCCCATATACACTGCAACCAATAGAAACACTACTTCCGAAAATACACTGAGCCAAACAGTGATAATGAGTGAACTGCACAATGCAGAACAGCCTCTGAGCAGATGGGTGAAAACACTGAGCCAGAGTAGCTTCATGGACTGGTGATTTACTGCTAGTCAAATCAGCTGCCAGGAGGTTCATATGGGTTGACATTTGAAGAAATGAGCTGTGACACACTTCAACTCAAGTCTTCATACATTCTCTAAAAACAGAAAGTTTAATTTCTGTATATTCACTGCATGGAAATTCAGCCGCCCCTGATCCCGGTAAATATTATGGTGCCAGAAAATGTCATTCGATCTAATACAAAATGACGGTAACTCTTTACAATAATGTTCCATTTGTTAACATTTGTGAACATTAGTTAATTACATAGTTAACATGAACTGCCCATGTAGTTACTATAGTAATAACAGTAAAAGCATGCAACTGACCCTTACAAACCAAACACTAACCTGAACCCTAATTTTATAGTAAGTACATGTTAATTAATACTCAGTATTTAATTACTCAGTATAATTACTGTAACAAGGGCACCTTAAAATAAAGTGTCTTTTAAATCCTTTCTTAATCTTAGTTCATGTTAATTTCAACATTTACTACATTATTGTTGTCTGTTAATATTATTTAATGCACCTGAGCTATAACATGAACTAACAATGAACTAACTATAACAAAGATGAATAAATACTTTAACAAAGTTATAATAAATCCTATACTGCTCATTGTTAGCTAACCTGTTGATGCATTAACTAACGTTAACTAATCGACCTGGTTGTTACAATCCACACAATTTAAAAATAATTACAGAACAAAACAAAAAACAACAACAATAAATCACTAAACAATGCGCATCAAATGGACATTGATATTCATATTTCAGAGTCTTGTTTGTTAATGTTGGCAGACGCAATATTTACCTGTTGTGTTCAGCAGAAGACAATCATCCCAGAGAGAGGCTGAGGGCTCAAGGACGGGCAGGTGGGGAAGTGGAGGGATTATCCGTGAGAAAGCTCAGCTAACGGGATTAGGCTTTCTCTGGGAGGGATGGACAGGGCGGACCTGGACTTGGACCTCATTAGCTTCACAGAATCCTTTTGAGCTCAGCCCGTATAGGACAACAGAGGCCAGGGTCCAGGACAAAGAGTGCCAGAATCCATTGCCAAAACTCCTTAAATAGTAGCCAATCTAAAATATATAGAGTAGTTTTTCCTGGACTGCTTTGGTAGTCTCATTTAAGATTTTACACAGTGCATGCACTGCTCAAATCAATTCATTGGTTTGAGTAGGGTAAACTTAAATTAAACAAATTAGTTAAATCAAATGAACTTTTATGAGTATTTAGAACTTTCTTTTTCTTTTGAGTTCACAAAACTGACACATTTTAAGTAATCAGAATTGTTTCATTGTTTCACTGAGTTTCATGAACTTGTTTCTTTTAATTAAGACAAACTTAAATTTAACTGAAACTGGGCTGGGATTTCTATTTCCCAGCATGCTTTGCCATGACACTCAAAAGGGAGAGTAAATGCTACTCATATGACGTGAGTTGACGCTGTGTTTGCTCATAACAGAGAGGGTAGACACGTGTTTTGTTTTGTTAATCAAAATGGTACTGAAGTGCTTATCCTGGATGCAGCAACCTATTTAAAAAATTAAGATTAGACTCACTTGTGTGATCTCAGTCGGGAAGATTGACTTTTACGTTTGAGCTCATGCACATACGTCATTATGCGTCAGGAAGCTGACTTCCTGACTCCAGACTGTCAGGAATGTGCTCAGGACTGTTTGCTGAGGCTGTGAATTACAGGTAATAATGTTGTAAATAATGTTCAGTTTCTTGCACAGACCAATCGTTTCGCTTCATAAGACCTCAATCAATGTGTCGCCAGGAGCCACGGGTATCCATTTTGTTTTGCCTATACACTACCGTTCAAAAGTTTGGGGTCAGTAAGATTTTTAATGTTTTTAAAATAAGTATCTTCTGCTCACAAAGGCTGCATTTATTTGATTAAAAATACAAACAAAAACAGTAATATTGTGAAATATTATTACAATTTAAAACAGCTGTTTTCTATGTGAATATACAGTAAAGTGTAATTTATTCCTGTGATCAAAGCTGAATTTTCAGCAATCATTCTAATATGATGATTTGATGCTCAAGAAACATTTATGATTATTTTCAATGTTGAAAACAGTTATTTACATTTTTATTTCATGATGCTATGATGAATAGAACGTTCAAAAGAACAGCATTTATCTGAAATCTAAAGCTTTTGTAACATTAAACACTACCGTTCAAAAGTTTGGGGTCAGTAAGAATTTTTATTTTATTTTTGGGGGAAATAAATAAAATAAATCAATACTTTTATTCATCAAGGATGAGTTAAACTGATCAAAAGTTACAGTAAAGACATTTATAATGTTAGAAAATATTCTATTTTAAATAAATGCTGTTCTTTTGAACTTTCTATTCATCAAAGAATTTTGAAAAAAACTCTTTTCAACATTGATAATAATTAGGGCCCGAGCACCGATGGTGTGAGGACCCTCTTGGAATTGCTCTGTTTATTATTATTATTATTATTATTATTAGGGCCCAAGCCCTGAAAGGGCGAAGGCCCTATTGTTTTCGTTAGGATTATTATTATTATTATTATTATTATTATTGTTCAAGGGTTCGGGGGCTTTTGGGGCCTTTAACGTGCTCAAAAACTCATGAAACTTTGCACACAGGTCAGAAGCTGCGGCCATTAGGGCCGGGCTGAAGATGGTACCTGGGCGTGGCAGGGGGGCTCGACAGCGCCCCCTTGAATGGGGTCCGAGTGCGGTCCGAAAACTTGGTCCATATACCAAACATTCTTGCATGAATTAATATGAAACTCGGTACACATATAGATCTTATTGGGCTGAACAACTTTCGTGCTCTAAGTTTTACGCCAGCCCAACAGGAAGTCGGCTATTATGGGTTGTTTGGAAAACCCATGCTGTGGAATTTGATGTACTCCTCCTAGGAAATTCATCCATTCGCCTCAAAACTCGGTGTGCATGAAGTCAAAACATTGAGGATGATAAATTGCGGACGGATTTTTGATATCTCGAACGGTTTGGCCAAGGCGAGGAAACGAATTTATGGCGAATAATGGGACACAGGAAGTGTATTATAACTTCTGCATACATTGACTGATCTTGATAAAACTTCAGCAGTGTGTTCGTGGTCAGAGGCCGATCACATTGATGTGACTATTGTGAGTCAAAGTTATAGCGCCACCAACTGGCAGCAGGAAGTGTGTCACTTTCAAAATGCTTTGAAATCACCCTCTAATTTTTACCCGATTTGCTTCAAACTTTATGTGTATAATGTAAACACACGGCAGATGTAGACCTGTGAAAGGATTTTTGATATCTTTAATACTGTTGCCATGGCAACGCTTCAAACTTTAATATTCTTTTTTGATGCTTTTGAGACTATTAACATACTTGAAATTGGATGAAACTCGACAGACACATCACATTTATTAGCCCGTAGACATGTGCAAAGTTTCAGAAACGGGCGTGGTGAGGGGCTCAGTAGCGCCACCTTTAGTCATAAATGGGGCGGTTAGTTTTATCAACAGCAACAAAACTTTGTATGTGTATTGTTCTCATCAAGACGGACAACTTTCTAATTGACATTAACCATCTCCGACCAACAGGAAGAGAGATATTTTGGTTTGAATGTGGATTTTCTGAAGAATTTTCTCTCCCTCTCTCTGTGTCTGTGTGTGTGTGAGGGGAGGGGGGATTTGACTATTGCTTTTATATTGTTAATCAAGGTTTCAGGGGCTTTTGGGGTCCTTAACGTGCTCAAAAACTCTTGAAACTTTGCACACAGGTCAGAACCCACGGCCATCAGGGCCGGGCTGAAGCTGGTACCCGGGCGTGGCTGGGGGGCTCAACAGCGCCCCCTTGAACGGGGTTCTAAAACTTGGTCCATAGATCAAACACGCTTGCATGAATTAATATGAAACTCGGTACACATATAGATCTCATCGGGCCGAACAACTTTACCCCGGTCAAGTTTTACGCCAGCCCAACAGGAAGTCGGCTATTATGGGTTGTTTGGAAAACGCTTGCTGTGGAATGTGAAATACTCCTCCTAGAAAATTCACCGTGTCCCCTTCAAACTCGGTGTGCATGTAGTCAAGACTTTGAGGATGCTAAATTGCGGACGGATTTTTGATATCTCGAACGGTTTGGCTGTGGCGAGGAATCGAATTTATGGCGAGAAAAGAGAAACACGGAAGTGGAATAACTTCTGCATACATTAACTGATCTTGATGAAACTTCAGCAGTGTGTTCGTGGTAAGAGGCCGATCAGATGGATGTAGCTATTGTGAGTCAAAGTTATAGCGCCACCAACTGGCAGCAGGAAGTGTGTCACTTTCAACATGCTTTTGACAAAAGTGGGGGTTACTTTTAACTACAGTAAAGAAAAAATAGTTTGTATATTGTTCTCATCAAGCCGGACAACTTTCTAATTTACATTCAATAGCTCTGGCCATCAGGAAGTCAGATATTTTGGTCTGAATGTGAATTTTTTTGCAAAATCAGCCTCTGAATTTTTAGCCACTCCTCTTAAACTATTTATTTTATTCGTACCAAACTTTTTCAACATGATGAAACTACATTAAATATGCTAAATTGTGAATGGATAATAAATATCTCAAACGGTTTTGCTATGGCGAGGGATTAAAATAAAAATCTTCTAAAAATGTAATTATATACCATTTATTTCTATATAAAAGTATACAAATATCACAACTAAACCCATTTTATTCTGTTTTTGCAATTCAAGAAGAATGAAAAAGTTAAAAACAGGCTATTTAGTGCTATTTGGTTCAACAAAAAAGCAGACATAGGGCTATACTGCCCTCTTGTGTCCAAAAGGACATCAAAATAGTATATAAAACTTTTTACCAGGTAGGCCAATATTGTATTTAAATATACATTTATTAGGTATGTGTCTGAGGATATTTTCCCACCGGTTAATCGACGTGTGACACGAGTGGGTGCTTTTAAATCGCTAATATAATAGTGAAAGAAAAATAATGATAATGTTGCACACACAAATCCAAGTACAGCTCGCTGCATCCTGCGGTGGACGTCCAACCCGGCCCACATCCAAGTGTGACGTTAGAAGCCACGCCCATCCAAGTGTGATGTCGGAAGCCTCGCCCATGTCCAAATACGGCACGTGACTCGATTTGTTGTTCGCATGCGCAAAATGGCGCTGCTTCCTGTCGGAAATATATTTACGGTTGTTATCATAGTTATTGGTTTATAATAAAGATGAGGTTATTGGTGTAGAGGTGTGATGCAACAGATTATTGGTGCAGTTAAATTGTGACGCTTTGGCAAGCTTGGAATGGTCTAATTCACAATTACTCCCTCAACAGCTGTATTAGACAATACGTTACCTCTGCATTGCTCACTGGTTTTGTAAGTTAATGACATGGTAGTACAAGTAAACAATGTACCTTAAAATGATATTTTTGTATTTCTCTTGTATTTCTGTTACACAAATGGTAATCAATAATCATGGTTTTGCTATAATAAACGTATAAGGGAGCATCTATACTTAAACTAAAACGAGTTTTTGTCACTTTCTTAATTATATGTACTCCAAACTGCACTTATAGTTACCCCTTCTAAATTAAAAAAAATGTGGTTATAGAAATATTGCATTTTTACAACCAAATTAAGAATTCACTTATTAGTTAATGCCTGTTATAGTAAATGACTTTGAAATCAAATAATAGAACAGCAGAATGGAATTTATGTAAACCTTAAGTTAAAGAACCAATATGGTGAAACTCGAAAAATTAGAATATCGTGCAAAAGTTCATTTATTTCAGTAATTCAACTAAAAGCTGATACTAATATATAATATAGTCTCATTACATGCAAAGTGAGATATTTCAAGCCTTTATGTGTTATAAATTTGATGATTATGGCTTACAGCTATGTTGAATTACTGAAATAAATGAACTTTTGCACAATATTCTAATACATAAAAACCAGTTAATCTCTCGCTTCCCCTTCTGTACAGGTTTTATGAGTTTAACATATCAAAATATAACATCAGAATATCATCATAGTTCAAAATATCTTGGTCACAAATTAATATTTTAATTTAATATTTTGTGTTAATACATCAAGTTTACACACATGGGTCTAAAATGACCCATCTATGCAAGCGTGATAACTTTTTCTTAAAATAACCAATGTCACAGTTGTTCAGAGCAACACATTCACTATACTACTTAAAATCAATAGTATATTCCTGCACAATCGGAGGCTGCAGCTCGTTTATATACTGTCTATGCTGCAGCTTTAAGACCCCGGTAACAGGACCCTAGTTTTTTGTGACAGCGCCACCTGCCGAACTGGATGATATAGCAATTTGGGCATGGGCGTGGTGGCTTCTGACGTCACACTTGGATGTGGCCGGGTTGGACGTCCACCGCAGGATGCAGCGAGAGGCTACTCCACAAATCACACACATGTGGGAAAGAATGATGCTTTTAAACAACACTAAACCGCCATTAGGTGTCGCCAGGCATCCATCTTAATAAGCGAGTCATTGATTCATTCGTTCAAACGATTCGTTCGAATGAGTCGATCATGATTAAGACAGATGTTTATGGATTGATCATTCAATCTTTGAGTCAACCGATTCGTTAAAAATGCTGAATCGTTCAGTTATGAGAAAACACGTGATGCGTGATGGTTCTGCCGGGATCTTTGTTTAACTATTTTCGCTGCTGAAACAGAACAAAAACAGTCAACATTGCATCTAAAATGTAAGTGACTTAATTGTAACTGTTTATTAACCTGTTGTATGAAATCTAGGGGTGGGAGAAAAAATTGATTCTTAGATGCATCGCGATGCGGACGTGGACGATTCTCTAAAAAAATATTTTTCTAATAACGTAATATTGACGGAAGGCAAAAGGCGGAACTCTAAGCGGACGTGCGTGCAGTCTGTGGCGCGCACATAACAGAGAAGTTTCTTCTGATCACCAAGGCTGCATTTATTTGATTAAAAATACAAACAAAAACAGTAATATTGTAAAATAGTATTCCAATTTAAAACAGCTGCTTTCTATTTTAATATATTTTAAACTGTTATTTATTCCTGTGATCAAAGCTGAGTTTTCAGCATCATTACTCCAGTCGTCACTGTCACATGATCCTTCAGAAATTATTCTAATATGATGATTGATACTCAAGAAACATTCATTATTATTTTAAATGTCGAAAACAGTTGTGTACAGTCTTTGATGAATAGAAAGTTCAAAAGAACAGCATTTATCTGAAATCTAAAGCTTTTGTAACGTTAAACACTACCGCTCAAAAGTTTGTGGTTAGTAATAATTAAAATTTTATTTTTTGGGGAAAGAAATAAAATAAATCAGTACTTTTATTTATGAAGGATGAGTTAAACTGATCAACAGTTACAGTAAAGACATTTATAATGTTAAAAATATATATATTTGAAATATATGCTGTTCTTTTGAACTTAACATTCATCAAAGCATTTTGAAAAAAAAAAAAATCTGTACACAACTGTTTTCAACATTGAAAATAATGATGAATTTTTATTGAGCATCAATCATCATATTAGTATGATTTCTGAAGGATCATGTGACACTGAAGACTGGAGTAATGATGCTGAAAACTCAACTTTGATCACAGAAATGAATTACTATGTAAAATATTTTAAAATTGAAAACGGCTGTTTTAAATTGGAATAATATTTCACAATATAACTGTTTTTGTTTGTATTTTTAATCAATAAATGCAGCCTTGGTGAGCAGAAGAGACTTCTCCTAAAAACATTAAAAATCTTACTGACCCCAAACTTTTGAACAATAATATATATATATATATATATATATATATATATATATATATATAAATATAGCTGCGAGCAGTGATGGAGGGCCAAAGCCGGCGGTACCGCCACCCCGGTGCCTTTAGGTAACTAAAGGCACCGGGGTTGCGGTGCCACCGGCTTGGGCCCGTAATCGCTGCTCGCAGCTATATTTATTATTATTATTATTATTCTCCGCATTGAATTGCATTTTTGAGGGCCTAAACATGCGCGAAAACTCACGAAACTTTGCACACGCGTCAGAACTGGCGAAAATTTACATCTGATATAGGTTTCAGAATTGGACGGGGCAAAATGGCTCGATAGCGCCACCTATAAAAGTTCAACGGAGTGCGCCTCCCGCAACGTTCAACGTACGTGCACGAAATTCGGTACATACGTGTAATGACCTAATACCTACAAAAAAGTCTCTTGGAGCATAGCCCTAAACACAACAGGAAGTCAGCCATTTTGAACTTCCTCTCAGATTTTTGTGCAGTTTTTGCCATTTTCAGGCCTCGTACTTTAACGAACTCCTCCTACAGTTTTAATCTGATCATCTTCAAATTTGGTGAGTGTAATCTTAAGGCCTTTGCGACATTAAATTGCGAAGATCTTGAGTTTTCGTCGAAGGGCGGGTCCTCGGCGGCCTTACAAATTTCGATGTTTCGCCATGAAACAGGAAGTTGCTGTAACTCAGGCATGGAATGTCCAATCTGCCCCAAACTTCACACGTTTGATAAGAGTTCTGTCCTGAACACATGGCCATGCTCATATTCAGTTATAGTCATAGCGCCACCTGCTGGCAACAGGAAGTGACATGTTTAACACTGTTATGGACTCCTAATAACATATAAAAAAGTGCCAGCAAGTGCTAAACATGCTAACAACATACTAGAAGCATGCTAAAACATGCTAGCAAACTCTTAGCTAAGTGCTAAAGCATGCTATTATTGCAATTAAATAGGAATTTGCTGTAACTCAGGCATGGAATGTCCAATCTGCCCCAAACTTCACACTTTTGATAAGCGTTCTGTCCTGAACACATCTACATGAGAATATTCAGTTATAGTAATAGCGCCACCTACTGGCAACAGGAAGTGTCATGTTTAACACGTTGATGCCATTCTAGCAACATGTTAAAAATGCCATTGAGGTCTAAACATGCTAGAAACATGTTAAAACATGCTAGCTAATGTTAAAACATGCTAGAAATACTTAGCTAAGTGGTAAAGCATGCTAATTCAATGAAACAGGATGTTGTTGTTACTCAAGAAGGCAATGTCCAATATGCGCCAAACTTCACACTTTTAATAAACGTTCTGTCCTGAACACATGACCATGCTCATATTCAGTTACAGTCATAGTGCCACCTGCTGGCAACAGGAAGTGACATGTTAAACACTGTTGTGGACATATAAAAACATATAAAAAAGTGCCAGCAAGTGCTAAACATGCTAACAACATAGTAGAAACATGCTAAAACATGCTAGCAAACACTTAGCTAAGTGCTAAAGCATGCTATTGCTGCAATTAAATAGGAATTTGCTGTAACACAGGCATGGAATGTCCAATCTGCCCCAAACTTCACACGTTTGATAAGAGTCATGGCCTGAACACATCTACATGAGAATATTCAGTTATAGTAATAGTGCCACCTGCTGTCAACAGGAAGTGACATGTTTAACACTGTTGTGGTCTCCTAATAACATATATAAAAGAGCCAGCAAGTGCTAAACAGGTTAGCAACATACTAGAAACATGCTAGCAAACACTTAGCTAAGTGATAAAGCATGCTATTACTGCAATTAAATAGGAATTTGCTGTAACTCAGGCATGGAACGTCCAATCTGCCCCAAACTTCACATGTTTGATAAGAATCATGGCCTGAACGCATGCCTATGCTCAAATTCAGTTATAGTAATAGCGCCACCTACTGGAAACAGGAAGTGACATGTTTAACACGTTGATGCCGTTCTAGCAACATGTTAAAAATGCCATTGAGTTCTAAACATGCTAGAAACATATTAAAACATGCTAGCAATACTTAGCTAAGTGCTAAAGCATGCTAATTCAATGAAACAGGACTTTGTTGTTACTCAAGAAGGCAATGTACAATCTACCCCAAACGTCACACGTTTGATAAGAGTTATCTCTTGAACACATGTCCATGCTCATATTTAGTTATAGTCATAGCGCCACCTGCTGGCAACAGGAAGTGACGTTTAACACTGTTCTTGACTCCTAATAACATATAAAAAAATGCCAGTAGGAGCTAAACATCCTACCAACATACTAGAGACATGCTAAAACATAATAGCAAACACTTAGCTAAGTGCTAAAGAATGATATTACTGCAATTAAATATGAATTTGCTGTAACTCAGGCATGGAATGTCCAATCTGCCCCAAACTTCACACTTTTGATAAGCGTTCTGTCCTGAACACATGACCATGCTTATATTCAGTTATAGTCATAGCGCCACCTGCTGGCAACAGGAAGTCAGCTATTTTGAACTTCCTCACAGATTTTTGTGCTGTTTTTGCCATTTTCAGGCCTCGTACTTTAACGAACTCCTCCTACAGTTTTAATCTGATCATCTTCAAATTTGGTGAGTGTAATCTTAAGGCCTGTGCGACGTTAAATTGCGAAGATCTTGAGTTTTCGTCGAAGGGCGGGTCCTCGGCGGCCTGACAAATTTTGATGTTTCGCCATGAAACAGGAAGTTGTTGTAACTCAGGCATGGAATGTCCAATCCGCCCCAAACTTCACACGTTTGATAAGAGTTCTGTCCTGAACACATGACCATGCTCATATTCAGTTATAGTCATAGCGCCACCTGCTGGCAACAGGAAGTGACATGTTTAACACTGTTATGGACTCCTAATAACATATAAAAAAGTGCCAGCAAGTGCTAAACATGCTAACAACATACTAGAAGCATGCTAAAACATGCTAGCAAACTCTTAGCTAAGTGCTAAAGCATGCTATTATTGCAATTAAATAGGATTTTGCTGTAACTCAGGCATGGAATGTCCAATCTGCCCCAAACTTCACACTTTTGATAAGCGTTCTGTCCTGAACACATCTACATGAGAATATTCAGTTATAGTAATAGCGCCACCTACTGGTAACAGGAAGTGTCATGTTTAACACGTTGATGCCATTCTAGCAACATGTTAAAAATGCCATTGACTTCTAAACATGCTTGAAACATGTTAAAACATGATAGCAATACTTAGCTAAGTGCTAAAGCATGCTAATTCAATGAAACAGGATGTTGTTGTTACTCAAGAAGGCAATGTCCAATCTGCGCCAAACTTCACACTTTTAATAAACGTTCTGTCCTGAACACATGACCATGCTCATATTCAGTTACAGTCATAGTGCCACCTGCTGGCAACAGGAAGTGACATGTTAAACACTGTTGTGGACATATAAAAACATATAAAAAAAAGTGCCAGCAACTGCTAAACATGCTAACAACATACTAGAAACATGCTAAAACATGCTAGCAAACACTTAGCTAAGTGCTAAAGCATGCTATTGCTGCAATTAAATAGGAATTTGCTGTAACACAGGCATGGAATGTCCAATCTGCTCCAAACTTCACACGTTTGATAAGAGTCATGGCCTGAACACATCTACATGAGAATATTCAGTTATAGTAATAGCGCCACCTGCTGTCAACAGGAAGTGACATGTTTAACACTGTTGTGGTCTCCTAATAACATATAAAAAAGAGCCAGCAAGTGCTAAACAGGTTAGCAACATACTAGAAACATGCTAGCAAACACTTAGCTAAGTGCTAAAGCATGCTATTATTGCAATTAAATAGGAATTTGCTGTAACTCAGGCATGGAATGTCCAATCTGCCCCAAACTTCACACTTTTGATAAGAGTCATGGCCTGAACACATCTACATGAGAATGTTTAGTTATAGTAATAGCGCCACCTACTGGCAACATGAAGTGACATGTTTAACACGTTGATGCCGTTCTAGCAACATGTTAAAAATGCCATTGAGTTCTAAACATGCTAGAAACATGTTAAAACATGCTAACAATGCTTAGCTAAGTGCTAAAGAATGATAATTCAATGAAACATGACTTTGTTGTTACTCAAGAAGGCAATTTCCAATTTGCACCAAACTTCACACGTTTGATAAGAGTTCTGTCCTGAACACACATCCATGCTCATATTCAGTTATAGTCATAACGCCACCTACTGGCAACAGAAACTGACATGGTTAACACAGTAATGCAGTACTAACCACATAATTATTGTGTACTAAGCATGCTAGAAACAGACTAAACATGCTAGCAACACTTAGCTGAGTCATGAAGCATGCTATTATCACCATTATACAAAACATTTTGTAACTGACTTTGACATACTCTTACTATATATACCTCCTTAAATGTACATTTCCCAACCATGCTCTGTCTTCCTAAAGCCACCGAGTGTTGATGGCACGGGTGCGAGGGCCCTTTCATCGCTGCTTGCAGCTTTAATAATGAATGTTTCTTGAGCATCAAATCATCATAGAATGATTTCTGAAGGATCATGTGACACTAAAGACTGGAGTAATGATGCTGAAAATTCAGCTTTGATCACAGGAATAAATTACAGTTTAAAATATATTAAAATAGAAAACAGTCATTTTAAATTGTCACAATATTTCACAATATTAATGTTTTTTTTAATGTTTTTTTATCAAATAAATGCAGCCTTGGTGAGCAGAAGATACTTCTTTTAAAAACATAAAAAAATCTTACTGACCCCAAACTTTTGAACGGTAGTGTATATGTGTTTTTTTTTACTCTCAAAGTGATGGTAGCCGTTGACTAGCATTATATGAATCACCAAGGACCACAGATTCAGCTAAAAATCTTCTTTAGTGTTCTACTGAAGAAAAAAAAGTCACCTACATCTTACAGATGGTGGACAACCAGAATGAGACTTTTACCGCCGCCGTTCCCGCGGCGGCAAAATTGGGATGTGTATTTGCTGCCTTTTACCGCTGAGTGGCGCTGTAATCACAGACTTTGAAAAGTGTCAGTTTATTCTCTTTATGACGTAATCTGCCGCGGCAGTAATCTGAGCTGAGAGGCCACAGATAAATTCAAGATAAATATTCTGGTTAAACGAATTCAAATTCATTAAATTTAAACAAAGTAGACACGTTAAAAGTGTGTGCCCAGTTTTTCTATAATTTAGAAAGGCTATGTCAATTAGGTTACTTGTCATTTACTTACATAAAATTAAAACATTTTCAGGACTTGCAGTTACTAACCGATGTTAGTCGGTTTAAGCATTCTTTGTTATATTCAGAATTAAATAGGCTTACATGTTGTTATGATTATCAATTGAATTATTTAATAAATAATCAACAACCACAATGCCTATTAGCCTACTGCCGCAGCAAAAATAAACCAGTCGAATTTCAAAGTCGAAGCGAAATGACTAGGCTATACCGGGTGCCGCAAGTGACAGGGCAAAACAGCAGCAACTGCGGCATTTTAAAAGGTAAGTTTCCTATCTGTTTATTTAAAAAAAAAAATTGAAAAAAATAAATAAACATGGCGCAAGATCTTGTAAAAAAAAAAAAAAAAAAAAAATTTCATTATTTGAACAAAAATGAGACTGATTGAATATGTAAAAATATAAACAAACAAAGTAGAGAATAAAACAAACTTTTAGGGAAAAAATATAGGCCTATTATGCTACAACAGAATTGGTTAACATTAACGAAAGCAAAATATGTAAAAATACATTTAAAACAAAATAAAACAAAACAAATTCGTGGCCGAATTCAAATCGGTTCAAATACCGAACAAACAGTAATAGACTTAATAGACTTAACAGTAATAGGTAGCTCTGTGGTCAATGCATTAACAATAGCCTCTCGGAGCTTCAAACGATCTGAGATCGAATCTCAGTGTAGTTGACAGTGTTTATGTTTTTCCGTTCTTGATGCGTAAAAATGCATCTGTTTATTAAAGTCAATCGTCTTGTTTAATTATCAATTGTACATTACAACATAAATTTGCAACATTCCAGTTGTGCCGCTGCAAAGACGACACATCTGATGAAGGAAGACTGTCAGCCGATTGCACCAGAAAATGAAGATGATGAAGCTCGTCTTTAATCTGCTAAATTATTTTTTTTGTGTGTGTGAATCATTCACGAGATTGAGATGACTGACAGTGATACCCGGCCATAGCAACGGAAGACATTTTTCAAAACAGATCGAACAAATCAGAAAAATACTTTCAATACAGTATTACTTTCAATTAAAAAATAAACAATGAAAATGTAAAAGAAAAAGAAAATTAATTAAGTTTGAAAACCCATCGCACATTTCAAGGTATGAATAAAGTGTCGGGACAGTTTATTTATTTAAACAGGGTTGCATCGATAGAGTTTATTCCCTTTGTGATGCAAAATAAGAAACACAGAATCTTATTCTTGCAACATTTTAAATTTCTATTGTCAAAGAAATTGCAGCTAAATAAAAAAATCAAAACGGTACAAAACGAAAAAAAGTTCAAAGCAACATAAATTAAGAACAGGCGTTTTTCTTTGCCTCTCTCGCGCTGGATATTTTTTTACTAAGTTTGGTCTCCCTCACTGCGCGCGGCGGGTCTTTCTCGAAATTAAGCATTAATAATACAGCTGATAATACTGTATATGTCGCTGTGTGTCATCCACACAAATCACGAAAGAAAAAATCGAAAAAATGTGTTAATTTAATTTGTAGAGGATTTTTTTTTAACTCAAACATTAACACTGAAATAAATGAAACTAAATTATTGTAATTTTTTTGGCACACCACGACGAGTGGCGCTATGCATTGTTCTAAAGCCAGGTTTTATTCTGGCATGTTGAATTAGTGTTGGACAAACGCGGCGGCGCGTTCATTTGAATGAAGAGCGTTTGAGCGAACACACACTGGAACGTTAAGGCCATGTCGCAACGAGTGAATCGTGGCCGAGTGGTTGAACTTACGTTACGATCATATAGATGACATGGGTTCGAATCCCGAACTAACTTGGACTACTGATATTTTTATATTAGCCTATTAATGCGTTTAAACGACAAACAATAAAATCAGAACCAGTATTCTGTTGCGTTCGTGGTTTCAGTGGCAGTAACAAATAGCTTTTGTTCCTTCAAAGATACAACATGCCTTGCTGAATTCACCTTACAATAAAACGAGGTGGGTCGCGAATTAAAGAGCTCTGTATCTGCTAAATTGAAATTGTGTGTGGAAAACCTTTAAATACAATCAATAAAACTACAATATATAATTTAATAAGATATAGGGCCTACTGTACATAGGCTATGGACTTTTGGAGATTTTGAGATTAATCCTTAAAAGAATTTAGCCTTTGCCTGCTCATCAGGCTGGCTCCGACACTCTCCATATGAAAGACGGAACATTAACACCTCTGTCCTGCACCCCCACGATAAAGCAACTATTGCCTTCTCCAAACCCCCCACAGGCTAGCTGAGTTTGCAAAACAAAACAAAGAGTTTGCCACTCGTTGTGGTGTGCCAAAACACTTAATTATAAACTTAAATATTTCATTCAAAACAATCTCAAAACGCTTTGTGACATTTTGAAAAGCCGTGGATGCATTACTGCCACTGAAACCATGAACGCAACAGAATACTGGTTCTGATTTTATTGTTTGTTGTTTAAACGCATTAATGCATTAATAGGCTAATATAAAAATATCAGTAGTCCAAGTTAGTTCGGGATTCGAACCCGTGTCATCTAAATGATCGTAACGTAAGTTCAACCACTCGGCCACGATTCACTCGTTGCGACATGGCCTAACGTTCCAGTGTGTGTTCGCTCAAACGCTCTTCATTCAAATGAACGCGTCGCCGCGTTTGTCGAACACTAATTCAACATGCCAGAATAAAACCTGGCTTTAGAACAATGCATAGCGCCACTCGTCGTGGTGTGCCAAAAAATTTACAATAATTTAGTTTCATTTATTTCAGTGTTAATGTTTGAGTTAAAAAAAATCCTCTACAAATTAAATTAACACAAAGTCGGCTATAAGAGTCCTTTATAGGCTACGTAAAAAAGCAAAGGGCTTACAGTCTTAACATTTAGGCTACTTTGCTTAAATTCGATACATTTATTTTCAGTAGGGCCTAATAAATTTGTAGGGATGTAATTTCAGTATGCTTTACCAACGCTATGTATTCAGTTAAAGTTCCAAGAGGTCTGGTCTCTATATTTCCTTCCCAGCTGACACTAATATGCAAGTGCACAGCAAAATTCTATTCTAAAAAAAAAAAGTCTATAGGCCTACTATACTGTTGTAGCCATTAAATAATCTCATTTAGTATCATATTTGTTAAAATATTATAATGTTATTTTTTTCCATCTATGTTGAATATGAAAAGTGAACAGCACGAGTAAGATAGGATGCATTATATCGAGAGATGGATATGGAGTGGGTCAGACATGATTTTGACCACTTCATTACGTTTTGTTTAGTAGAAAACCTTTCTTTAAAGTGAATTTCGTTTTCTATAAATTGTATCTTAATTTTAATCAATTTTTCATCAACCAATTGCCTGTATTTAAATAAGTAAGAGAAGCAAATATAACAGACACTAATCATGGAGGCGCCCGCGCAGTCACTTGCATTGCACGTCAGCTGGAGCGCATCTCATCCTCCTAACTTAACGAAACTCAGCGTATGCCTCACACAGACATGATAAATACATCAAATACACAAAGCTTGAAATGTCTTCAAACGAAATAATTCAAAACGAAAAGAAAAAGGCTACTCTCTGATTATGTCTATATGTGCATTTCTCTCTAGGTGCGTTCACTACAAATATGGCGATCGTCAACTTCATCTTTGTAGTCGACACTGTCAGAAAACACTAGTTTATTGATAAAAATCAATGCACGCATCACCGGATTTACAAATAGGCTACACATCTTGCTTGTTGCACGCACACATTATGTCGAAAAAACGAAATATTATGTTGAAATAATATTATTATTAATAATACATCTTTTAGAATATTTGATTAAATGCTGATTGTTGCGCTTGTTCAATTTAATAAAATTAAAACTTTAATTGTGATAATTAAAATAATTGAAAATTAAATATTTAGTGGCCAAGTTTTGCTAATTTATTATATAGGCTATTATATGCCTATTGCCTATATTAAGTAGGTCATATTAAGACAAGGCATATATTAGTTATTTTAGCTGTTATGAGAAAAATAAATCTAACGAAATCTAAAATCTAAATCTAATAAATCAAAAAAAAAAAAAATATATATATATAACGCCAGTTCAACATGCCGGAATAAAACCTGATTTTTGAACAATGCGTAACGCCACTCGGCCTGGTGTGCCAAAACACTACATTTTAAACTTCAATGTTTAATTCAAAACAATCTCAAAACGCGTTGTGACATTTTTTTAAAGCAGTAGCCAAGCCTATATACATTAAGGGCATTGAAACCAGGATCTTAACTAAAACGCGTTCCGAGTAATCTCTCAAAAATTATGCCACACTACTCCATGTATTTTTTTTTTAAGGACTGCTTTTGAAATCACTATAAATTACTATGCAATTGTATCGCTCACGAGAGCTCTTCATTTTTCTAATTCCTCAATAGAATAGTAAAAATATTCCGCGTCATTGCTCCTAATATCGTCTCTATTTTTAACTTTTGATTCTATTTTTTCAGTTCTAAAATTTATTCTATCTTTGGTTCTATTCTGTTGTAGCCTAATAGGCCTATTTATATATATGAAAAATATGCCTATTAGGCTTAGGGTTTTATATTTAACCCACTTACATTTTAAAATGCGGCAATTGCTGCTGTTTTGCACAATGTCCCTTTGCGCCACCTGGCGGTCATTTCGGGAACGACTTTGAAATGCGGCTGGTTTATTTTCGCCGCGGTGATTTCGCCGCGGCAGCTGGCGCGGCGGTAATAGGCATTTTGGTTGTCCACCATCTGTAGATGGCCTAAGGGTGAGTAAATTAACAGCAAATTTAATTTTTTTGGTGAACTATCCCTTTAAACGAAAATGAGAAATGTTGCCTTGGAAATAAGGTGAAATAAATATATATATTTTAAATAATTTATTTCAGTTAAAGTTTATTTTACTTCAAGTAATGAAAATGAAATGATTTTTTTATGGTTTTAGATTTAGTTAACGATAATAACCTTGCCTCATTCTCATTTCTCCTTGACTCATTGGATCCCAGTCTCCCCAATGAGATTAATTTCATTGCTAAGGTTATGGTTTAATGTGTTTGCAAGGTAAAAGCTGCAGGTGAGTCTCTGAGCAAGATTCAGTAAGATATTATTGCTCCGGGAAGACATCCTACGGTCATAAGACAAAAAACTAATGTCCTAATTTAACCGGTCTTTAGGGGTCCCTCAAACCTTCATAAACAAGATCTGATATTACGAGCGATTCTGGTGGTGTTTGTAGCTACCCTTCAGACACGGTGACTATCTCAGTCTGTTGCCATCGCCTCCCAGTTTGCCATCTGGCACATATTCATCAGTGAGATAAGATGCCGTCTCTCGGCTCATGTTTAAAAATTCTCAAAGCCTGAGATGAGTCACTTTCACCTCTGCTCACAACCCTCTGGAGTCTGCTTAATCCCTCCTCCCCATATGTCACCCACCCTGCCACTTATTACAGATGCCACATCACTTCCCTGAGTGGAGGAAACTTCACACAATGTCTGATTATCTGTCAAGAATTTTTTTTTTTTTTTTTTTTGGTAACACATTATCACAACTTTCATTAATGATTCAGTAGGAATCAAAATATAGCTATAGAGTGTATGCGTGTGACGTCACCGTCGGCCACAGTGATTGCGGTTCCCTTTCAGTTCCGACGTACTGACTGATTGGGATCACACTTAGGGAGACTGTCATCTTCGAGAATTGATAAAACGAGCCAATGAATACAGCAGCACGGGTATAAATACGGAAGTGGATGCACGCACCACTTGTCTTTCGCTTCGGAGCTGATCTGTCTTCATTTCGATATCTCTGAAGAGTGTTGTTATATTACAATGAGCGAGTGCTTCTTCAAGGAAGTCTCTCCCGGTGCTAGTAGTTCTACAGCGCGAATGCAGCGGTGGTCGCGAGCCTTCTGAGCTCTCAACTGCTGTTTTAACAGCATCACATTTCTGTGTTTGTGTTTGTTTGTCTGACGGCCAGTTGAGGGCGAAGGAAGTGAGTGCTTCACTGGTACAGGCTGCACTATCCCTGTCAGTGTTGCCGCGATCATTCCCCTGTGTGCTCCGGCACTGGTGAAAGTTTTACATTTCCTGAAAGAGCAACACGGGTGCGCTTGCGTCTTTTTCAAGATGTCATTCCACCCGTGCGTTTCTGGATGCGGTCGTTCCCTGTCCCCCTCTGACGGTCACATTAGTTGCATCACGTATTTGGGTTTACAGCATGCTGAAGCAGCTTTTGTGGATAGTTCATGTTCTCATTGCAAGAACATGACTATTGTGGTGTTGAGATCGAGACTCGCCCTCGTCCGCGAAGGTGGAGTCCCCATTACCACGCCTCACCCTAGGGTGCAGTGTGAGATGGGTGATCAGAGGATCATAGTGATGGCTTCCCAGCCAGGTAACCAATCCCTGTGGGCCCCTCACTCCTCACGGTGGAGCCCCCGGTTGAGCGCGCTGGTCCCTCTGTAATGGACCGACCAGCCGTTTCATTCAGGGCTCCTCCAGAGGACAGGATGCCGATTGCTGCATCGGAGGGGAGCTGGCCTCTGGAAATGATGACTCGGCTGCGTTATCTCCCTCTGGGAGAATAACGTTGCCCGAGCCAGATCCAGAAATGTCAGCTATGCTGAAATGGGCCGCAGAGGCTTTCGGGCTCACGTGGAATCCTCCAACGTGTCCCGAACAGTCTCGGTTGGATGATTCGTTTCTCGGGGCGGGCCGCGCTGGTTCTCACCCCACCGCCCCAGTGCCTTTCTTTCCCGAAGTGCATGGAGAGCTTACCAGTCGTGAGCGGCACCTTTCTCTGCTAGAAACTGCCTATGTAGCTCCTCCTCCTGCCAAACCAGGTGGCGAGCTTAAGACTAAACGTCCCTGAGACAGGCCACCCAGGGATGGGGGGACGAGCTCTTCAGATGGTTACCGTTCCGCCGCTGCCTCGCCTTCCGAGCCGGGTCCCTGTTCTCTACCTTGCTGCCCATCCCGGGTACGTCTCTGGTCCCCCCTGGCCCGGTTCGTAGAAGCTTAAAATGCTCCCAACCGGTCCAGCTGGCTCCTCTGTACCAGCAGACTCGGCTTACGATTCAGTTCGGCTGGCGTCCGCCCAAGTCAGCGCTATTCGCAGGTGTGCGGACATCGCAGTCCTAATGGCGAAGGATGCGATTGAGCCGGTCCCTCCACCAATGTGAAGACCGGCTTCTCTAGCCCGTACTTCATTGTACCCAAGAAAGGTGGTGGGTTACGGCCAATCTCGGATCTGCAAGTCTTGAGTCAGGCCCTTTTCCAAGCTTCTGTTCAAGTTGCTAACGCAGAGATGCATTTTCAAATGCTCTGTCCCTGAGATTGGTCTGCAGCGTTCGAACTGCAGGACGCGTACTTCAGATCTCTATCCTTCCGCAACGCAGGCCATTCCTGTGTCAGTACAAGTCCTATCCAACTGCATTAGCATCCATTGCCTCGAGTTGTTAGCAGTTCACCTTGCTTGATGCCGCTGCTCAGCAAGCCTGCACTGCTCAGCAAGCCTGCACTGCTCAGTACAAGCGACCATTGCACTACCCTTCCCTCGCATGTCGCAATTGCCCGCCACATCTTCCTATGGAGTCACAAGCTTCTGAGGTCGCCTCCTCCAATTTAAGTTCCGGCCTGCTCAATCGTGCCGCCGATGAGGTCTCACAACAGCCTGTGGCCGAGGAGAGCAGAGACTCCATCCCCAGGCAGTCCAGCTGTTCTGGGATCACTTCGGGGGCCGCACAGTTACATCTGTTTGCCTCTCCGAAAATTTGCCAGTTGTTTACTCCCTGACCGAGTGGAAATCCCTTGACATGGAGACACGGCATACAGCTGGCCCCGGGGGCCTACGCAAAAATGTGTTTCCCCAGTGAGCCTTCTTGCACAACACTGTGCTAAGTCAGGAAGGAGAAGGAGCAGGTCTTCTTAGTTGCCCCTTAATGGCCCAATTGGACCTTGTTCCCCCGAACTTAAAGTCTCCTCTCGACAGCACCTTCATGGCCTATTCCTCTGAGATATCTCAGGGATGGGGCACCGTTGGCACCCGCGCCAGACCTCTGGAAACTCCATGTCTCGATGCGGTGGTTCAGGTGTCTAGCTCAAAATGATCGTAGATACCATCACTTCTGCGAGAGCTCCCTCTAAAAAAGTAAAGGCCATTGCACACTGAGTCCGAAATTTTCGTATGCGTTTTTTCGTGTTCGTCAGCCTTAAAATTCGTCACGCACAGAAACCTTGCACACTGAGTCCGATGCGTATTTATTAAACCTTTGCGGAAAAAAACGCAAAAAATACAAAATGGATTCGTCAAGCAGTGAGGATGAATTTGTTGCCCTCTTTCTTCTTAAAAAGAGAAAAAGAAAGAGGAAATATTGGGTCCATCCAATCCTGAGATTGCGCCGAGAGGAAGGAGAGTTTCCTCCATATCAAGGAGTTGCGAAATTATCCCGAGCGATTCAAAATTTACCTCAGAATGTCAGTGGAACAGTTTGATGCTTTGCTAGCGATACTGGATAAAAACATATTAAAAAGAAGACCACCAATTTCCGTGAACCAATCGATCCTGAACAGAGACTGGCATGTCTATGGACGGACACACACACGCGCGCGGCCGGCAGAAGCGCTGGGCAGACAGAACAGCTGTATACAGGTTATATTTTATTCAGTGTCTTTGTAATCCGCATTTTGTTTTTCATACAGTACTTGTGCTGCGAGACGAAGTGTATCAACTTGTCAGACGTCATTCTGGATTTTGTCGTTCGCTTGTACGGTGGCTCTGAATTGTCAAAAAACCTCACAAAACACTGGCTGTGGATGCGAAAAACGCAGAAAATCGAACCCGATCCGAATTTTTTTATTACGGACGAAAGTTTCGTAGACAGTGTGCAAGCGTGATTGACATAACGTGAGGTCGAATTTTTTTTTTACGTGCGAAAATTTCGGATGCGAATTTCGGACTCAGTGTGCAATGGCCTTAAGGCTTACGACCTGAAGTGGAACCTGTTCGTTGTTGGTGTTCTTCTCACGAGAAGACCCCCGAAGGTGTTCGATCACTTCTGTGCTTTCTTTCCTGCAAGATGGGTTGGAGCGAGGGCTGTCTCTATCCACCCTCAAAATGCATGTTGCCTTTATATTGATGCACATCATGATGCAGTGGATCTAAATCCGTGGGGAAGCATGACTTGATCATCATGTTCCTGAGGGGAGCAAGGAGACTGAATCAGCCTTGTGCCCCCTCTATACCTTCTTGGGACTTATCTCTGGTGCTACTGCACTCCGGTACCTCCCCTTGAGTCACTGCAGGCAGCTGAGTTAAAAATCCTGTTTTTAAAGAAACAGTTCTCCTACTTGCTTGCCTCTATCAAGAAGGTAGGGGACCTGCACGCATTTTCGGTCAACGAATCGTACCTGGAATTCGCTTGCCATTTAGTTGCCATCATCTTGGTGTGTTTACCAAGGTGCACTGTGCCCATCTGGGTAGTGAGCCCCTCCAAAGAGAGAGTGTAGCTCCTTCCTGGGCCTTGACACAGAGTGCCTCGCTGACAGATCTTTTAGAGCTGTGGGCTGGGTGACACCAGCACATTCGCTAGGAAAATAGCCTATGTGCAGAGCCGGTTGCTTTCCGTAGGCTCCTTTCACATGATGCCAGCTTCACTGTTAGCCTGGTTCGAAGTGTCGGCTCGCTGCGCCATTCCCCTCCTGTAGACTTTGAGACGGTTGCGTCTCCCCCCTTTTTCGGCTGGAGCCACCTCAGTGACATTCCATATGTTGTACTGCACGGTAACGCCCAGTCCATATGTGTATCCTCCACATGTTACCTCCCTGCGGGCTGGATGTGGCTTCCGTAGCGTCCCTCCTTCCATCGAAAGGGCACGCTTTTCCAGTGTTAACAAGTCTGACTGAGTGGGTCTTGCAGAACAGCAGTGACTTCCCTGACCTAAGCCCTGTCCTATCTCCACCTCCATAGTGCGTGCATCCACTTCCGTATTTATACCCGCGCTGCGGGGCAGAGCGTAGATGCAAAGCTCGCACGCCAATGTGTGCATTGGCTCGTTTTATCAATACTCGAAGATGACAGGCTCCCTAAGCGTGATCCCAGGGTTACATACGTAACCGAGACGTTTCGCCCACTAAGTAGCAAAAAGACTGAGTGGCAGCACTTGTTTTCAGCGTGTATGCTGCGAAAACACACGAAACATATCTAAAACGAGAAAGAGTTTTGCGATTGACTGTACAACTAGATTTGACAAGAAATCTGAGGTATATTTTTACAGACTGCCAAAAGCTAACGAACAGAGAACCAAATGGATCGCTGCAAAAAAACATTAAGGCTGGACAATATGACGATATATATAACATTGATATAAGTGATCACATGGATTTAGACCAACCTATATTGTATATAAAGCATTCACAGGCAAATTTGCTTCATGTATTTCCCCGGCATCGAAATAAGGCACATAAATGTCAGGAAACACGCTTCCTGGCTGCATGTCAATATCCATGGATCAATGCATACCTTCTATTAGCAGGCCACATGTAATCTGTGCCTCTGACCAAAGACAGAGGGGTATTTGAAACTGTACCTGAAAACTATTAATTTTTTCCATTTTGAAACTACATACTTGGGGCCAGATTTACTAACAGCTTGTGTCAGCGCAAACTGAGTTAAAAAAAATACTGTCAGGATTTACTTAAGACACGCAGTGAAAAATTAGCACTGAAAAGGCGTGGACAGGGTTATTTTTGTGACTGACCTTATTGCATATGCATTTGTAGTGGTTTCCCTTTCAGCACAAAATTTATAGGAGGGGAATATATGAAGGTAATATGATGTCATAAAGAATTGCATGCACAGGGTAAGATTTGTGTAATTGTACATAAGATTGCAAGCGTAAATTAAATTTGCATGTGCAAAAGAAGATTTGTAAAGGTGTAAATCGCCTTTCAAGTGTAAGAAAAATATATTTGCAGCATTTTACTGTTATTCGTAAGTGTAATTCATGTATTGTGAAACTGCAGCTTCATGCTAACGCAAAATAAATATGATCTGTATTCTTCTGACTTCCATATTTCCCCGCTTACACTTTTGGCACAGTTTTTGCGCACAAATACGACCAAAAGTATTGCAGGCCTGTGAACAGCAATTTGCAACCGAAAGCAACAGAGTCAGGAACTGTAAAACAGATTAATTGCATAAAATAAAACTTTGTGTAAAAAAATAAACTGTTGCAAATGTCTAAATGGCTTGTTGTGAGCATGGGGCAAAAAAGTTCCCGAAATAACCTAATTTGTACAGTTCTTTATGACATCATATTACCTTCATAAGAATATTTAAATGAATCATGCAAGGTGATTCCAATTTACTGGTATTTGCACCATTATTTATTTACCGCTCAAAAAGGCATGTCTTAGGGGCTAATTACACGACACCGTTTTCAACAAAAAACGTAAAACTTTGAATGCATTTTGGCCGTTCGTTTACACGACAACAGCGTTTTGGGGGCCTGAAAATGCTAACTTATGAAAAAGTGCAAGTTTTTGAAAACGGTCTCCATGTAGACAACAAAAACGCGAATCTCTGAAGACGATGAGTCATGCACATGCGTATTACGTGTTCAGTCTATAGTGTTTCATCGCCATCTAATGGCCTGGCAGCAGAATACAGCGTTTTTAGTCATTTTTGCGGATCCGTGTGAATGGGGATCGTTTTGTCAATGGTGTCATCTGTACGCGGAAAACACAAAGGAAGAACTTCTCCATTTTAAGCATATCATTGTCATGTAAACGCACCCTTAAACCAGATGCTAATTTGCGCTGCTCTTGGTAGATTGTTTGTGTTGGTCATTATGGAAATGATCCGGCTGTGTTCTTTAATTTGCACGTTGTTAGAAGATCACGCACAGAACTTTTCACTTGTTTTCGAATTTGCCCTGTTTAGTAAATCTGGCCCTTGATCTTTTAAGGCATGACATGGTGTTTTGATGCCATATGTAGCCATACAGGGTCTGACAGTACAACAAGTACAGGTGTGTTTGATTGGCAGGGTAAACAGTAGCCGTCTCTGTGGCCTGAGGGATTATGTGTTAGTTTGGCTAGCAGGGCAAACCGCACTGAAATTCAGCGTCAGCAAAACAAAGGATGGATCATCCCTGTGTACTGACAGCTCTGACACAGTGTTCTCAATATTCTCTGCTGTCTCTTGGTCTCTGTGTGTTTCAGATCCCTCAGAGGATTCATAGCACAGCATGTCTTAACTGTAAAACTAACATAACTCATTTAAACTAACAGTTTCAAGCTGTCAGCTTACGATAGTTCACCCAGAAATGAAAACTGTGTTATTTATTCACCCTCATGTTTTTCAGAACCTAAATTACTTTTCTCCATTCTATTTTTCTATTCCATTGTATGGAAAAACAGCAGCTTGGACAGCAGCTTGCTTTGTGTCCTACTGGAAAAAAGAAAGCCATTTAGGTTTGGAACAACATGATGTTTAGTTAGTAAATGATGAGGTACATTTATTTACAAGAAAAAGACAGAACTAAATGGAAAACTGCCAATAGTTTTGTAAAATTCAGAATGACTCTCTGGCATCTATGTACTCTAAATTAAGTTTTTCCTCATGTGAAACTCTTAGAAGAGTTTCTTCCAGTCCACAACAAATGAACACATGCACAATCTCCTTAAGTGATCAGAGGCTGTAATCCAAACAGATTAGGGGAATAGATATGCCACATATAGTGAGATGGGTCTCATGACCCTTGGGACACCAATAGGACAATGTAACTAAATTTATCAGCCAGTGAGTAGGGATTTTTGTTTTTGTTTTTAAATGGAACAGTTTGTAGAATTTTAGACAAAATATAAAAGTTTGCATATGTTTTTGTTTGAGTAGGCTATCATATTTGATACATCAGGCTTTTATGGCACATATTATAATTATAAATTATATACCCCTTGTAGAATAAAATAAGAACAAAATAAGAGGGATCATACAAAATGCATGTTATTTTTTATTTAGTACTGTCCTGAATAAGATATTTTACATAACAATTGCTTAACTCTACACTTAAAGGTGCTGTATGTATCTTTTCTACTAAAATGAATCCTTTTTTTATTGCCTGTGTGTGAAGGGGTTGTAATCTCACATTAAAACGATCCACTTTGCGGGTTTTACTATTACCTCGGAAAGCAAGTATTCTTATTTTTATGTGAAGGTGCCGGGTCGGATTTACCGCGAAATCCAGTGACCCGCTCCCGAGCCTCTCGCCTCGTCTAGCCTACTGACTTTGCACTAAACACTAAACAGCGACGACACTGCAACTTATGACATGGACTTATGACTTATGCAACTTATGACATGTCTGATAACACTAAGAAACGACCTGCTCCCAGCACAACACAGACTCCAACACAAACTCCACATATTGATAAAAAAAAAAAAAAAAAAGAAGTTTTTTTTCTGCTGAAGCTTGTAAGGCCAGACGTGAATCGAATGAACTTCGGGTGAAAAAACACGGCTCAACATCGGCAGGGCATTTGAATCATGGAGAAATATTATCTACAAACCTAGAATGTACATTTCCTTAAGAAAATGTGAAGTGGTGCTTGCAGTGGCAAAATTCGGCACGGTTGATAGGGTTCCATACTTACCATGGTACGAGCATGGAGCATTAGTTCAACGTGAAGCTGATAAAAGTAGCCTATTATTGCAGTGGGAGTTTACCTTAGTTTCCAGCATGTTGTGTGATGCTTTCTTCGGTGTGTTGCGTCTCAGTCTGAAGGTACCCACAGTGTTCGCTCATAAATAGGAGCACGCGCAAGAGCACGCGCTTGTAAACTTATTGGTTGCAATCTGAAACATCACCGCTAGAGGTCGCTGAAAACTACATACAGCACCTTTAAGACAAAGTCCACAAGACAAAAAAATAGCTGAATTTATAAAAATGACTTTATGAGTTTACGTAGGCGACCCTTTATTCTATTAAGAATAATACTGTCTGTTGTATACCTAGATGACCCACAACTGTTTTTTGTTGTTGTTTTGTGATGGTTGTTCTTGAGTCCCTTGTTTGTCCTGAGCAGTTAAAGGTGCCTTATGTAAAAATTGAGGTAAAAATATCCAAAAAATGAGCTACATGCATCAAAAGAATGAGAAGAAATAAGGGCGATGATGTCATTAAAAAAATGTCAAGTTATAGTGCTGCAGAGATATCAACCTCAATTAGCATTAGCATTAATAGCCACGGCCCGACAGGTGTCGTAATACCAGTTTCGGCCATGGGAGGCGGTATACCGGCAACATAACCACCAGCCAAACATGCAATACACGAATAACTCGCACGGCTTGTGGGCGTACTTGAACCTGATGTCAATCGTGTGGAAAGTAGCCTACTGCCCACTACTACATTCAAATAAAATATGATAAAAAAGGAACAGAACCAGAGTAAACATTGGCACTGCTTTCCATCGCTGGAGACAACTAATGGACATGAAAAAAATGAGGTTTGACTTCGAACTTGCAACATTTCGTTTGGATTGGTAAGTAAGATGCTGTTAGTATTTCGTTAGAAGTTTGTTTTATATGTTTGTGTAGATTTTCGGGAAGTTATAACATAGAAATGTATCGAAGGCTGTTCGATAAACGTATATAACGTTCATAAATACAGTATTGTAATATAGTACACATAGCACAATCTCTATTGCTCTTTTTTTCTTGCCAACTACGTGACCTATATTATGTTTATTAAATGGCTTTCCTGAGGTAAATCTGACATAATTGTTCTCCAGCTGTGTTATTGACCTCTTCACGATGATAAAAAACACTGATTGGTCGATATTATGTATGAGGAATACATTTTGGTAAGTTGTAGCCTAACGTTACTGTATCTTTCAGTGTTCGTGTTTTTTTTACTATTAGCTAGTAGAGATGATCGGTTCACATGCGCTAGGGATCTGTCGTGTAACATTTACAAGCGCCAAAACGGTATTTAATTGACAGAATCTGAGAGCTGAGATTTTTTTATATCATAACTAACCTGCTCTGTCTAGTCTGTCGGTCTCCGTGTCCTCTTTGCTTCGCGATTTTTCTGTGCGTGAGAAAATTGATGTGTGGGGTGAGAGCGTGTGAAAAGTGTTTGCGTGTGTCTCACGGTGAATGCGTGAGAGTTGGAAGCTCTGGTTATGTTGGCGCTAGCTTGGTCAACATCAGCGAATGCTGTCTGTCAAATTAATGTAATTCAAACTAACAATAAAAATGTAATATGAACAAAACGAATATGAACATATTCACTGGTAAAGGTGAAGGGGAGTAGCTTGAAGATATTCATACTCTAGAGTAGACCAACTCACTTTCTGGAGGTATACTGCCCCCATCTGGTATGGAATGTGGAGTATGAATTTATTTATTTTTACATAAGGCACCTTTAAACTGCCCAATGTTCTTCAGAAATATCCTCCAGGTCCCGAATTTTTTTTTTTTCAGTTTCCCAGCATCTTTTGCATATTTGAACCCTTTCCAGCAGTGACTGTATGATTTTGAGATCCATATTTTTAAACTGAGGACAATTGAGGGACTCTGATTGGCCTACTTTGCTCTGATTGGTCAGATGGCCAGGTCTGTTGTGACTGGTGATTGTGAAAAGGTTCAAACATTCACTGATGCTCCAGAAGGATGCATTAAGAGCCGGGGGTGAAAACTTTTTGAATTTGAAGATAATGCAATGCAATATAATGATGATGTAGAGATTTTGAGTTCCTCCAAAGCCTGATGGATCATATTTGATACTCACATTTTAATATGACTTTTCTGACAAATTTTGTATGGATAGTCAAGTAAAGTTGCTTCTGTTCTGAAATATTATTAACAATATAAAAGTTATTACGATTACATTATAAAAATCAGTAAAGATTTCACAGACAAAAAGACATGTGAACCACGACTAGAAAGATGGACATTTGTACAATTATACTAAAAGTATAAAATAACAACATATTGAAGAGTTAACCATTTGAAAACCTTTATTTTGAAGGGACACACAGCTGCCATGATTATCCCCTGTCAGAGGCCCGTGGGTATCATTAATGCCATTTGGAACGCAGTTAGCCTTATATAGAGTCCATTGCTATAGCCTTTTCTCAAAAATTTTTCAATCATTTTTTATATCACCTCCTGAAATTAAAAGTAACAAACAAACCAAATCTCCCAATGACTCCAAGTCCTTGAATTTAAGGCTCTGATCATGCAATCCTGCTCTAATCGAGCAAATGCTCGATTTGCAATACTATAATGTTCATTTGCACTGCTGACTGTTATTACAGTAACAACTGTTTACATATGCATCTTGCACTACTACCTTGACTGGAATATGCTCACTTGCACTGCCGACTGTTTATTTACAGTACCGACTGTTATATATACATTGCAATATCGTACCTTAACTGTAATATGCAATTACTTTCCACTGCACTCACTCGGATAGCTCTGTCCAAACTTTATTTGCACTACTTTAAATCCATTGTTATACTGCTCATTAGCCTAACTTATACATATATCTATTTGTTAAATTCTGTTTATAGTAATATCCATCTGTATATTATGCTCACATTCTGTTTATAGTAACAGCCATCTGTATATATATTCATAGTACATATCTATCTGTAAAATTATGTTTATAGTAACAGCCATCTGTATATTATATTCAGTACATATCTATCTGTAAACATTCTGTTTATAGTAATAGCCATCTGTATATATATTCATAGTACATATCTATCTGTAAAATTCTGTTTATAGTAACAGCCATCTGTATATTATATTCAGTACATATCTATCTGTAAACATTCTGTTTATAGTAATAGCCATCTGTATATTATTATATTCAGTACATATCTAGCTGTAAATTCTGTTCACAGTAATAGTTATCTGTATATTATATTCATAGGACAATCTATCTGTAAATTTTTGTTTATAATAGTATTCAACTCTATATTTATTCAGTACATATCCATGTTCTGCACTTATGAACCACTGTATATCCTGCACTTGCTGCTATTGCACTTCTGGTTAGACCTAAACTGCATTTCGTTGCCTTGTACCTGTACTTGTGTAATGACAATAAAGTTGAATCTAATCATCTAATCTAATCTAATCTAATACATATTCCTCAAGGAAATCAGTGATGAACTCTCTTTGAAGGCCAAAACACACCATTAATGAAACAGAAGGTCTACTTTTTAACAAGCTAGACCACAGCTATGGGAAATACTGAGCAACACTTCCCTTCTTAATCACATTCACAGCCAACGCTATTGGGTGATACAGACGAACGTTTAGACAGCCCGAAACCGAAGGCTGTTATTTTGACTTCACAAGTTTAAGCTGATAATCTTTATGATAACACATAGCAAGACATTAAATATAGCAACAATTATAAGGTGTCATTCAAGTCTGTGATACAAAACGGTGCAGCTGAAGTGTAATCATTAGTGTTTCAGGTCTTGACAAAATGAAAACTGAGAGAGCTTTGAGGGAAAATAATATTTTTTGCACTAGATCCCTGAATAGGAAAATCACATCACCGTAGATTTAAAGGTGTGAGCTTTCTGACACAGCATCTGTCAAAGGAACGTGAAGACACTGCCATTGTGCAGCTATTCATTCATTCTTATTGCTTACAATGTTGTGTGTTTTTTAAACACATGATGTAACCCATGATCCTTTAAAGTGCCCCTATTACGCTTTTCTGAATATTACCTTTGTGCTGTGTGTAATATAGCTGTTTGTGAATGTAAAAGGTCAAAGATCAAATGGAGTTACTGTCTCCTAAAAGAAGGAAACTATTCTTAACTGCCTAAAACGAGTCGTCAGTAATTCCAGATTTACTTCCTGCTCAAACATATGTAGGTTTGTAACAAATTTGCATAATGCCAGCCTATGGTCTTCATCGGCTGCCCACGAACAGCGTCTACTTTGCCCTGCCCTCAAACACTGTATATGGAGCTGAGACTAGAGTCAAGAGTTTGGTTTGTGTTGTCAACATGTTGAGAAGATTCTGTTTTCTGTGCAGCGAAAGCAAATCCATTTAGCTACACTTCCAAAGGATGAGGACTCTGTAAAACTGTACGGTAAAACTAAAAAACGGTAAAACTGACCCCGTTGTTACTGTTTGTACTGTGTATACAAGCGCTGAGGAAGATCAGGAGCTTAAATTCCGAGATAATAATAGGTGTTTGGTTTTTCGACATGTGCTGTAAGAGGTAGACCAATGACAACAGACTGGGCCATCTGACCAATCAGAGTAGAGTAGACCAATCATAACAGACTGGGCCATCTGACCAATCAGAGCAGAGTTTACCAATCACAACGGACTGTGCCATCTGACCAATCAGAGTAGAGTAGACCAATCACAAAAGACTGGTCCATCTGACCAATCAGAGCAGAGTAGAACAATCGCAACAGACTGGACCATCTGACCAATCAGAGTCGAGTAGAGTAGACCAATCACAAAAGACTAGGCCATCTGACCAATCAGAGCAGAGTAGACCAATCACAACAGATTTGGCCATCCGACCAATCAGAGTTGAGTAGACCAATCACAACAGACTGGGCCATCTGACCAATCAGAGCAGAGTTGACCAATCACAACAGACTTGGCCATCCGACCAATCAGAGTAGAGTAGACCAATCACAACGGACTGTGCCATCTGACCAATCAGAGTAGAGTCGACCAATCACAACGGACTGTGCCATCTAACCAATCAGAGCAGAGTAGGCCATTTACAACAGACTGGGCCATCTGACCAATCAGAGAACAGCCCTCTCCAATATTTAGAATTTGAACCGCAGTACCCATTTCAAACCGCTAACTGTCAATCTTATATACTGCCCCTTTAAAAAACATGAACAACAATATGTAGTTTTGAATCATGATATTTATTACTGTGAGTTTATAAATTTTCTATGCCATAACTTCCCGCAGCCTGTTTTCCTTCAACTCTCCATCATTCACTCTAAATCAGATCATCAGCTGCTGCTTTCCTGTCGTATTTCTCATTACCTGTAGCTCACATTGTAAATAGCCTTGTGCCACCTCAATTTTTTTTTTTTATTAATCTACTCCCCATCTGCAGTTTCCACCCATATTCTCCATCTCAGGGTGAATTTAGTGTGTTAAGTTGCCATTAGGCTTGTGGTTTGGCTGTAATGAGAGATGGTTAGGTGAAGTTATGCTATATGACCTCTTGTTACAGCAGGTGGAATGTGATTTGTAATGGCTACAAAATGACTATGTTTTATAACGCTTACTTTAATGCCTTTAGAGCTCCCTCAAATATTAATACTTTATATATGCTATGTTCTTCCTTTGCAAGGACACTTCAGGCGGTAGGTAAGATAGAAATGTGTGGAGAATAATAATTTGGCAGGAGCACTTACTAGTCTTCAACAGTACTTTTTACGTTATGAGTGGCATGAACCTGCTGGGTTAGCCTGTTTTCCTTCAACTCCTTGAAGTTTTCTCCTTAGCGTTTTCCTCACGCTATTCGGTTCGGGATCATTCACTTAACTTCCATAATCAATGTTTTTTCGATGTGATATTTAAGACTTTTACAATATCCCCAAAATACTAAAGCTCTATGACTTTTTCATTTGTGAAACACAAGAGAGGATTGTGACTTAGCTAATTTTATTGTAAATGGAAAAGAAAAGAAAAAACGTATCAACAAATTTACCATCAAAACAGACGCTTTATATTGCGTCCGCCATATTTTCTCTCTGACATGACTCCAACGCTGAAACTCTGGGCTTAAAATAACTTCCAAGTTTCTCACTTGTAATTACGACTGTGTGGTGGCATTCATGTGCGTTCAACTCGTAAATCTTTCTGACATGGCTTGAATGCACCATTAGAACTAGGAATCTCTCACATCCCCAACATTTTGAGAACCACTGAATTACTCTTATAACTTTCATTGTGTTGAATGTAGGCTACCCTTACGAAAAAGAAGTATACTTCAAGTTAATTTGATGAAGTATACTTAAGTAATGTTCAAATATATTTTTAAGAATACTTTATGTAGTAAGTATACTAATATCAATGTGTACTTGTAGTAAACTTGTAAGTGTACTATTTCAATACTGCTTGGGACTAAATTGGCCCACTTTTAGTATATAAAAGTATACATTTAAGTGTACTACAAGTGTAAGAGTATTAACAACTTAGTTTACTAGTTTAATACAAGTAGTACATTTTTTAGTTGATGAAAGTACACACTGAAGTGTACTCAGTAAACTACTAGTTTAGTAGTTTATACTGCAAGTATACTTGTAAGTTTTCTTTACGTGAACATAACATTATACTTATAGTTTACTATTTATATATTATTTTTGCTCTTGCAGTAAACTACTATGTTCAAATGTAGATATTATTTTTTATACTTGAAAAATACCTTTAACTTTAAAAACGTTTTATGAGCTTCATGCATCCTTTTTTATCACCACTTGAATGTCGGTAAGTTTCATAAAGAAAGGCAACATTTTAAACAAAAAAAGTTACATTTTTGTCAAAGACTACCTTGATCAAACACTTGTGAAACACAGATGGAGTAGATCGAGTCCATCACCCCCAAAGCTTCACAGTCGTTTTCTCTTCATGGGTTACGCTTCATTTCATTTGGTAATGTTAAGCAGTTTTGATTTACACGCTGTTTAATGTTTGATGATCACGTTATTTTACAGTTGAGTGAGCAATCTTCTATCACTTGTTTCACCTTCTTCTTCTCCTGTGTTCTGATCCGGAGATTCTGTACTAGAAGATGTGTCATAGCGCCCCCTACCGTATAACAGTGAAAACATGGATATAAAATTCAATCAATGGTGGGAAAAGTAGAAGTAGAGAAAATTCCTATACACTACCAGATGACTTGCCTACACAAAAATTTAGATACGCAGAATTAGAAACATATCTGTTCTATATCAATATTCTAAACAATATTTTCAAACAGTGTAAGTTTCATAAGACTGTATATGAAAAACTATGTTAAAAAAAGTATATTTAATTGGCTACTCGATCAAAAGAGTTAACACAACTACAAGCCAAGTATACTTTGAATACTTTATTATACTTTTAAGTATATTTCGATCAAAAGATTGAGTACAAGTACAGGCCAAATATACTTGGACTTTTCTCTCAGTATAAGTCAAGTACACTGAAGTGTAATTTTAAGTATATTTCTGAGAAGTACATAAAGTACATTGTTGAGAAGTATATAAAATGTACACTGAAAGTATACTTTCTTCTTTTTAGTTTAAAAGAAGTATACTAATAGAACACTTGAATAAACTGCTTTTTCGTCAGGTTAAGCATGTAGCTGTGTGAACATGCCAAACGACTCCCTGTGCTTTCCAAACAAGGAAAAAAGTAATAATTAATTTTGGCTGAACTATTTCTTCAAAGACAATTCCTCTGAGAACTATGAAAGCTTGTTTCCGCCACAGAATAAAAATACGTTTTCAGGTACCAAAAACGCAGTTGTCGTGTAAACGAACAACCAAAATGCATAAAAGTTTTACGTTTTTAGTTGAAAACGGTGTCGCCTAAACAGTTTTTTTTTTTTTTTTTGCAAACCATACATAATTACAAGGAAAAATATTCCACACGAGGGAAATCATTGTGGTGTCCATGAAGATTGTGGTGTCCAAATTATCATACGCTTGTTTAACCGAAGCTAATTTGGGTGGGTTTCTCCAATCCCCATGCAATTTCACTTCTCTGTCTTTTACGGCCCTGACGAGAACGTCGGTCTCCTCGGCTGTGAACCGCTCCTGGCGTGCGCCTGGCAAATCCGCCGTTATAATAGCAATCCGCCATGGAACAAGCACGCCTGCTCTTAAAGGGAATGAGATGTCTCTCTGATTGGTTTATTTCACGTTACGCCCAAACCACACCTATGAGTAATGTAGCTACTTCAGACCAACACATTATAGATTTGCGTCGGGCGCAAGAGTCATTTATCCCGCCGGTATAATATAATATCCCGCCAAGATCCGCCCACAAAGTTACTTGCGTTTCAGATTGTTAAAATAGGGCCCTCAGTCTATACAGCAGAAACGCCTGTCTTGGCTGTTTTCACATGATCTGTATGTAATGCTAATGAGCGACCAAGGCTGTGGAACACTTGCACATGTCTAATTAACATGCGGTACTAATGCTGCTTTTTCTGAGTGTTAATGAACTAAAATAAGACGGCAGAAACGTTCAGAATCAACTGTAAACATCTTCCTGTTACATGGGTGGGATTTTAATGAGAGCTTTATATAATCCAATTAACATAGAAATTAATTTGTTCACAACTGCCCAAGTGCTGGAGGTGCATGTGTGCGTATTGGTGATAGAGGGAGTTTGATCTTAATGAGCTTTCAAATTTAAGATATATCTCTTTTGATTAGTTGAGATTAGTATATAAACATGGTAATTCCGTTCTTCGCTGTTATTGACTTTGCATTTACAAAACTTTTTTTTTTTCATCATTCACACTGAAATTGAAAGTGTTCCTTAGCATGTGCACCTATGGGAAAAGTTTAACACAGTTATTAATGTTAATTAGCTCACATCAATTTATGTGCTGATGACACTATAGCCAACTATGGCTTTGTTCCAGAAACCTAGTGAGCGGCCTGTGTAGACAGCATTCAGAAGCATGATGCCGTAGCTGTTCCAACAGGTAAGCTGCTTAATCATGCCGCCTTAAAAAAAATGGTGATTTTCACACTGCACATTTGTTGTGGTCTGAATCCGAGTGCAGTTGTTCCTGGCACCCCTTGCACCGCTGCTCTGGATTCAGATTATGGTTTCAGATGGTGCAACTTGTGTCATCGCAAACACACACAGTGCATATGATGGAGAACAATGCAGGTTGCTATATTATAGGCTATAATAATTATTATATTGTTAAGACAAAAAGTTAAAGATGTGACGATTATATGGTGTACTCACTGAAAGAAACGTAAATCAAGGCCTGTGTTTTACAAAGGATACAATTTTAGACTTTCCCTTTTAGACATTCCCTTGTGGACATCTTTTCTTCCCTGTGCTCTTAGCGCTAATGAAAAACATTTAACATATTTACTCTCTGAATCTTGGTTTTCAAAGCCTTGTCTTTTTTATGCTGTGGAAACTCAGATCTTGCATGTTAACAAGAAATGACTCCCAGAGCAACAAGAAAATGCCAGTTCTTTGTAGTCAACTTCTGTGGATTAACACACACACACACACACACACACACACACAAGCTCTGTACGCAGGTAAAGGCCATGCTCCAGATCTGCTGAGCTGTTTTTATTTTATTTTGTGTCTTAATTGTTTTGACTCACTCCTCTTAAACACAGCATTTATCATTATCTTCTGTTCTTAAGGGAATGCTGTCACGTTGCTTCAACCGTTCCTGCTCGCTATCTCTCTCACACCAAAACACAGCCTTGACGAGAAGTATGGATGTTTGGTCTTTTTTCTTTCTTTTTTTTCTCCATTTTTTTTAAAAGGTCAGAATTAGAGTATGTTTACTCTCTGTGTTTTGTAAAAGCCATTTCTTACATTATTACAACCCTGATTAGAATATAGTCATTTTTTTTCATTTTGAATAAGGGAATTCATTCATACTCTTACAGAGAGAATGGCTTGATGTTTTCTTTCCTGTGTTAACCAAATTTCAGTTGAAACAGGAAGATCGGGTGGTGCATGTGGAAAGATGTGTTGCTTAGGAATAGGCTCTAGTTTTGTCACTGCATCCGAAATTGCAAACTTCCCTAATATATATAGCAGAAAAACAGTATGTGAATTCAAATGGATGACCTACTACTTCCGGTGAGATTCTGAAGTGTGCATACGATGGGCACTTTACTATCCCATGAAGCCACAGGACAGGATTTATGAATGGCAGTGAAGTGACACAACTGATGCTGGTAGGTCACATGACAGTAACAACATGGTGGATGTAGTACGTCCGAATTTCATTCATACTATATAAAAAATACTTTTTAGACGGACGTGAAGTAACTTTAAATTCAAATGTAGTTCCTACTCAGACAGTATGTGATTTCAGATGTGTGAATCATGATTTCCTATGCTAGTCAGTTAATGGTGGTATTAGGGATTTCCTCATTTTAGATTTGATTAGACAAAAATACATCCTATGGGATCATTGTAAAAACATGCTTGTGGCGACATTTCTGCAAAATGATATTACACTTCTTGCATGTTTTGCAACACTTTCAAAGCTAAATGTCCAGTGAGTGGTGCTAAAAACACATTCAGTTTGATCTGTATGTTTGTTCTTTCAAATGTAATAGAGTCTAGCACCTACACTGTAAAAAATAATTCTGTGGCTTAGTAAATATTACAGAAATTTTTAACTTTATTAACTTAATAAAATCTCTGAATATCGTTTATTTGATTGTTTGAGTTAAAAATACCAAAATAATTGAGTAAAAATCCAACAGTTAATTTTATCTAAAGTTTTTTTCAATAAAATGATTTAGTATTTGACTAACCAATTATTTCTTTATAATATACTTAATATATTTGTGAAATTTCTATCAAAATATTCGAGAATGTTGAATTAAACTGATCTGTTTCAAGAAACAAAAAAATTACTTAATTCAAATCAATATTATTAATATATTTAACACACTCTTAAAATTGAGTAAGTTTACTCAATTAAAACAACGCACCCCTCCCCCGCCCTCTGACCTGAGGACAGCTCGACGGTTGGTTGTTTGAACTCTCCAGTCTCCAGACAACAGCTCTCTTCTCAGCGTCGCAGATTTGGCGCATTTCCTCTGTGAAATTCAGGTTGGTGTATGTTTTATTTTATCTATAAAATCTTTACTGTGCATATTTAATGCAAAACAACATACAGAGGCGTAATTTGACACCTAAACGAGAGTCGCGCCTGTCTTTTTTGCGTGATTGAAACGCTTTGCATAAACACACGACTTCATTCCTAATGATGATGAATATAATTATTATCATTTTGATGATAAAATGTCCTCAGAACTGTCACTGTTTGTTTATTGGCAGGTTGTGTCAGTCGCTCGCAGTATCTTTCGGCTGTGACTGAGTGAAACCAGAGCCCGTCTACGGAGAGCCTTGGCACTTCCTATTAGCCCCATTGTATCGATCTTGGTTGCAGTTCCATTAGAATTCCACTGGAGGTGATCGCGGGCGAGTGCAGACTGAATGGGAGTCTATGGGGCTAGACGGCTAAATGTGTCTCTTTCACCCGATTGCCGTTGAGAAATCTCAGATTTTATTGTAGGTTTTGCAAGTTCAACATGGGTTATAGGTCGAAAGTTGAATGAACGAGTACTTATTTCTTTTCGATTTCTTACAGGTTGAGTTGTTGTTGCCCATAACATGCTAGCATTCTGCTAAAGACGTCAGCATTCTGACGTCATTGACATTTTAAAAGACTTTTTAAAGCAAATAAGTGACTCTAAAAAATCTAACACCCAGCAATGTGTAATTTCTTTGCATCTCCTTTCGAATACAACATTCAAATTACTAGACAAAAAATTATATCCTGAGAAAACTGGATTTTGAGGGTTTTTCGCCATAGACCTCAATTCATTCTGCACTCGCCTGCGAGCGCCCCCGCATGGACAGAGACGTGTTACTGCAGCCAGTCCAGAAACCGGAAGTAAGCAGAGAGTGCCAATTCTCTTCCTATTAGACATTCTCTGGTGAAACGCAGGACGGCGGTATGAAGTTCGAAGTTCACCCGCAGAGGCGAGTCCGTCTCCGGCGCGAGGACCAGCGCAGATTCGGTGGATATTGGATAACAGACTGGTTGATTACACTTGAATTAGGCTACCTGAATGTTTAAATATTTCATTTTTACTTGTTAAATAAGTTTAAATGCAGGCAAATACATGTTAAAAACAGTCTAAAATGTGCTGTATTGCTGTACTCATTGAAAATAAAGGCCAATGTCATGTATACTGCTGGTTGTCTGGAGTACTATTTTACAAAGGTTTAGAGAAAATAAAAAAATTAATATTACTCATTAATAAAAACAGTTAATATTACTCATAAATATTGTTTTTTAAATGTTTCAATGTTAAATTATTTCTACTCAATTTTATTTGTTAATGTAACGTTACCAGATGCAGTTACTCAGATTTACTTAATTTTTGTACTTGCATTTACTCAATTCATACAGTATATTTCATTGATTTCACAGCTTTAAAATTTACTCAATTTTTTTGAGTATAAAAATGTTTCACCAATAAAATTGAGTAAATAATAGTTAAACTTTTTACAGTGTAGACTAAACCCTATACCCTAAAACCAACAGTGTTAACAAAAGAAAATGGTTGAAGCAACCACGGCTGTGTTTCCCCAAAGCATCGTAAGCCTGTCAGAAAGGCCAGAAATATGGAGATGCAAACATCAAAATGTATTACTTTAGAAATAATGCACTACGGTAAAAGTGTTTTGAGGTCATAACATAATATTGTGCAAGGAACCGTTTGAAAATAAGTCTTTATTAATAGATAATCTAATACTGTTATCATAATTTGTGTGGAAAGGAATAAAATACTGCCACTTATGTTCATTTCAGTTTATGTTCTTTTTGGAGTTTCCCAAAAGTGTAGGTAGAAGCACGGCTTTCCAATGAGCCTGGGTTGCAAAATTCTGTGTTGTGCAGGATGAGTTATCAATATTTCTTGTATATCTGCTAAAAGTGACTTTTCTCAACTTTTAGGAGAACACTGGCCTATTAGGCCTGAAAGCAAAAAAAAAAAAAAAAAAACAGACTAAAAGCTGCATTTTGATTTCATGAACTCTTTGTTTGTAGTGCCTGGGGTCTGTAAGTAACTGTGGACAAAAACTAATAAAGGCAGCATTTTGTGGTGTTGAAACAAAACCAGAAAAACAACCATTCTGTTATCACTAAAGTCCACTTTGCAGCTATTTTGACAGAAAGCACCTGCGGGCACCAGACCGTAATCTTCCTCTCATTCTGCACTCTCCTCACCAAATCAGATGAATTATTAAAAGTTGCGGTTCATCCAGGCGAGCAGCGGCGAGAGCTTTCTGCATGAGTGAGTGTGACAGATGGCGTGTGTGTTTAATGCAGGGTCTGTACACAGGGGGCACCAGCGGCCAGGGAATGGAGCTCAGACCAAACCGCTCGCCTCTGCAGTTTCACCGTCAACACCGCCAAACTGCAGTCGGCACACTGTCACGAGAGAGATAAAGCATCAAACAATGTCAAAACTGCCTGTCTGTCAACACAGAGCTGCGTTAACACACACAGTCCTTCCCTGCACAGAGCAAACTGGCAATGAACTGCAGAGAGATAAGCATTAGAGAAAGAGATAAGTGAACGGAAAAAGGAAAGGAACATTTTGAGAAAATGAATGGCGACGGGTGAGCTAATCCTTTGTCACCGACTTTTGGTTTTAATAGAAATTCTATCATTATTTAGTCTCCTGTTAATGTTTTGAAGAATCTTCATGCAGCTTTTTTCCATTAAATTCATTGCAGTGAAGTCAAAAATATTGATATTTCGATATGTATCGATACAGAAATATCTGAAACGATTCCAATTCTCTCTCTTCTCTCCGATGGCAAATTTACACTTTGACACACACCCGCCACCTGTCACTCTCTCGTCTCATTGGCTCTGGGAGTCATTCCCGCAGGTTTCGCTCTCGGATCAGAAGCGTGCGCACTGATCTATATAAGTGGCGCTCTCATAAAGTCATCTCTCAAACTGCTTGCGAGTTGCCAAATGACTTCCGTCTTGGCGAGCATTCAGGTAAATACAGTCAGTTTTGGAACGTAAATAGTTGAGAGAAAACACATGTTGTGTAACAGTACACTGGATCCGTGCATTAACTCTCTTAAAGTGACAGCAACCTAATAATAATGTCTGTCACGTTATTCAGAGAACAAAAGACAAAGAATAAAATCACTCCCTGCTCTTGACTGAGTAAGTTTTCTAACTTTAATTGTAAGCATTAATCTGTATTTCATTTTTACAATGACAAATATCCAGTGTTATTTTATACCGGTTTACTTTAATTTCTGTAGCATCTCTTATCTGAATACTTCTGTTTGACCCACCTGAAAAACATAAAGCCATGTTTATTTCATTTGTCTATTTATTCAATTGTATTTATGTGTGCTGTCATTTACAATTTGTTCTTATTGTTCTTAGTTTATATGTCTTTTTTTGTTGTTGTAAATCTAGTTTCAAATTAACCCTTTGCTGTGTGTAAGCTATTAAAACTAAATTACACACAAAAAAAAAAGTATGAGATAATGACAAATGATCTGTATGGTGGTATATATGGCAGAATATTGATAAGGTATCATATCGAAGTTGAAAATTCCAGTATCGTGACAACACTAGTTCATAGTGACCGTATAAAGACACCAAATATGAAATAAAGAAAATAACCATAAATCATTTGATGTTTAATTATGAATGATGTCACATGTGGTAAACTGTTGTTGTTGGAAATGATCTACATGACAATTCTTCCAAAAGAATAAAAAATAACAGTATTCTTTTTGTAATGATGCTTGTGAGAGTAAATAGCTTGCGGGTTACATGGAAAAATCATGATTGGAATTGGAACAACAAAAGAGTAACATTACTTCCATTATAATTTTTTAATACATACAGATTTTATTATTTTAGTTCAGTTTTAATTATTTTAGTACATGAAGGTAAACTAAATTAAAATGAGAAATGTGGCTTTGGCAACTAGCTGAAATAAAATAAGTTATATATATACATATTCATATTGTCAGGAACGTGAAAGGAGAACTCAAACGCAGAGGATTCGTGCAACAGTTTATTAGGCACAACAGAAACTCCAATAAACATCCAACGTGTGAAGTGACACACACATGAACAGAAAGCAAGGCGTCATATGCTGACGCTTTTGACATTTCGTCTACATCCAACGCACATGGCACCCTTTAGCGTCAATATGAGACGCAGATAGATATGGGCCAGAAGGCGCCTCCTAGCGGTCTAACCCTAACCCTACCCCAGACCTAAACCTACCCATAACCGAACAAAGCTATCTGCGTCTCATATTGACGCTAAAGGGTGCCATGTGCGTTGGATGTAGACGAAATGTCAAAAGCGTCAGTATATGACGCCCTAGGATGAGAATGCGTTGACAACTCCAGAGCCATCCGTACAGAAACCTGCGGACACAGGCTGTGGAGAGCACCTTGGGTGCAATGCCCAAACGGGACGTGGAACGAGACTGAGGATAGCGGGCACACGGCCAGCTGAAAGACTCCTCGTCTAGGCGTCCTGAGCGCAGCAGCGGAAGAAGGTGAAACACAAGATACAAAGACACACAGCACAGGTACAACCATACATGAACAATAGCACGAAATCTACTGACAACAAGGGGCAGACACAGCAGAGAATATAAGGGAGGAAGGGAACAAGCGACAGGTGAGAGCAATCAGCTCGTGATCTGCATCAGCACTGAAGAATCAGCGCTGATTGCCCAGGTCACGAGCTGCAGAAAATGACAGGACAACACAGACAACAGGGAACACGAACAATATATATATATATAGTTAACTAAAACTAAAACCATAAAAAAAAAAATTCATTACTTACATTTTATATATATACTGTATATATATATATATATATATATATATATATAAAAAAATTTAAGTAATGAATTTTTTTTTTTAATGGTTTTAGTTTTAGTTAACTATAATAATCCTGATTTAGACTATATTACAGCTCAAATAACACAGATTTTGCCACAGAAGAATTAATATTAGCACATTGTCAGAAAAAGCTGCACATTGTGCTTTTAAGCATAGACGTCCATTGTAAGTTCATTAATATTAACACATTTTTTGCTTTTACAAACTGAGGTGAAATTATTTTCCAATCTAATCAACAGTATGTCACTGATGCTGTCGATGGAGCTCAAGCTGTTCTGAAACCGGAATGTTCCTTTAATCATTTTGGTATAAATCATTTCTCAGCGAGCGTCGTGACTCGTGCATGATGATTACTGTATTTCCTTCTAGCTCAGGGCTTTGGAGAATTCTCACTTCTGCCTTCGTGTGCAGTTTCACTATATTGTTTTGCTATTTTAACATTTGTCAGATGCATAATTGAGCATCCAGAGCTACAGAAAGATCAGAATAAAGGGGCTCATCGATCACACTACCGTTGATGAATGACTCACTAATTCTCTTTGATTTCTCTCGCTCTCTTTCTCTCTCCTCATTCTGTCCATCTCTCTGCAGTTTCAATTAGCGCGTCACCTGTCTGTTTCAGGGACTACGTGTGTTTAAAGAAATAACAATGGCGGGTGTGAGAGGAGCTTTCTGGGAGACTCGACTGTTTGGATAAGAGCAGAGTTTAATCAGAGCAGCATGACAGCGAGGAAAGAGGCTGTTACAGAAAAATGGGAGTGTGGGATACAATTCACTGAAGTTACCAAGCCCATGTGTTTTATCAATGTGTTATTGGCTGCATAACCTTGATGTTACATTTGAACCTTCCTTCACATTTGAAGTCCACATCAGCTCCACGGTCGGTCAGAACTGACTTTAATAAGGCCATATGAAATACGTTTCAAATTCAGTTTCTTCGTTTTAATTTGGATCCTGTTTTTTTTCCCCTGGATTGCGTTTTAATGGTTAGATTAAATTTAAATAGTCATCAGCAGTGTCTAATTAATTGAAAATTTGAAATGTTTTTAGGGCCCAAATAATCTGTTTTTTTTTTTTTTTCAAAATTGTTTTTTTTTTTTTTTCTGGTTTCCGTTTGAATTGTTTAATTCAATTTCCTTAAAAAAACATGTCTATTCAAATATACACTCACCTAAAAGATTATTAGGAACACCATACTAATACTGTGTTTGACCCCCTTTCACCTTCAGAACTGCCTTAATTCTACGTGGCATTGATTCAACAAGGTGCTGAAAGCATTCTTTAGAAATGTTGGCCCATATTGATAGGATAGCATCTTGCAGTTGATGGAGATTTGTGGGATGCACATCCAGGGCACGAAGCTCCCGTTCCACCACATCCCAAAGATGCTCTATTGGGTTGAGATCTGGTGACTGTGGGGGCCATTTTAGTACAGTGAACTCATTGTCATGTTCAAGAAACCAATTTGAAATGATTCGAGCTTTGTGACATGGTGCATTATCCTGCTGGAAGTAGCCATCAGAGGATGGGTACATGGTGGTCATAAAGGGATGGACATGGTCAGAAACAATGCTCAGGTAGGCCGTGGCATTTATCAATGCCCAATTGGCACTAAGGAGCCTAAAGTGTGCCAAGAAAACATCCCCCACACCATTACACCACCACCACCAGCCTGCACAGTGGTAACAAGGCATGATGGATCCATGTTCTCATTCTGTTTACGCCAAATTCTGACTCTACCATCTGAATGTCTCAACAGAAATCGAGACTCATCAGACCAGGCAACATTTTTCCAGTCTTCAACTGTCCAATTTTGGTGAGCTCGTGCAAATTGTAGCCTCTTTTTCCTATTTGTAGTGGAGATGAGTGGTACCCGGTGGGGTCTTCTGCTGTTGTAGCCCATCCGCCTCAAGGTTGTACGTGTTGTGGCTTCACAAATGCTTTGCTGCATACCTCGGTTGTAACGAGTGGTTATTTCAGTCAAAGGTGCTCTTCTATCAGCTTGAATCAGTCGGCCCATTTTCCTCTGACCTCTAGCATCAACAAGGCATTTTCGCCCACAGGACTGCCGCATACTGGATGTTTTTCCCTTTTCACACCATTCTTTGTAAACCCTAGAAATGGTTGTGTGTGAAAATCCCAGTAACTGAGCAGATTGTGAAATACTCAGACCGGCCCGTCTGGCACCAACAACCATGCCACGCTCAAAATTGCTTAAATCACCTTTCTTTCCCATTCTGACATTCAGTTTGGAGTTCAGGAGATTGTCTTGACCAGGACCACACCCCTAAATGCATTGAAGCAACTGCCATGTGATTGGTTGATTAGATAATTGCATTAATGAGAAATTGAACAGGTGTTCCTAATAATCCTTTAGGTGAGTGTAGTAATACAAATGTAACAATTTAATAATTTTAACAATAGGGCCCTATGAAATATTTTATATTTCAGAAATTCTGTTTGTTTACATTTTTCTGGATTTATGCTTTAATCCAAATGTATTATCAAAAATGGTGCTAATCAAATTAATTAAGGCAATCAAAAGAAAATGTAACAGTTCCTTTCCTTCCTTTCAGGTTTACTGTTTAAATTAAAACAGGGAAGAGCAATTGTGTGATATTCCTTATACATTCAAGTTTTAATAGTTTTATTATTGCTTAGAGAAGTACATTCTACTGTACAATAGTAATAAAATTCATACATTTTTCAAGTTAAACCAAACCTTTATTTTGATGGGTTGTCATGAAGACCTTTGAGTTTCTGTGTGTGTATCTTATGATAGTTTTTACCAAATGAAATGCTGGTGAAGTGACTCTCAGAGCAGATAAAGATAAAGTTCATGTGTTCATGTCCTCATATGAGATGGCAGACGCTGAAACGCCACGAGCGTCACCCTAGCTCGAACATGTTTAGTAATCCAAACTGCAACGCTCATTCACACAGAGACATCCAGAACAGACTTCAGATTTCAATTTTTGCGCTTTTATATTCACAGACTCCATATCATGACTTCATTAAGTGTACAGCACTTCTTGTTCCTCCAAAAATCATCAAATTCCATGACATTCTGCATTCCCTACATTAACCATCTGCATAACACAGCTCACGTCTGCCATAACATTAAACCACAGAGATGCTGGAACTCTAGAGCAAGCTTACATGAACCGCATTGGTTATTGCAATGCCTTTTCATTGGAATACTTTCCAAAACTCATGTTGTTCCAGAATCAATACAAGATATTGATCCTGGAAAACAATTTACATATGCCTAATTAACAGTGACATAAGACATTAAAACATTTTTAAAGAATAGCCTATTTATGTAATATATCTTAAAAAGATCCTTATGTTTTAAAATGAGAGGACCTGGTCTGACTAACAGGAAGACCACGAAACCTTGAGCCAGAACAGCCGGAGGCTAAAGAAAGATAGAAAGTCCTCCAGAGAGATGGTGGATAAATATATAGACGCAGAGGAAGACAGAAAGTGAGAGTGCGTGTGTGTGTTTCTCATGCCCATATGGAGAGACGGAAGCGAGGCGGAGTATTATTGCTGGCTCTCAAATCTTCCAGATGCTAAACACTATCAACCCTAATCGTCAGGAGATTTAGCAAATAAAAACAAGGAGCATAACAAATCAAAGCCTATTTGAGGAAACACTGCCTCCCTCGTCACCTTAACACAAAGTCAATACGTAATATTGCTCCCAAACTACTGACAAACAAGTGTGGACTTGAGGAGAGAACGCAGAGCAGTTATTTGGCCATTATGGTGGCAGGTTAGACTCTCTCTTGTGGTAATAATGAATTCCATCAATCGCCATCAATTACACAGCGAGTGGCTGGCACCCTCCGGTGGACGGCTCTGTGCTGCCCATAAATCACAGAGAGGGTCTCCTAACAGAGGCCAATTACAATATATCCAGTGACAAGGTGTAAATATCCCATTACAAACACACACTGTCTGTGGCAGTATACTGCATCGCTGGAATCAGATAGTAATGCCATGGTACTTTGATGTTTGACTGACTGTTACAATACATTACGCGTGATCTCCATCACTAAGTGTCAGTAGTAATCCAACTAAACAGCCAGAAAATTAACTCTGTGACTAACAAAAGTTAATTATTCTCACACATTTTGTTCGGCATGATAATTGTTAAATGTTCCTCTTCTTCTTCTTCTTCTTCTTCTTCTCTAATATTAATGGCGGGTCGTTAAATGTTCCTCATGTCTTGATTGGACTTTTATGTCACTTCCTGTCTTATGCCATGTTTGTAGTTCTTTGTAGTTGATTAGTCTCATTGTTTCCAGGTGTGTCTTGTTAGCCAATTAGCTTCCTGTGTGTATAACCCTTGTGTTTCCCTTGTTCTTTGTAGATCATAGGTGTCCAAACTCTGTCCTGCAGAGTTTAGCTCCAGCTTCCCTCAACACATGCCTGGAAGTTTCTACTGTGCCTAGGAAGACCTTGATTGTCTGGATTAAGTGTGTTTAATTGGGGTTGGAGAAGAACTCTGCTGGACAGTGGCCCTCCAGGAGCAAGATTGAAGACCCCTGGTGTAGATGGTCCGTGTCTCTGCTCCCCTTGTTCCCGGTTCCCTTGTTTAAACCCCTGCATCTGTATCTTATTTTACAGACCTTACATTATTTTCAAAAAAACCATTGACTTTGGGACAATGGAACTGGATTTGCTCATTTCTGGGTTTTGGCCTACAAAAATACATCACCCCTACAGCCCTCTATGGAAAATTACTGAGTGCACCTTTAACATAAAAACAATCCAAAATATGAGCTGTTAAGTACATACACAATACAAAAATGAAATACCCCACTGTCTCCTGTCCAGCGGTTCATTACTGAGCTTCTGCTAATTGAATTGAATTTAATTATCCTGGTTAATGCACAGTTGCACACTCAAGAGAAAAGCCGACTCTGATGAGGGCTGGGTTGAATAGATAAAGAATAATTCCCAGATAAACACTGATATCACCGCATGCATTGTGAGATTAGAACACTAATCTCATGGCGGTCCCTGTTTATTAGCTGTGCAGTTAAACATGATGCAAGTATATCAACAGGGTCATGGAGCCCAACTGCAAGTGCAAATCTACAGGATTTTTCCAGATGCCCCAACATCCTTTATCCTTAACAACAACAAATAGTAAATCGCCAGTTATCAGGGTCCAAGCTCTGATAGTTCATGTAGACAATTTTGGTGATTTAATTGCCATCTTTCTAAATATAAAGTGTTTTTACTGCAAAGTTAACAATCTGGAATCTCTACTGATACTGTAAATTAGGGTTGGATGCAACAGGTCACAAAAACACTGTACATACTATTCCAAAGGAGACAACTGACCTTAAAAAGGACATCTGGAAATATTCAACCAATCATGTTGACGCTAAAAGATTAGAGGGACCATTCCGCACCAAGATCTCTACAACTTATGGTCTCTGGCATCCTTGGTTTATGTACTGACTGTGAAACATGATTCTTTGACTTTACTTGAAAAAAAGTGAGGAAATTCATTGCCTTAAAAAAGTAAATAACCTTTCCACGTAATTGAAAAAAATGAAGCCATGTTTAACTGAAATGTCTGAGTTACACTGACATTTAAAATGTATTAAAATGAAAGAAAATAAGTTGAGTTCTCCTTTTTATGTTGGACTAACAAGCAAATTAAATTGCTAATACAGTGTTAGGTTTAACAGTGATATGAACTAAGCACAATATGGACATTTATTCAGAAAGCAAAAAGGATTCATTTTTATTTGATTTTAAAGATGAAATGGGGAGTATATTGAGAACATTCAATATGCTATTATTTTTGCATTTTTTTTTGGTGACTAGTGGTGCAGAAATTGCACAATCCACCTGTAAGCCCAGCTCTAAAAATTCCAAGAACTTCAATGCTGTATGTGTGCGACGGTGCGTCTCTCGCCACGGCCTCAAAATCTCATGTTCATGTTCACTAGTGTCAAGGAATCTGTGGTGATTTATTGATTGACAGGTGCTGGTTCGAATGCAGGCACCCTTTATAACTGTCTAACATCAATCAGCATGTCCTGGGCATACCTGACACTGAGGAGGAGATGCAAGGAAACGAGGACATCAAAGAGGAAAAGATGAGTGCAAGGAGAGGAAACCATTAAGAAAAGGGTAAGTGATAGTTTGAAGCAGTGGCTTTCAGCTCACCGATATTTCATTAACCTCTTGAAACCCAGCAATTAATTTTTATCCTCTGTTGAAGGCATTCGTTTTGCAGGGAAATTTTCATTTGAGTTCATATTACGTGCAGTTTAAATTCAGCATGAAAGGAAAATTCACCCTATCTATTTTCTAAATTCACGTTATGGATCTTATTGTGAAAAAATGAATCTGTGCATATGTTTAATTTTAAAGTTTGACCGTGTAATGTTTAATCATCTCCTTTCTAGTGACGCAGGACTTCTCCAGGATTTTCATTTAGTCTGATTAAACCCGCCCCTTCAAGCTTGCATTCATCTGCCTCTACTTTTGATTGCCACGCCCACATCTCAACATCCAATCAAGAACTGATGCATGGAACCAAGACCCACCCTACATTTTTTTGTTTCCAGTAATCTGTTACACTAAATTCTTAATAATCTGTTCATGACTAAATTCGTTTGGAGTTTGAAAGCTCTATAATGGTTTGAAATCCACCATAGATATAAATAATGTGACACAGATGACGCATAAAGACATTAACCACATGAAATAACATCGAGTACTCACCTCTAGTAAATGTGAAGAACACCACTGGACCTTTTTGAGCTCTGTAATGAACTCTGTAGTGATCATTGCTCATCGTTTAGTTTGGGCTACTCTAAGGGATAGAAAGTTTTATGGATGACAGGGCAGCCAATCAGGATCCAGCTTCAGTGGCTCCTCCATGGGATCTGAGCAATTAGACAGACTAGACCAATCAATCCCGGTCTGGTGAGAGAGTGTGACATACTCAAAATGAAACCAATGGCCTGGAGGTTCAAGAAAATGTGTCCTTTAGAAATAGCAGGCGATGTATGTCACAGATAGAAAAATATAGCTGAGACAGGTAGTGGTTGTTAGACCAACCCTGGGTTTAAATTCCTTGTTTGAGGGCACAAATGGAATTCAGTAGTCAGCCAATCAGATGACAGGTTGTCAGATAAAAAAAAAGCTTGCTTTTCTATACTTAAAACTTAAAAGTTAGAGTTAGAATAACTTTCCTGGATTTAACTTGAGATAACTCACATATTTATAAAAACAATTTCACTATGGAGCCCCTAAGGGAACATGGTAGTTGGAAAACATATTTTGTATTTTATATAAACTAAAAAAGGCTTAGTTCAGTGCATTTGCAATTTTTTTTAAGTTTATGTTTAAAGTTCACTTCTGCAATAATTTGCCAAATGTCTTTAAAAAGAGACCAACCAGGTCTGTATTCCAAAGCATTCATGAATACAACCATTTAAGTTCAGATTTATGCTCAAAAAAAGGGGATGACATAATTAGATAAATAATAATTTAAGTTGAGAGAACTTAATTTCTTTAGGTGTTACCAATTGAAGTGTTTTTTTTAAGTTGATCCAACTTTAGTAAAAATTAATACATTTAAGTTGGAATGCAGTGAAATTAAGTTAGACTAATGTAAATAATAGGATTGAATGAACTCAAATAATATAAGTGTGATTAACCTAGTGAAATGAAGTTGATAAAACGTGATAATTTAAGTTGAGAAAACTTAATTTCTTTAGGTGTTACCAATTGAAGTAATTTTTTTAAGTTGATCCAACTGTTCACTTTTTACAGTGCAGTTAACTACTTAAGATGTAAAAGATTTACACATAACTACAGTATATATTGATAGTTTCTTGTGGTTGTTTTGTCTCTATTCTTCTTCTAATTTCTGCATTTCTGTTTAATGAGATCAGAGCAATTTACCTCCTTCCACACACACACACACACACACACACACACACACACTGACTGCCACATGGGTAACAAGTACACTGCACTGAGCTATGCATAAAAAATGAGCAAGACGATGTAAGTTCTTGTACATGAGCGCTTTGTTAACCTGTATAACAATCTCATTGTTGTGGTCAACTAACCTCCACTCACTTTCTATAAGACATATGAAAGATTTGACAGGTACCCAAGAGCTGCCTGAAAGACTTAACAAGACACCTTTAAAACATGACCTTTAACAAGAGAATGTGTGTGTGTGTGTGTGTTGATCGCGCTTTTATTCTGCTGTGAATATGAATATCCACTGAAGCTTATAATAAATGTCATTGTTGCTGCCTCTCTAGTTCTTATCAGTATTTGGACACAGTGACATTTGTCTTTTGCTTTGCTCCTGAACACCTGGCCGTATCTCTTATCTCTGATAGCTTGGTCTCAATTAGCGTGAGCTTCCTTCTTTGGCATTTTGCACTTCTTATCAAACTTCAGGCAGCCTGAATCCACACTGTTTCCCCCCATCCAAATATAATATATCAGATACTTTTGACATCTGTGAAATTAAAAGATCCTGCTTAAAATCTGCTTGCAACGTTGTTGGCAGGTGTAACAGATGGGTTCCTTTCTTTTCTATTATTAAGTCCAAAAACTTGAACTTGGATTTGTGCAGGTTGTTTGTATGCTTATACTGTGCTCAAATGTGTTGGATATAATTCTCTATTCATTCAAATTAATCTGGTTATTGAAAATAAATATCAAGAGGTTATAATTAAACAATCTTCTGTCTGAGGTGAATCTGTTTAAAATAAACCGCTGTTTTATCTGTATTTGGCGCTTCCTGATAAGAGTCACAGAATTAATGAGGTCTGTGTTTAACCTGCCAATGGCATCCAGAAACCTTTCTCTGCATTTTCTCTCTCTCTCCGCAATACATAATCTGATAAGAGACACATCCTTGATTCAGTTATTTCGAAAGCCAGGATGGCCTGCGCAGTATGCATAAAATTTAGATAGCCTCTTTGGTCGTTGCTCTGTATCTCCTGCTATTTTAAATATTTATACTGGCCTTTTCATGTCAAAATATATAAATTATTTTCATTATTTTCATTATTTTCAATAATATATATATATATATATATTGTGACGAGATATCGCTTGCTCCCCACTTACCATTCTGGACACGGGCAGCAATGTCAGCCTCATCCACCCCAGCTTCATCGAACTACAAAGCCTGGCCTGTCCCTCCTCCCATTCACCTGCGCCGCAGGTATGTGCTGGCCCAAACCATCTCAATTTCCCATTACCTGGATGGTTGAGGTTGAGGTGTTGAAGGACCTGCTGTGGCGAGATTTGCCAGGTTTGGAGCAACTTCTACGATGCCCCGACAAAGCCAGGCTTACCTTGCATCAGACAGTGATAGAGTGGGTGAGTCTTCTCAAAGTAATCATGAAGTCTTCTCTGATCTTTTCCAGCAGATTGCAGGGAGTGGGTCCCTGGGAAGAGAACAACGAGAGGACGATCACTTGAAACACTGCTGGTCACAGGTCAGGGTGGTCAACGGCACAGGACACCTGCCAACACCTCTCCACACTTCATTGTAAAAAATTACTTGTTATACTGTGTAGCGGAAAGGTGGGGGGAACTAAAGGAACTGCTCGTACTCCCAAGGAGTAAAAACAGAGATGATTCTTCACCTGGGACACTCCCATCCACTATCCTGAAGTCATTTCACTGCCGCCGTCATCGCCCAGGAGTTGTTTGCCCTTTGCAGCTGGGTGGGGATTCCATCTGAAAATCTGACGGACCAGGGTACCCCCTTTGTTTCCTGGGTCATGGCCGATCTATGTAAGTTGCTGCAAGTGAAACATCTCTCCACCTCAGTGTACCACCCCCAGACAGATGACCTGGTGGAATGCTTTAATCAGACCATCAAGCAAATGAGCCTATGTGCTCTTTGGGATACGAGAAATGCCCCAAGCTTCCACCAGCTTTACCCCATTCAAATTGCTGTTTGGACGACAACCAGTGTCAAGAGAAGACAGCTTTCAGTGCTCCGTCAGGGCACTGTCATTACCGGGTCTTACCTTTCGGCCTGCAAGTGGCACCAGTAACCTTCAAAAGGCTGATGGACAGAGTGATCCTACCACACCAGGCCTATGCTGAGAGAGGTGCTGACCACGCTACTGGACTGGACTAACAGCTAACCCTAAAAAATGTCACCCGGGGCTTTCGGAGGCTCAATCCCTGGGTTATTACATTGAGAGGGGACTGACTGAACCGCAAGAGGAAAAAGTAAAGGTCATCAGGGAGTATCCCCGGCCCTCTACAGAGAAACAGGTACATGCCTTCCTAGGTTTGGCTGAATATTATCTATGTATTATTTCGGGATTCTCTTCTCTGGCTTGTCCTTACAGACCTGACCTAGAAGGCCCAGCCAGATAAAGTGCAGTGGGGTTCTCCCTGCTATTCATCCTCAAAATGGATGCCTCCGACACGGGCCTAGGAGCTGTACTATCATCAGCACGTTCATCAGACGAAACACGGCATGTAGCCATCGAGAAAGAGGCCCTGGCCATAAAATGGGCTGTCGAGGAGCTAAGGTACCATCTTCTAGGTCGTTCCTTCACCCTGGTGACAGACCATGCCTCTCTGCAGTGGATGGCAAGGGCAAAGGACAGCAATGTTAGAGTCACCAGATGGTTCCTGACTCTTTAAGACTTCCACTTTGTGGATGAGAGGAGAGCTGTATGGACTTTCACTGGGTGCGTTACTAACCTCTGTGTCTTTTCTTTACCTAGAGAGTTCTTGACTTCCCCAAGTGAGTGTGGATCACCCGGCTAGTTGGCTAAACTCCCCTCTCTTTGTTGGGCAATAAGGAGCTGCATGTTTCACCATGGAACACTTCACCTGTACGAAACACAGAGACCTAAATTGCACCTAAATTCGCACTGGTTGAAAAAATAAAGACGCCTTCCAAGGTGACGCTTCACTGCATTTCATGTCTGTTCTCCTCTTTTCTAGTAGTGGATCACTACAATATATACCAACCAAAGATAGAAGTGAGCAGATTTTTGTTGACTTAAATATTTTTAAGTATAATAAGATGGAATAACTCTTAAATTCATCCACAGGGTGAGCAATACATACTGTAACAACAAGTACACCAGCCATTTCAGAATCCAACTCCATTTTGATCCTGACTTAGGGAATACATTTGGGAATTCTGAATTATTTTGCATATCACACAAATTTCAAAAATCCAAGACAACGGAAACACTTCAAACTTTTTTGTAACTAGTGCATAAACAGAAACTTCATTGCCTGCACACAGCTAGTGGGGAAGTCCTCCAGGGAAGGGACGTCCTTCATCATGCATTTATCTGATGCTGAGACAGGAGAGGAATGAGAAATCAGTGCTGGAGAGATATGCTCCTTCAGGAAACCATGATACCGGCCCTATTTGACATGGATGGAGTCAATAGCACTTCTTGCTGGTCACCCTTTAGAACTGGAATTGCTTTTATCATCAACTGAAAGGTCTGTATAGAAGAGATATACAAATTTTATTGTTTATACTGAGATGCATATATTTTTAGTTTTAGACTCTTGTGAACGGCATGATGCTTTCAAAATGTTAGATATAGGGGAATTCTAGGATTATATGATAAATTATTAGTTACATCATGAAATTATTCTGTTTGATTTGAATGTAAATACAATTTTTATCATGACTTTTTTGGATGAATTCGATGGAAATCATGAACCTTTTTCTGTTGCCACCAATTATAAGCCAGTGTAAATGGAAACAGACATGCGGAACATATTCACATTACTGGAACTAAATTGAAATTTAGCTTAATTTGCATAATTAAACACCATTTTGGAGAACATATATGCATTGTTGATGAAATGTAATTTTTCTGAAATTGTTTGAGAAAATTATGCTAAATGCACTCCCATAATCTTCGCAACAATGAGATTTGCTGTTATTGTTATAAGGCACTGCTGCATTTTACAATGGTTTTTCAACAAACCGACCATATCAAAATTAATGCATTACAGCAAGTTACAGAAGCACAATTTTAAGCAATATGCTGTTCTTGTTTCCTTAGGAAATGACTTTCCAGGGTCATTCGAATCAAAGGGTTGCTTGTGGTCCAGAGATTGCTCTGGGCTTCCACTCAGCCATGTCAGAAGGAATTTTTCAGGCTTACACCACCCCAACAAAGAACAAGATAAACAATGATTCACTCCGAACAACAGCTTGTGTGGCCATACTATGGCCTTTTCAGTGTATGAGCCACTGTTGTTCCACATATTTACATTCAACTCTTTACGAACACTTTGGAGAGTTACATCATCAGTTTAAGCATGAGCTCATTACCTCACCTACAGTATGGGTCTTCCTTATTTAAAAATTAATCCATTGCTATAGTACATTCCAGATTAAAAAATGTAAACAAGTTATACTTTTCATATAAAGCATCTGTTTTCTTCACTTTCTTTCTTTTCCTTTAGCCACCCACACATACTCAACCATGCGCTTCCTGCATCCGAACTGTGGAAGCGGATGTCAGTCCTGCCTGAAGAACATTCTCTCCCCACTGACTGACTAAACCCCGCGATGCTGCATGTATGCAGATCTCACTTTCATGAAAATGAAGTTGGCCTCCGAGCCTTTTGTGTTCAAATACTGATGTCAGCTGGGAAATCTACTACATGTTAATCCTCTTTTGAATTTGAAAGGCAATATGAATGATCAGTAAACAACGGTGATGGGAAGATGAAAACCAAGAAGTAGTGGGGGTGAAGACTAAATAAACAGGCAGAATTCAAAGTGTCTAGGAGGAATCCTGAGGCAAAGATTGGCTCCTGGTTACCTGGTTTGGAATTGAGACACGTTAGTTCTGTTTGAAAAGCTAGTGAGCTGTAGACAGAATTTTAAGGTGGTCTCGATGTGAAGCTGTATTTAAAAAAAAAGTGGGCAGCATAGTTCTATTACCTTCTATGAGTCCTTCTTTTGGCCAAATTCAAAAGACAGATTGCATGTATCCTTCAAAGAGAAGGCAACACTTATTTGTGCTTAATTGTACTGAATGTGTAGCCTGACTTCGTCATACTCATATTCTAGTCAGAATGTGAGTCTGATACTGCTCCATAGAGATTTAATTATGGGGCGTGTCTCAACCGAACCAGGAAAAAAATTAACTCTGCACTCAATTGGATAGACCTACAACCAATCAGAGCAACGGAGTAAATGACGCATGTTCTTCATTCATATTTTCAACCAACAAAATGTCACGGCTCTCTGTTCCTCTTTTAAAATGAATGCGCTGTGGATATCTTCTATAACAGACGCGATGGCGGAATCTACACATGATGTTTCATAAACAAAGTTCGGGAGGAGCACGTACAAATAATCAATCCAATATCAACTTGTCATCAAACAATACCATGTCTAACGTTACCCTATATCAGCATGAGGAAGCATATTCACTCTGTCAACTTACCTAACACTCCTTGACAGGTTTTCAGCATCCCTCCACCACCCCGAATCCTCACTCTTGTCTTGTTCTCTCACAACCAGGAATACGGGGGGAGTATGGCTACCGAGCATGACAGCACGTCATGTACGCATATCTGACTTATTTGTGTGAACTCGTGAAATCTCATATACGCATTTATTCTATCTGACTTATTTGTAAGTGTGAACTCGTGAAATCTCAATTCTCCAGCTGCAGTCGTCTTTGTTGTAAACTAATTCAAATCAAGCGCTCTTTGGTGACGTGGGTGATTACGTAACCGCAGATCATCTGTCCATCATCGATTAAAGCCCGCCCTGGCAATTTGATTGGCCCGGCCTTTTGGGAGCCGGGCATAATTACTCCTCAACGGATCGAGTCCAGACCGAACTTCCTGACCAAAAAATGTTGTGGGCGGGGTTCGGGCTGGCACCCAGGCTACTGAATGTGCACTTGTTGAGTACTTCAAATCTTAAAATGTTATTATTTGCAGATAACACAAAATTGACAAAGTAAAAGGCCACTTAAGTGTACACAATCATGACTGCTTCTTTACACACTTAAGTACACCTTTAAAAAGTGCACTTTGCAATGTCAAATTAAGGCCTGGTTTCACAGACGGGGCTTAGATTAAGCCAGGATTAGGTCATAGTTCAATTAGGCGTTTAAGTAATTTTTATAAACATGCCTTAGAAAAAGGCATTACTGGTGTGCATTTTAAGACAAAACAAATGCACTGACATGTTTTAAGATCAGTCAGTGCAAGTTTCTTTCAGTTTAAATAGCTCAGATTTACATTTTAGTCTAGGACTAGACTTAAGCCTTGTCTGTGAAACCGGGGGTATACGTTTTACTTTAAAGTACATTTTAAAACTTTATGTTCTAATAATCTTTTGTTGTGCTATAAAGAAGTACACTTATTTTGATGTTGACTAACATACTAAAGCACATGTAAGGTACTTTATTATTCCTACTGTTGTGTAGTATTTGATATTACACTTAAAGATAATATATTTTAAATGTTTTAAATTGCTAATCTTCATTACAAAATTCAATTACAATTACAATTTAAATGCATGACACAACTTTCGAAAGAAATGACATCAAATTATATTTTACATGCACATTTGTGTACATTTGGCAGTACACATTAACCATATTTCAAAGACAATAATATAAATATGTAACGTTAGGTTCCCAAAGGAAGACGAAGATCATTCAAATTCAAATAACAAGAGGATTTATTCCAAACGAGACAACAGGCCAACGTACGAAACAGTGTGCACATGACACAAACAATAACCAACAGTGAACACAGAACAAGGAGGAACTTAAATACACAGATGAATAAGGAAGACAAAGAGATTACAGCTAAACACGGTGAGTGATTAATCGCTGGTAGGTGCGGGTAATGGTGGAGTGAGTGCAGGTGTGAGCCGGAGAGGATGATGGGACATGTAGTGCAGACAGTGACTAAGGCTGCGTTCACACTGCAGGGCTTAATGCTCAATTCCGATTTTTTGAAAAAATTAGATTTTTTTGCAAGGCCGTTCACATTTCCAATTAAATGCGACCTTTTGTGATCTCCTGTGTGAACGTGAAATGACCCAGAAGTGACCCGCATGCGCAGAAGAGTACTCAACGGTCAACGACGTCACTTGTTGTTTGCGGAAGTAGCTAAACTTCAACTAACTGTGATTCACTCACACGCACACACACACGAGAGCGCGCAGCGACCGTTACACAAGAGCCAGACAGCAGCCGCTGACCTATCTAATATCAGCACAAATAAGTTAACATAACGTTAGTCTACTCTTATTCACATTGGATATATAATGATGGTGGCCGTGGGCTTTTATTTATTTTTTTAATTAATGGGCTCGTCGAGGTCGACCCGTTCGGCAGATTTACCTCAGTTTTCAAACCGACGACTACTTCAACGCAGACTTATGACGTTTGTCGCGTATCAATGACGTGCGGGTCGGATACATGCGACCTGGCCGTTCAGACTGAAGTCGCATTTCAAAAGATCGGATACGTATCGGATTTGGACCACATACCCAAGTGGCCTGGGTCGCATTTGAAAAGATCGGATCTGTGTCGTTCAGACTGTCATGAAAAGATCAGATACAGGTCGCATAGGGGCAAAAAAATCGGAATTGTGTTGTTTCAGCCTGCAGTGTGAACGTAGCCTAACAGGTGACTGTGACATAAGTCCTATAATACATTTTAATTTAACAGTAAATAATATGGAATTATGAAATATGGAAAGTGTCTGAAAACATTACATTAAAGGGTTACTTCAGGATTTAGCATTAAGCTTTGTATTAGTAGAAAACCTGTAGTATTTTCGAATTACCGTGCTTTCCACCCTCATATCCCCCTGAGACAAGAGATTTATGTATTTTTTGTCTGGAAAAAATCCTCCGATGACGCAAAAATCGTCATTTTGCGTCATCGGAGGATTTTCTGGTCAGAGGCTAAAGACTACAGCCAGTAGATGGCGTTGTTCCGCATGTTTTCAGCCCGCCCATAGAGGGAGGGATCTCACTCACAGAATGTACACACAGTGTCAGCTGTCTTTCTTTGGAAGCTAAGCTAGTAGGCTCTTGTTCTGTGGAGAAAGCTGAATAGTAGGAGAAAGCTGAGTAAGTAGGGGTAAACAACAACATCCTCCCTTTCCGGGTACGGGAAAATGTACGGGATTCAGCTTTTGCGTTCTGCGGTCGCCATTCATTGTTTACATGCACATGCACCTTTTGTTTCAATCTAACTGAATTCATTCCGATTGGTGAATCTGAATGTAGTGTTTACATGAACGCTAAACAAGTGATCGGTTGATGTGCGTTTTACCATTGCTAAGAAAATTCCCGCTCCTCCGTGAGAGATGCGAGACCCGTCTCAGCAATGACGCCACCGGCCTCGCGCCGTTCTCCCGCGGCCGTCAGCCTCGTCCTGCTCACCACAGTAAACATGATGAATGGCGACTGTAGAACGCAAAAGCTGAATCCCGGACATTTTGGCCCATCTCTAAATCACTGGCAAACTCATCACGTAGGCTAGCCTTGTTGTTTTCAACTACGCACTCTTACCGGTAGGCGTGGCCTCCTAAGGCAGCGAAGCAAGTGCATTCTGGGAGTTGTTGTCTTTCATCCACATAAGCCAAAAATACATTTTCTGGCTTTTCTCGGTCTAGAAAGCTCCAAATTCTAAAATTTCTTCACATTTCTTCTACTTAAATGACCTATTTTAAATACACATTCATCTTCCCAGAGGTGAAGTATCCCTTTAAGTTGGCAGAGTGTATTCTTTTAAAGTATATAATTTCCATAGTAAGTACTATTTTAAAAGTATGCTACACTGTATTTCTTTTTCACAAGGGAATGCAGACAAGCTGAAAAACATGGATGGCGAACAAACATAGAATTAATTCAGTTATGAAAAATGCTGAGTTTACTATAACAAAAATATATTCATATACTTTTATTATGCTTATTAAAATGACATACTGACACTAAACTCTACTGAAATAAATTCTCCTGACTTCCACAACCTGCTTGCCTCGTTTGACCTCAAGTGAGTGTCTACTGCGGTTAATCAGGTAACTGGACCTTATTTACACATGCTACTGCCCCACTGATCATACGCTGGTTACTCCACTGCACACCTCAGATCACTTCCTCCTCACTCTTAACCTCAACCTGGCTCCTGACACAACACACAATTCACAGGTCACCTTTCGGCATAACCTACGTTGTCTCCACTGCTTAACATTCTACTACAACAAAATGAACATATCTTCTGACTCTTGCACGCTTTTTAAAACCTTTCCACTTAAGCGAGTTGTGTTCAACCAAATCTCTACATTTCTCACACAGAACAACCTCCTGGACAACAAGCAGTATGGCTTAGCTTCCAAATCGTCAGTATTCATCTTGCTGGATCTGTCAGTTGCTTTTGACATGGTTAACCACCAGATCCTCATGTCAACCCACATGGCAATGGGAATCTCAGGAATCGCACTTGTGGTTCAAGTCTTACATCTCAGGTAGGTCCTTCAGGGTGTGTTCCTCAAGGCTCAGTGCTTGGACCACTTCTATTCTCCATCAACATGACATCAATGGGTTCTGTCATTCAAAAACATGGCTTTTCATATCACTGCTATGATGATGACACACAACTCTACCTCAAATTCTAGCCAGATGATCCGACGGTAGCTGCTCGCATCTCAGCCTGCCTGACTGAAATTTCGGACTGGATGACCACCACCTTCAACTCAACCTTGCAAAGAAGACAGAACTGCTTGTGATTTGGCCAACCCAATACTTCATCACAGGTTGTTATACAATACCAATACTTGATTCACAACTTCTACATTCAGCAAGGTTTGTCATTCATAACTCCTTCCAGGACAGTCAGGAACCTCAGAGATGTGATTGATGATCAGTTAAACTTCACAGACCACATTGCTAGAATGGCCCAGTACTGCAGACTTGCCTTATACAACATTAGGAAGAACAGGCCCTTCCTATCAGTGCATGCTACACAACTCCTTGTCCAAGTTCTTGTTCTATCCAGACTGGACTATTGTAATGCTCTCCAGCACCAACTGTCAAACCTCTGCAACTGATCCAGAATGCAGCAGCAAGAGTGGTCTTTAACGAGTCAAAGGGATGTCATACACGTCACACCTCTCTTCATCAATTTGCATTGGTTGCCAATAGGCCTTGATGTTTGCCTACCGAACAACCACTGCCTCTGCACCCTATACCTAAACTCACTACTTCAGACTTATTTACCCTCCAGAAGCTTGCATTCTGCAAGTGAACAGCACCTTGTGGTGCCATCCAAAAGAGGCATAAAATCACTTTCACTGACCTATGCCTGGACTAACTTGACCCGAGCACTTTCAAGAAACGGCTAAAGACGCATCTTTTTTGTCAACATTTGACCTGTTAATACTAACACTTACTATTCTTTGTCTACTCTATCTATTTATTTTATTTAAATAACAAAAAGCGGAGTACTGTGCTAGACTAACTGGGATTTGTCACACCACTTGCATATTGTTTTGATTTGATTGCTTCAGTTGTTCTTTGGATAAATGTGTCTGCTAAATGATTAAATTTAAAAGTATTTGTATGCCTCACAGAGCTGCTGCATGTGGAGTGTACCAAATCAATCACTCACAAGGTTCCATTTCAGTTGTCTTAGAAGGCAGCTGTCTATGTAGTCAGTAGACAGCAGGGCAGCTCAATAGCTTTTGGATCAGAGCTGTGTCTGGGCTTAAGACTTGTTTACGCTTATTTCCATTTGAAATGAGGCAGCCACACACATAACGCAACAAAAAGTCATCTAATCCAGATGTGATTTTAATCTCCCGCCGCATTGGCTGGCTTGAATGGATTATCAATGCCCCAGTGCATCGTGTGAATGTCTCATTCCAAGCAGAGAGTTTCTGCCTCCTGCTGACATTTTTTCATCAATAAAAATTAACATTTAATTCTCAGGCGCTCTGAGCCGAAGCCGTGACAGTGCCAGCAGTTAATGGGGCAACTGCAATATTAGCCCTCAAAACCATTGGATCGATAGTAGTTATTACTATTATTATTACCCCTGCTGATAGTATTGCTGTAATTGGTATTATATTTTATGGCCGCCATTAAACAGGATGTCAAAGATATTATCAACTGCATGTTTAATAGCTTCTGGGATAAAGGAAATGATGTCACATTGGTTACTGGGCTGATATGAATAAGGTTAAGAGTTTTTGTGCTCTTGTAAGAGGGACAATTTTTGTTTTATATCAAAGGCACACTAGTAGTTGTGGTAAGCAAAGTATTTTCAGTTGATGAAGTTAGGCAAGTTACAAGTACTGTACTTACTATAGTAATACCAGTAAGTTATACATAATTACAAGAAGCTCTAACCATAAACCAAACCCTAACCTAAGTACAATGTAGTTAACTAATATTACATTTATTTATGTAACTACACTGTAACAGCATCACCTTTTCAGCTGTAGCCGAAAATAAATAAATAAACATTTTACAGTACATGCACTTACAGGGCACTTACTTAAAAAAATACTGAGTAAGGTAACTACATAGGTACGGGTTAGGTTTATGTTTAGGCTAATACCAAGTTATTATTACCCAGTTATTATAATGTAATTACTATAGTAGTAAGTAAAACTATAGCAGTAAAACTTTATTTATTTAGTATAGTTAGTATTTTTTAAGTAGTGTAAGACAAATCTGTGTAATGACTATCTATTGTTCAATTCTCAACCTTTTGTGAAAAATGCAATTTACTTTTACTTTACTTTTACTTTTATGCATTTGGCAGACGCTTTTATCCAAAGCGACTTACATTGCATTTCAAGGTACATATTTTTACATTCATATCAGTTCTTGCTTTCCCAGGGAGCAATTAAACTGGACAATTTCATTTTGGACAATTTTCCATGTTAGCGTTTTTATTTTTATTTTATTTTTTAAAGTTGCATTTAAATTCCAGTTGGCTCAAATATCTAAGGGGCCATCAATCAGATTATAATACAAAAAAGAAACTGGGTGCAATTTTCAGCTTTTTGATGAAGTGGTGAGATTTTTAAAATATGATATGTGAAACTGCAAGAGACAGACATCAGCAAGGTGTGTACGAGATTTTTCTGTCTCCTGGATTTTTGCTGAGTGACAGTAACAGAATGAAGAATGTTACACTTTTTTTAATCAAATACAGGAAGACCATCTTCATGCACACAAATGCAACAAATGCATGTATATAGACACTTCCCATAAAACATCCCCTTCCATCTATTTGATACTGTCACAAAGGCACACATTTTTATTCTAAATCTCTTCTTCTAAACACTCTCCAAAGCCCCTGCAAAGCTGCAGTGGAAACAATTTACTCATGCAAAAAAAGCAACACACCACTGATGAGCCAAAAAATTATAAAAATATCATTGATCATCTCCTAGCAAGGCCACATTTTATGTTCTGGGTAGATTAGATGGTACGCAAACAATCGGTTCTCGTAATCAACGAGTTGGAAGCAATAGAAATGGGCAGGAATAAAGATCTGAGCAACTTTAACAAAGGCCAAGTTGTTATGGCAAGACATCTGGGTTGTTAATAGCGGTGTTGTCGCAAGTTTACATATATATAAGTTTACATATACTGACGCTTTTGACATTTCGTCTACATTCAACGCACATGGCACCCTTTAGCGTCAATATGAGACGCAGATAGATATGGGCCAGAAGACGCCTCCTAGCGGTCTAACCCTAACCCTACCCCAGACCTAAACCTACCCATAACCGAACAAAGCTCTGTGCGTGTCATATTGACGCTAAAGGGTGCCATGTGCGTTGGATGTAGACGAAATGTCAAAAGCGTCAGTATATGACGCCCTAGGATGAGAATGCGCAGTGGAAGAAGGTCGTCTGGTCTGATGAGTCCCGTTTTCTTTTGGGGTGATGGTGATGGCACCAGGATGCACTGTGAGACAACAACAAACTGGTGGAGGGAGTGTGATGGTCTGGTAATGTTCTGCTGGGAAACCCTGGGTCAGGCCATTCATGTGGAAGTGACTTTGATCTATAAATTGTTGCAGAACAGGGAGACCACATCATGACAATAGTGTTCCCTGGTAGAAGTATCCTCTTTCAGCAGGATAATGCACCCTGCCACACTGCACACATTGTTCAAGAAAGGTTTGAGGAACATGATGAAGAGTTCAAGGTGTTGCCCTGGCCTCCAAATTCCCCAGATCTCAATCCAATTGAGCATCTGTGGGATGTGTTGGACCAACAAGTTTGATCCAATGCAGCTCAACCTCACAACCCACAGGACTTGAAGGATCTGCTGCTAACGTCTTGGTGCCAGAGACCACAGGACACCATATTATAGTCCATACCTCTGTGGGTTAGTGCTGTTTTGGCAGCACACAGAGGACCAATAGCATATTAGGCAGGTTTTCATAATGTTTTGCCTTATTTGTGTATATTGCAAATTTTAAAATATATTTTTGTTTGTATTTTATTATCAATATTACTTGTTTAAAAATGTCATTAAATTATAAGTAGATTTTGCCTGTGATAGTTTTCTTGTAGGGCTCTTAGGAGGGCACAAAGGAGGTGTCAGGGTTCTGTCACTTCTGTCTAGTCTATTTCTTGGTTTTGTGACAGAGCCCTGACACTCCTGTTTTGTCTTGTCTGTGTGCCTTGTTTCATGTGCTTTCATGTCATGTTTTGTCTTGTGCTGTTTTGCATGCAGCTTGTGTTAATCACTGGCTGCGTGCTTTCATGTTGTCATGTTTTGTGTGAACACGTGGCTTATGAGTGTTCTCATTAGCTGCGATTTCATGTCTTGTTTTGTTGGGGCACATGGCTGGTGATTTGTGTTTGCTTGTGCCATGTGCTTTCCTGTCAATTGTCTAACCCCGCCCATCTTGTTACCTGATTATTGATTAATTTGTCCCACCAGTCCTCCCTTGTTACATGCTTTGTTTGCTCTCCCTATTTAGTCTCCCTGTGTTTGCAGTCCTGTGCTGGTTCGTAGTCGTAACTCTACTCTACTCTACTCTACTCTACTCTACTCTACTCTACTCTACTCTACTCTACTCTACTCTACTCTACTGATAGTCAAGTCAAGTCAAGTCAAGTCAAGTCAAGTCAAGTCAAGTCACTCTACTCTGATCTGATATGTCAAGTCAAGTCAAGTCACTCTACTCTACTCTACTCTACTCTACTCTACTCTACTCTACTCTACTCTACTCTACTCTACTCTACTCTACTCTACTCTGATCTGATAGTCAAGTCAAGTCACCCTACTCTGATCTGATATGTCAAGTCACGTCACTCTACTCTACTCTACTCATCTCTACTCTACTCTACTCTACTCTACTCTACTCTACTCTACTCTGATAGTCAAGTCACTCTACTCTACTCTGATCTGATATGTCAAGTCAAGTCACGTCACTCTACTCTACTCATATGTTAGTCAAGTCAAGTCACTCTATTCTACTTTGATCTGATATGTCACGTCACGTCACGTCACGTCACTCTACTCTACTCTACTCTACTCTGATCTGATCTGATAGTCAAGTCAAGTCACTCTACTCTATTCTACTCTATTCTACTCTACTCTGATCTGATAGTCAAGTCAAGTCACTCTACTCTACTCTACTCTACTCTACTCTACTCTGATCTGATAGTCAAGTCAAGTCAAGTCACTCTACTCTACTCTACTCTACTTTGATCTGATATGTCACGCCACGTCACTCTACTCTACTCTACTCTACTTTACTCTACTCTACTCTGATCTGATAGTCAAGTCAAGTCACTCTGATCTGATATGTCAAGTCACGTCACTCTACTCTACTCTACTCTACTCTACTCTACTCTAATCTGATAGTCGTCACTCTACTCTGATCTGATGTCAAGTCAAGTCACTCTACTCTACTCTACTCATATGTTAGTCAAGTCACTCTATTCTACTCTGATCTGATGTCAAGTCATGTCACTCTACTCTACTCTACTCTACTCTACTCTACTCTACTCATATGTTAGTCAAGTCACTCTATTCTACTCTGATCTGATGTCAAGTCATGTCACTCTACTCTACTCTACTCTACTCATATGTTAGTCAAGTCACTCTATTCTACTCTGATCTGATATGTCACGTCATGTCACGTCACTCTACTCTACTCTACACTGATAGTCAAGTCAAGTCACTCTACTCTACTCTATTCTGATCTGATATGTCAAGTCAAGTCACTCTACTCTACTCTACTCTGATATGTTAGTCGTCAAGTCACTCTATTCTACTCTGATCTGATATGTCAAGTCAAGTCAAGTCACTCTACTCTACTCTACTCTACTCTGATATGTTAGTCAGGTCAAGTCACTCTACTCTACTCTACTCTACTCATATGTTAGTCAAGTCAAGTCACTCTACTCTACTCTGATATGTTGGTCAAGTCACTCTACTCTACTCTACTCTGATATGTTAGTCAAGTCACTCTACTCTACTCTACTCTACTCTGATATGTTAGTCAAGTCACTCTACTCTACTCTACTCTACTCTGATATGTTAGTCAAGTCACTCTACTCTACTCTACTCTACTCTACTCATATGTTAGTCAAGTCAAGTCACTCTACTCTACTCTACTCTACTCTGATATGTTGGTCAAGTCAAGTCACTCTACTCTACTCTACTCTACTCTGATATGTTAGTCAAGTCAAGTCAAGTCACTCTACTCTACTCTACTCTACTCTACTCTACTCTACTCTACTCTACTCTACTCTACTCTACTCTACTCTGATATGTTAGTCAAGTCAAGTCACTCTATTCTACTCTGATCTGATATGTCAAGTCAAGTCAAGTCCCTTGGAGTAGTTTTTGTTTGTTTAATTTTTAATTTTTAATAAAAGCAGTCATTCTTCTGCGATTAAGTCCTCGCCTCATCTCCTCTTTCCCAAACCCTGACAGGATGTGCCAGCAGAGCAATTGCCTTTGAGGGGAATGCTAACTTTCTCCAATTATTATAGACCTCTTTATACAGCAACAAATGCACTCTCGCATGTCTCAATACATGCACATATCTTATGAAAGGAGTCTTCCTCATTTTCAGTGTAATTATTTCACAGTATCACATCAACATCAGGCAATGTCCTGGCAAATAGAGAGAGAGAGAGATCAGAAGGAGAGGTGTTACAGACTGATGTACAACAGATGATCATCACTACCTCCCTGTTAATGATGTTGTCATTGAAGCTTATCACGAGCTGTTCACAGGCCGTTAACACGGCTGCATTCCTTCTTATGAAGGAATGTGGGAAGTTACATTAAATTAAGCAGGTTGGCAGAACTGCTGAAGAAGAAAAAAAGTGAAACTGCTTGAACCATATAGCAAGAGCACAGCTGGTGATAAAACATGACATTTAAAGAAAGCCCTCCTCGAGATACTGACCAGAGATAAGATTTTCTCTGAAAATGATCCTAAAATTTAATCTGAAATTCAGTTAAGTCTATAAACCCATTCTACCTAAACAAACAACACACAAACAATGACATATTTTCATGTCTTTACTGAACACAGTATGTACATATTTACACTAGGGTGGGAAAAATATGTGAACCCGTTGGATTTATTGACTATTTGGTTTCCATATCATCTACCAAATGCCTCCTGTAATGCAGATCAAACCTGCAAAACAGCAAGAGGGTTTCTTTTCCTCTCTATTCTCACACTCTAACAGCGCTTGTATTTTTATATTAGAGTATCTACAGGAAAGGGCTACTGTATTGATGCTGCAAACTGAAAGGGCCTTGCCACAGGGAGTTTGAGGTCACCACGGCTAATGGAACTTCGATGTCCATTAATGCGGCTATGGAGCTGTCTGTTAGCTTTGCCAATATACTGCAAACTAAAAGACAAGTTAAAGATAAATAACATCAGTAGAACTACAAGTAATAAATCATCTGATTTGATGCTGCGTTGGAAACCTATAACAAAACTTTCCAAAGACATTTTAAAGTCACAACTGTTGGGTTACAATTTGGTGCAAACAGCATATTCTGTGGAATAAGCAAGTTCAAGTTCTCTGGGACTTTCTTTTGGATACAAACATATTCACTAAGAGTGGAGAAGAAGAACAACGTGTTTTTTTTCTTAAAAAAAAAAAAAAAAAAAATTGTCCTGTCGAAATAAAACAGATTTACAAACTGAAGACATAGAGCATCTGTGACATGCATGAAAAGCAATTTGTCAAACAAGTATCAGCAGATGTTCAGTGTTTTACTTTGGCCGAACATCTGTGTTGGTTAGATTTTGTCCTGTGTAGACTGTCTAGAGAATTACGCTGAGATTTTCAGGAGATGGATGAAGCTCCAGCCGTGTGACTCTATTTAAAACTCTCTTTCTGAGATTCAACACCTGTTAACTGCTGTTCAGTGCACATCATATATTCAGAATTAGCACATATTAGAGGTTCTTATGCTCTTTGAGACAGAGTGAGTCCTGAACATCTAGAGTAAATGGCAAAATGCAAATCTGCAAATCATCAGAATTACGCTTTATACAAGGGCACAGCTGAATTCTAATTGGTTGACAAACATTCATACGGTGTTGATTCATTTTCTCTAACTGATGTTTGTTGACTGCATTACAGTTCCATAACATTTTGCACAAAAAAAAATCCTGAATTGTTTCAAAACTCTTTTCCAAATCCATACTCTTTCCCCACCATACTATGTAGTGCATACTAATACAGTGTTGGGACATTCTATGTCATAAAACTGTATATTGAAACCTAGTGTAGGACCAGTGTACAGTTTAGGTTTGCGCGTAAGTGTTTAGGATCAAGCAAAATTCATTATTGCCTCAGTTAAAAAGTTGATGACTATTCCAATCTCTTCATTGCTCAAGATCAATATTGAATAAACACAGACTTTTACAATCCACCTGCACATTTGGCACACTGTTTTTAACACAAAATACAAAGGGTATTTTAAACTAGTAAAGGTGGCTTGGGCTGTTTAAAAGCACTAAATCAGCACTTTGAGTAAGTGGTTCCACTCAAAAGAACATTTTAGAGACAAAATCCTAAAATATGGTTTTGGGAGAAACATGAGGTAACTGCGGTTTAAGGAATAATTTACTCTGTTTTGTTGAATTATTGAAAACCTAATGCACACCTTCCTCTCGTTGTGGTTGCATTACCACCGCAGGTGCTCATGAAACTTTCAATTATTAAACGCCCCGTCTTCAATTATTCCTTACTTTCCTTTTTCAGTTTAACATTACAATAAAATTTGAGTTCTTACTTCAATCTGCAAAAGCTAAGAACCGAATATTAGCAGCTGACATATTCATGGTCATCCTGCATGTTACTACAGTATCTTACAGTTACGATAAATTATGTCTCTGTTTTGTGTCTACTATCTTTATCACATGCCTTAAGAAATATGAAGAGGAAACTATCTTTTACGCATTGGATAAATAATTCAAATAATAATTTTCCTTCACTACCTTTAAAGTATAATCAATCATTCCGCTGCAAAAGGTGTTAGGCCTCTGGTAAAAGAGTCCCACGCAGAAGAGTGTAGTCTAATTGACTGTATGAAACCGCAGTGAAATTATCTATAATGACCTCTGCGCTATAACTCAAGATTACACCCATCAATAACCGCCATTTATCGCAGGAACACATAGTAAATCAAATGCAGATGGAGCGAAATGATATCCGTGAGCGTGTGCGTCTCCCCAGAGGCCTGTACGGTTCACCGAATCCAGAGTGGACAAAGCCGCAGACATTATGCTTTTGCCGCTGTTGCATTATTCATGTGAAATGGCAATATTTCATGCTCGAATTATGGGTGCACGTATTGTATGTGTGCGGGGAACATGATATTCCTAATATGACACGGGGTCTCTCAGCCGGTGGGATGCATTTAAGGCAAATGTCACATAGATCCTCGGGCTGAATTACAGCAAATGAAATAATTTGCCTATGAGAACAGACCGCTCAGAGCAGGTGGGTGTATGGAAATGCATACGTAGTGCTCGTGTCCCTCTGGAGAGGAAGCACACACACACATTCAAAGAGCAGCAAAAACATTGAAGAATGATAAGACGTCTGATTGACATAAAAACAAGTTCTTTTTTAGTTGGCTTAATATGAAATCGGGGACATAATATGGACATAAGTCAAATACTAACTGGCTACTAAGCATCCCAAACTAAAATTTGCATATTTAGAGACGTCATTCAAATTTTTGAATGCAACTTCCAGAATACAAACATTTGATTTGATTACATTTGAACATGATTATTCACAACTTTGATTGTGCCCCAAAGTGGACGCTTCTTGAAGCCAAAATGTGCTATTTAGCCCATGTGATCTGAGTAGATTTTCTGCGTGCAGTATTTGGGGGAATTTGTAAACATAAATGAAGCTCTAGCATAAGTTCTGCCGGGAAGACTTAATTGTTACGTCGCTTATTACCTTCTCATCTATCCAATCATATTCCTATACTTGTGGTATAAAAGATTGGTACTTACACACGTCTGAGTTCACAGATGCTGACGCTTCCATTCACCTCCATCCTCCCCACCACCACCAAGACGGGTCTTTCCCTCCATCCTCCCCAACACCACCAGGATGGTCTCTTCCCTCCATCCACCCCAACACCACCAGGATGGTTCCTTCCCATACCTCGCAGGGGGTCGGCTGCGCCCCTGCCTTCGTCTTCAGGCAGGATATGCAGAGTCCGGACCCTCGGATTGCAAGCTACGGACGGGGCCTACGCCAAAGAACTTGATTGCTTGCTGGGCTGTTAATAAATGTTTAATTGTCACAGTATTTATTCTCCCGAGACTTTCTGGTAGAACTGAAGAGTTTTATCATTTAATGAGATGTATGATATATCCATGCCAGCTTTTTTTGAAAATGATGCACGCTCTGGTGCTTTAAGTACAGAGAACAGTCTCTGATTAGGGATGGACACATTGATACTGCAGAATCAATATAGTGATACTCACAAGCTACTTATTTGGTAGATTCCTTTTTAAAACAATGATATTAAAATTATATTAATACAAAACATGGGTTTTTGTATCACTTTCAAATGTTTTCAGCACTTTTGCATACTGTTTGTGCCAAAACAACACACAACATTTTTACTGGCCTGTGTCACATGAGAAGCGAGAGCTTACACACACACACACACACACACACACACACACACACACACACACACACACACACACACACACACACACACACACACACACACACACACACACACACACACACACACACACACACACTAATTTGAATGTGCTTTTATCAGTTTTGAAAGCAGTGTGTTAGCATTTGAAAAATGTGCTGCAAATATATAGTTTTTCGCAGATTGTGAAGTTTGAATGACAAAAGTGTTCATGGATTTTGGAAAATTGAATGTATTATGTGTGAAAGCATGACAAATTGATCACAGTTTGCTCCGTATAGACTTCCGTTTCGCTGAATGTGTCATATACACATTCTTTCTCTGTAAATATTTTAAAAAGTGACATTTGAAAATTGCACAATATTTCTTAAAACTAGTTTGTGCTAAACCTGGAAATACTGCATCTTTTGCAGCATGGAGTATTATATTTAATCTTTCCAAAGCTACAGCTGAATATGTAGCAGTCAGATAATTGCATATATTGGAAAACAGAGTTAAAAACATGATAAGCTCATGTTTGTCTGGGGAGAGAAAGTAATAGAAAAAGTGACAAGTTGGAGGTTTCATTTATTTAACTTTCAATCCGAGAACAGAAACATCAGCAACAAATTCCTCATGACTCTGCAAACTTCTTCTCCTTTTTCAATTCGGCTCAGTATGCTCATATTAATGTTCCTGTTCCTCCTGCCTCCTGCCTGAGAGTGAAAAATGAAAAGTAAAACTTTTGAAACATGCACACATTCATTTTAGAGAAAGGCGACTGATGTGTCGCTATAGATTATGGCTGAATGCATTATTTCAGTTTTGTTATAAGTCATCATTGTTGTCACTGTATTAAACATCATTCTTTTAATTACTGTAATAAGAAGGATTTATTTCTTGTGTTTGCAACAACATTTTGTTATTTGGACATATTTTTCACATTTACAATACTGCAGATCTATATAATTTTGGTAACACTTTACAATAAGGTCTCATTTGTTAAAAGCCGCATTAACAAACAATTAGAGATATATTTTTACAGCATTTTTTAACCTTAACTGTAAATGTTAGTTAAAAATATTAGTTCACAGTGCATTAACTAATATACAACTTTTGATCTTAAAAATGTATTAGTAAATGTTGAGATTAACTAATATTAATATATACTGTAGAAGTATTGTTAAATGTTAGTTTATGTTAACTAATGTTATCAAATGAAACCTTATTTGTATTTTTTATTAGTCACTTGCAAAATATAAACTTGGAATTACAATAAGCAATTTTTTTTATCATTAGATTTCAGGTGTCCTTTTGAGAAAGTGACAATTTGATATGAATGCAAAATATTAAATTTCTTATACAAATAAACCGGTAGGACACAATTGCAACAGATGTGTTAGTGTGCGATGCATTAGGCTTAAATGAAACATTTTTTATATCCTACACTGAAATTAGCTGTTAAAGAGTGATGTTGCATATGTTGCATTACTCAAATATATTATTTGTTATATATGTTTGCTCTCAGCAATGCCACATCTCACAGCTATAGATGAAAAATAACTTTCACACTGTGTGAACATGCATGTGTGTGATATAGTGACTTGACACCACTATCGAGCAGGTCCAATAAAAAGCACTTTGAGAAGGCTGTTGAATTACTTGTGGAAAAACTTCATCCATACATCTCTGAAGAGCTCATGCTGCATGTCTGCTGCCCTGGAGGAATGGGGAAAAGATTCAGATAATCTGTTTTCTTTCCTCCACCTCCATCCAAAGATCACACAGAGAAAGAAAATGATCATAATTAAGAGTGCAATCAAGAAGAAATTTATATGTGCGCAATTTGTGACCTTGGGGAATGTAAGAGGTTTTCAGTCCCATGACTAAAATTTGATATGAGTAATAATTATGAAAAAATATATTTGAATAGTAAGTCAAATATTTAGTACGTTTTTTAATTATATGACATTAAAATGAATGTGTTATTAAAATGAAAGTATACTTAAAACTGCCTAACATGCTATCATATATTTAAAGATAATACTTAAAAGGGTTAGTTCCCCCAAAGATGAAAATTATCTTATACTCATGTCATTCCAACTTTCGTTCATTTTCGAAAACACAAATGAAGATATTTTGAAATGAAATTTCAAGGGGGGGGGGGGGGGGGGGGGTAAAATGAGAATATCGGTTGACGCAACTCTCTAAAAATCAACTCTCTGGCAGGTGTGGTTGCCAGAAATTTACCGCAAAAAATACGGTAGCAACATTTTAGGTTTTACAGACTTGACTTAAATTTACAGTAAAAAAACATACTTCATTATCTGATATAATGTTAATTTACTGATCTATCTACACTGACAATCACAGTAGTGATGAGTCACACGATGAATCAATGCTCATTACAAGCAGCTTTTCCACAAGCTGAGAAAGTTAATACTAATATATATAACTGATTAGAAAAAAAACCTAAGAAAAGCTATGAAGAAACATAGTTATTTAAACAAAAATGCATCAAATGTGAAAAGTCACGCATGGAATTGTGGGAATGTCAATTTACGCTTTTTCACTGTAAATTATACAATGACTTGTTCTTTTTCACTGCCAAAAACTGTCAATTTAATGGTATTTTACTGTAAAATGACATATAATGTACGGTTAGATCTATCACAGTTTTTCACCGTATATAGTTATAACCAATTAACAGTTTTTTACAGTAGCATTTTTACAGTCTTTTACAGTTAAAATCAAGATAGTTTATTTCATGAACCTCATTGGTTCTCGCACGCCAAACAAGCATGAGCTTCCTTTTACCATATCAGATGTGTGCGTTGATGAATGTTTGTGTGAATAAAAGCCTAAATTAAATCTGTTCATCATGAGGGCCTTTAAAGCCTTTCTTCTCTTGTCAGTGGCAGTCTGGAGTGCAGTGTGACAAGAGAGAATATATTTCCTTTCTATTTTTATCGACCTACCGCCAAAAAACAAGTGAACAACATCTTTCCATCTCAGCCTCAAAGAAATCAAACTGCAGGCTTCATCTCAGATTCTTTTCAGACAATATTTACTGAAATGGTCCCCGGAGGGAAAGTATCATACAGAGGCCGGTATACAGCAGGAATATGCGGTAGACCTGAACAAAAGAAATACACCAACAGCTCTTTTCACAGTTACATCTCCTATGGTTTGCTAAAATCGTCACCACCTTCTGTGCATAAATCTGTGCATAATACAATACTTTTACAGTTGAGATACTGTCAATTTGTCTATATTGATTGTTTCAGAAGAATTACAGCTCACTCTTGCTATAGGTTGCAGCTCATTGGCAATACTTAATCTGTATTGCTTAAAAGTCTATAGGATTCAATGTCATTAGTTGTATTGTGTAGCAGACCATTGGAGGAAACTGAATCTCTCATCGCATCTACACCATGATTGAAGACCTTCACCACTGGCATCAGTGCTTTAGGAAATTGATTTTTATAATAGTTAACAAATAAGTGAACGAATATAGATGCAAAAAATCTGCTCGAATGAGCATACTGGCATTGCATTTTGAGTTCACTCTTAATAAAAAGAACGCCATTTAATTAGTTTTTGATAGTGGCCATCTGTTAGCTGTAATGTGCTAATTGGCAACTGAATCAGTCCATTGAGCTGATGCTTAAGATGATCACACACACATGCACGCACACACACACACACACACACTTGGTTCGTACGTGATTCATTTGAAACAGCCCGAGGAGCCCTTCCGCTCACGTTTCCTCTAAACCAATTAAAATCTATAACTCCATAGCTCTCCTCACGTCTCTTCAGCTTTTCAATTATATTTCATTCAAGACCATAATGGATTGTTTGCATGAGAGTCAGATATATTTTATTCACTATATAAACCTGTAAAATGATGTTTTCATTGCATAAAGATAGAACAGAAATGCCTTGCATGAGCTACTGAGATGTTACATTTATGTGCCCTTCAAGTGGAGCCGGGAACAATATCATTCAACTTCTGAGCACATGAATGTATTTATGAGTGAGAAACTATTCCAGATGATAGACATTGGAAGGGACTTTTTGTAATGAATTATCAGAAAAATGTAAATCTCTGAAAGACACTTCTCACTTCTCACAGTCTGTCGTCTCAAATCTGATCCAAACATTTCACCGGAAAAAGTATTTTGAGCACATTGTTATCCATAGTGATTGTGTAAAAACATTTTGCGTGTTCTCCTACACATAAATGACTAATGCAATATGAATGCAGAGGTAGAACAGTGTGTTTATGTAATTCTTTTCCTCGCTGAAGCTGGGCATGCATGAACTTTCTATCGAAAGACCCAAAGGGACAAACACACAAGCATACACATTCACAGGGTGAAGTCATTCCATCAACTGCTTTGGTTATTCATGATGAATCATACTGGACCTGGCCTTTTTGAGATAGAAACGTCATTGTTCTGTGAAAACATATTGTAACTTTATACTGTAAAATTCCTCCCCTTTAGCTTTACTTTAGCTAACTTTAGCATACTTTTAAAAAGAGTACCTACTTATTACAGAAATAATATACAGTTTTTAGTATATTTTAGTATATAATTAGGTTTTAGGATACCTAATTGCATGTTATTTACAATTAAATGAAATTGTATTATTGTTTAAATTTATATTAAATGCAATAAGTTGAACTTAAGACCCTCATTATTATGACTTCACATGTCTATGAAATATGGTAAAAGTACCAAATGTACTGACAAGCATTTATGGTAAACTAAAATATGCATTGATGTCATTTCTATTTCAACTTTTTTTCATTTTTTTTTCTACTGTTTTCTATATGTCATGCATTTAAATATATTTGTAATACACATCTGTAATGATAAAGTTGCAAATTTAGTTCATTTAAAATACACTCACCTAAAGGATTATTATGAACACCTGTTCAATTTCTCATTAATGCAATTATCTAATCAACCAATCACATGGCATCTCCTGAACTCCAAACTGAATGTCAGAATGGGAAAGAAAGGTGATTTAAGCAATTTTGAGCGTGGCATGGTTGTTGGTGCCAGACGGGCCGGTCTGAGTATTTCACAATCTGCTCAGTTACTGGGATTTTCACGCACAACCATTTCTAGGGTTTACAAAGAATGGTGTGAAAAGGGAAAAACATCCAGTATGCGGCAGTCCTGTGGGCGAAAATGCCTTGTTGATGCTAGAGGTCAGAGGAGAATGGGCCGACTGATTCAAGCTGATAGAAGAGCAACTTTGACTGAAATAACCACTCGTTACAACCGAGGTATGCAGCAAAGCATTTGTGAAGCCACAACACGCACAACCTTGAGGCGGATGGGCTACAACAGCAGAAGACCCCACCGGGTACCACTCATCTCCACTACAAATAGGAAAAAGAGGCTACAATTTGCACGAGCTCACCAAAATTGGACAGTTGAAGACTGGAAAAATGTTGCCTGGTCTGATGAGTCTCAATTTCTGTTGAGACATTCAGATGGTAGAGTCAGAATTTGGCGTAAACAGAATGAGAACATGGATCCATCATGCCTTGTTACCACTGTGCAGGCTGGTGGTGGTGGTGTAATGGTGTGGGGGATGTTTTCTTGGCACACTTTAGGCCCCTTAGTGCCAATTGGGCATCGTTTAAATGCCACGGCCTACCTGAGCATTGTTTCTGACCATGTCCATCCCTTTATGACCACCATGTACCCATCCTCTGATGGCTACTTCCAGCAGGATAATGCACCATGTCACAAAGCTCGAATCATTTCAAATTGGTTTCTTGAACATGACAATGAGTTCACTGTACTAAAATGGCCCCCACAGTCACCAGATCTCAACCCAATAGAGCATCTTTGGGATGTGGTGGAACGGGAGCTTCGTGCCCTGGATGTGCATCCCACAAATCTCCATCAACTGCAAGATGCTATCCTATCAATATGGGCCAACATTTCTAAAGAATGCTTTCAGCACCTTGTTGAATCAATGCCACATAGAATTAAGGCAGTTCTGAAGGCGAAAGGGGGTCAAACACAGTATTAGTATGGTGTTCCTAATAATCCTTTAGGTGAGTGTATATATAATATATATAATTTTAAATGTAATATCAAATAACACTAGTTTATTATTATAATAATCAATACTTCTTTAGAGCATGACATAGTATTAAAACATGATTTAAAATGTGCTTTAAAGTAAAACATTTAAATTGACGTTATAAGAAGGTGCACTTTTTAAAAGTGTACTGAAAGGGTTAGTTCAACAAAAATGAAGATTCTGTCATTAATTACTCGCCCTCATGTCGTTCAAAACCTGTAAGACTTTCGTTAATCTTCGAAACACAAATGAAGATCTTTTTGATGAAATCTGAGAGCTTTCTGTCCCTCCATTGACAGCTAAGCAACTGACACTTTGACGCTTCAAAAACTTCATAACGAGACTGTAAAACTAACCAATATTAATTGAGCGGTTTAGTCTAAATTTTCTGAACAGACTCGATCGCTTTATATGATGAACAGATTGAATTTAGGCTTTTATTCACATAACACATAAAAATTCATCAAGCTCAAACATGTTCGTTTGACGCACGAGAACCAATGAGGTTCATTCTCGTGTTATGCATCATGTTTGAGCTTCTGTAAGAACCAATGATGTTCATTCTTGTGTTACACATCATGTTTGAGCTTCTGTAAGAACCAATGAGGTTCATTCTTGTGTTACGCATCATGTTTGAGCTTCTGTAAGAACCAATGAGGTTCATTCTTGTGTTAGACATCATGTTTGAGCTTCTGTAAGAACCAATGAGGTTCATTCTTGTGTTACGCATCATGTTTGAGCTTCTGTAAGAACCAATGAGGTTCATTCTTGTGTTACACATCATGTTTGAGCTTCTGTAAGAACCAATGAGGTTCATTCTTGTGTTACGCATCATGTTTGAGCTTCTGTAAGAACCAATGAGGTTCATTCTTGTGTTACGCATCATGTTTGAGCTTCTGTAAGAACCAATGAGGTTCTCATTGGCGTAACCAATGTTACGCATCATGTTTGAGCTTCTGTAAGAACCAATGAGGTTCATTCTCGTGTTACGCATCATGTTTGAGCTTCTGTAAGAACCAATGAGGTTCATTCTTGTGTTACGCATCATGTTTGAGCTTCTGTAAGAACCAATGAGGTTCTCATTGGCGTAACCAATGTTACGCATCATGTTTGAGCTTCTGTAAGAACCAATGAGGTTCATTCTCGTGTTACGCATCATGTTTGAGCTTCTGTAAGAACCAATGAGGTTCATTCTTGTGTTACACATCATGTTTGAGCTTCTGTAAGAACCAATGAGGTTCATTCTTGTGTTACACATCATGTTTGAGCTTCTGTAAGAACCAATGAGGTTCATTCTTGTGTTACGCATCATGTTTGAGCTTCTGTAAGAACCAATGAGGTTCATTCTTGTGTTACGCATCATGTTTGAGCTTCTGTAAGAACCAATGAGGTTCTCATTGGCGTAACCAATGTTACGCATCATGTTTGAGCTTCTGTAAGAACCAATGAGGTTCATTCTCGTGTTACGCATCATGTTTGAGCTTCTGTAAGAACCAATGAGGTTCATTCTTGTGTTACGCATCATGTTTGAGCTTCTGTAAGAACCAATGAGGTTCTCATTGGCGTAACCAATGTTACGCATCATGTTTGAGCTTCTGTAAGAACCAATGAGGTTCATTCTCGTGTTACGCATCATGTTTGAGCTTCTGTAAGAACCAATGAGGTTCATTCTCGTGTTACGCATCATGTTTGAGCTTCTGTAAGAACCAATGAGGTTCTCATTGGCGTAACCAATGTTACGCATCATGTTTGAGCTTCTGTAAGAACCAATGAGGTTCATTCTCGTGTTACGCATCATGTTTGAGCTTCTGTAAGAACCAATGAGGTTCATTCTTGTGTTACACATCATGTTTGAGCTTCTGTAAGAACCAATGAGGTTCATTCTTGTGTTACGCATCATGTTTGAGCTTCTGTAAGAACCAATGAGGTTCATTCTTGTGTTACGCATCATGTTTGAGCTTCTGTAAGAACCAATGAGGTTCTCATTGGCGTAACCAATGTTACGCATCATGTTTGAGCTTCTGTAAGAACCAATGAGGTTCATTCTCGTGTTACGCATCATGTTTGAGCTTCTGTAAGAACCAATGAGGTTCATTCTTGTGTTACGCATCATGTTTGAGCTTCTGTAAGAACCAATGAGGTTCTCATTGGCGTAACCAATGTTACGCATCATGTTTGAGCTTCTGTAAGAACCAATGAGGTTCATTCTCGTGTTACGCATCATGTTTGAGCTTCTGTAAGAACCAATGAGGTTCATTATCGTGTACGCATCACCTTTGAAGTTCTACATGAGCCAGTGAGGTTCATTCTCATGTTACACAGCACCTTTGAGCTTCTACTGTACAAGAACCAATGAGGTTTGTTCTTGTAGAAGCTTAAACGTGCTGCGGTTGAGCTTCTGTTTATGTTTGTTGTAGCTGTCAACGGAGAGACAGAAATCTCTCAGATTTCATCAAAAAGATCTTCATTTGTGTTTCGAAGATGAACGAAAGTCATGAGGGTGTTAAGAAATATAATTGTGAAAGTGGACACTTCAGTGGCCTTTTATGTCACTATTATCTGCAAGTACTGTTTTTTTGAAGATTTGAAGTACACTACAAGTGCACATTCAATACAATTAAGCACACTTCTTTTTCATAAGGGTCCCCACTTAATCAACGCCGTTTAAATATAGTAAAAAAAATTAATAAAATAAAAAAAAACGAACATTTTCACATCAGTGATGCATATTTAGTGTTCAGAAACTTGGCCCGTCCAGCTAGGACAGGATTAAGTGGGCAAAAGGGAACTGAGATCTGGATTCGAGTCTTAAGCAGTTTATGCTTTCAGCACAGATTGTTTTGTGAATCTGCCATAGCGCAATTCAGGCTTTGCAAAGGGACTGTTTTGTGACTTTAAAGTAAAAGTAAAAAGTTTCTTCTGCTCAGTTTGTCATTACTGTATCTGATTTCTGTATTTCATCTTCATGGCTCCAGGATGCATGATGCACAGTGTTGACATAACTGAAAGATGGCCAAGCCACATTTTCTACTTTAAGAAAGACTCATCTTTTTATCTTTGAAGATAACAACTTTTATCTTTTTTTCTGCTTGCATGTCTTGCCTGTTGGCATTATGTTCTCTCTGTCTGTCTATCTCTGCTCTTCCACCGTATACTGTGAGCCGACGGGATGACATTTGATAATGTGTCCATCAAGCTGGGATGCTGTGCTGAACCGCACTCACACATACACTCACTCGCTCGCTCGCTCGCTCGACAGCTCTTCTGACTAACAGCCTTTCCATAGACAGACACGGTGTGATACTGGAGTCACGACTCTCTCGACTCACACAAACATGGCTCAACACTCAACACTCACAACCGTCCTCTGACTAAACATCTGTTGAACAAGTGGAATAGCTGCCTCTTATGGCTCAAGCGGTAACACTTTAGAATACTGTATCTTACTTACTGCATAACTAATAAGGAATTATTGAGGAACTAATAGATAATTATTTATTAACACTTAAGTCACTACTGTTAACTACTAAGGAAGATGTGTTAACTAATTAGTATGTAATAGAATTGTATGATTGTGTTAAGTTTCAGTTAGTTAATCAATAACTAATGAATTATGTCATAACTCTTGAAGAACTATTATTAATTATCTATTAATTAATGTGCAAGAAAAATAACTAAGAAGTAACTACTAATGAACAGTCATACACAGCGACAATAAACCGTTTTATAGCAGTGGAGTGGTGGATGAAGTACACAAATCAAGTACTTGAGTAAAAGTACAGATAACCCAATAAAATATTACTCCAGTAAAATGATAAACTATTGGCCTATTCATTTTCAAAATTACTTTAGTAAATGTACAAAGGTAATTACTTGAAAAGTAAAAAGCACTGATCAATGTTTTTTATTTTATTTTCTAGCCAGTTTTAGTCATTCTTCAGCACTAATAAGAAAGATAAGTGCAGACATTTACTAGGCTATATATTGATCTGCAAATAAGCAAACTTTTTATTTAATTAGCAAAATGTATCATAATGTATGATAACTTATCTATTTTACAAAGGTTTAGATAATACCGTTAATAATGTGTTTTTTACAGTAAGTTTGATTTGAGTCAGAAGTATGTGGTAATTCTGTATTAATTACTAATGAGTTTCCTATATTCTCACTTTAGAATACTGTTCCAGGTTCCAAGTAATTCCTGAAGAATTATCTAATAATTATTTGTTAATTATCAATTAATTTCCTTATATGTTCACTTTAGAATACTGTTTCAGGTTATAAGTAGCCTAATTCCTGGATAATTATTTGATAATTATTTATTAATTACTAATGAGTTCCCTATATTCTCACTTTAGAATACTGTTCCAGGTTCCAAGTAATTCCTGAAGAATTATCTAATAATTATTTGTTAATTACCAATTAATTTCCTTATATGTTCACTTTAGAATACTGTTTCAGGTTATAAGTAGCCTAATTCCTGGATAATTATTTGATAATTATTTATTAATTACTAAGGAGTTCCCTATATTCTCAGTTTCCCTCAGTCATTACCTCAAACATGAATTTACTCAATGGCATTCTATGCTGAGGAAAACAGACACACACAGTACTGTATATAAAATATAAAAACTAATCTGAGGTTAGTTTTGTATGACTGTTCATTAGTAGTTACTTCTTAGTTATTTTTCTTGAACCTTAATTAGTAGATAATTAGTAGTAGTTCTTCAAGAGTTATGACAGAATTCATTATTTATTGATTAACTAACTGTTACTTAACACAATCATAAAAATATATTACATACTGAATAGTTAACACATCTTCCTTAGTAGTTAACAGTAGTGAAGAAGTAGTTAATGAATAATTACCTATTAGTTCTTCAATAATTACTTATTAGTTATGCAGTAAGTAAGATACAGTATTCTAAAGTGTTACCGCTCAAGCTTTATACTTTTGCATCTGTCTGTAGTAGAATCAGATGTGAGCCATTCATTTTTCAAGCTACAAGCAACTCAAATGATAAATTATGACTTTAGTTAACTAGCCTAATAAAAAGTCTTGAGGAAGTTAACCTACAAAAGGCTTACATGTCTCTGAACATCAAACTTGAAGGACAGGAAAAATAAAAATGTGACAAATCACCTTCCTTTTGTTCCATGTTAGTCCCTCAAGTCTCGTTTAGGGTGTTTGAAAATGTGCATAGTTTGATAATCACACATTAACAAGTAAATTGTAGTTATATTAAAATTTTACAATTCATGGTTCTTTCAATGCATTATTCATTAAGTCATTAAGAATGTATTAGTGAATATTAGTCACTCTCATTTGCATGATTAGTAAAAGGGAGGCAAACTGGAGCATGTCCCCCCCCCCACACACACACACTCGCCGAGCACTTGGGTATTTTATTCAAAGATTAATGTGCCTGAAACAGAGAGATTTTGTGAAGTGAAATGCTGGTGTTGTAGGTAATCACACTTCTGCTCATCTAATGTGCTTAGCTCAAGACTTTAAAGTCTGACTACAGCGTAAGCAAACAGCTTTGCAGTGCGGCCTGTGAAGGTGCATAACATCGACTGAATGAAGTGATTTAATGAATGTGACATTCATGAAACAACATGATTAAATCTGCTGAGTCTGACCAGGAAAGGCAGGGTGTGGATAGGAGAGTTTGCCAGGTTAAATTCAATTCCGTATTTTTTTGTTGTTTTATTATACATACCGTATATTTTGCATATTCAGTACTGTGCAAGAGTCTTAGGCACGTTAGTATTTTCACCAAACCAAAAAGGTTTTAAACCAGCTATTTATATATTTTGCTGTATGTGTGACAGTAAGAAATATCAGTTTACATTTCCAAACATTCCCTTTGCCATTAATTGCAATAATTCAGTGATATTTTGATAGTCTGATAACAGCCAGCACGATCTGATCTCACCATCATCGAGTCCGTCTGAGGAACTGAAAAAACGGAGACTAAATCCGGAAGAACTGTGTCAACGTCTCCAAGATGCTTGAAGAAACACCTGGTTCCCTCAACCTTTTCAATTGGCTTTTGGATTACTGCAGAAAATAATCTCTGTGATTGACACAAGTTTATGATTTTTGCACGTTTTGTTCATCATTCTACTTTTATGAGCTGTGAAGCCTTAATATAATCAGAAGAAGCTAAACGTAGGGTATAAACGAACTACACCATGGTCGCATGACGTACGACACCATCATAAAGCTTCCGACAACTCTTTCAGTCTTTATTTAAAAAACATTTCCCTGAAAGTTTTTTTAGATAGAATAGTTTGCAAGAGCCGATTATAAACACAACGAGGCTGTGAAAGCGATAGTGAGTAAGAGATGAGTTTTGGTAACGTTTAATGATGTTTATAACCTCTAGTCCCATTTAGTCACTCGTTAACCTTTTTCAAGACAAGTAAAAGCATGTGTATGGTGTTAATATTTTGTAAATGTTTCTGTACCTGTATTTTACATGATTTCTGAATGTAATAATAAAATATGACTTATACACCAATGTTATGTGTGTTTTTGTTTTCTCTCAACAAAGCAATTTTGAAATTATAGTACACTCTAAGGCCCGGTTTCACAGACAGGGCTTAGATTAAGCCAGGATTAGGACTTAGTTTCATAAGGATATTTTAGTAGCTTTTGTAATGCTCCTTAGAAAGAAGAAAAAAAAACATTACTTGTGTGCATCTTGAGACAAAACAATGGCACTGACATATGTAAAGCTGCTTTCAGTTAAAACATCTTAAACATGCAGTTTAGTCTGGGACCAGGCTTAACATTTGTCTGTGAAACCGAGGGTATATTTACAAAGCTTAGCTTAATAAGGATTCAGCCCCGGTCTCCTGGAGTTATGAATGATTGAACAGTAACAACGAGGAAACAAAACATGTCAGGAAGCCGTTATAGATTTGTTATGACGGATTTCCATAATCAGTGGCGTAATTATGATTTGACCGAGGGAGATGTCTATATTTCAGGTCGCTCATTGAGCGCTATTGACTGCAGCGAGACAGTGAAAGAAGAGCTCTGCCATCCATTACTGCAGGAGCTGTCCACGGTGCTGGTGCTGAAATCTGATTGCCTCTGTTTATGCAGCTTCACTGCGAGCGAGATCCAATATGGCTGATTACTTTCTGCGTAGGTTTAAATAAGAAGAAAATGGTATAAAGCCCGACAAAATAGAGTGCCGCTGTGCTGAATGTGTGCATGACTGTGATTAGACCTTTTAGACACAAAGCAGCTTTTATTGCCTAGAATAGGGGCTTAATATACATAACTTATTTCACGAGTTCACACTTACATACAAAAGTCTTAGGCACGTTAGTATTTTCACCACAAAAGAAATTGTTTTAAGCCAGTTATTTACAGGTGAAACTCGAAAAATTCGAATATCGTGCAAAAGTTATAATTTTGATGATTATGGTTTACAGCTTATGAAAACCCCAAATTCAAAATCTCAGAAAATTAGAATATTACATGAAATCAATAAAAAAAAAAAGGATTTTAAATACAGAAATGTCATCCCTCTGAAAAGTATAATCATGCATATGTATATAGTTATATATACTAAATATATTAGTTTCACCTTTTAATTTGAATTACTGAAATACACAGACTTTTGCACGATATTCAAACTTTTCGAGGTTCACCTGTATATCTTTTGCTGTAGTGTGACAGTATGGAAATATCAGTTTACATTTCCAAACATTCCTTTTGCCATTAATTGTAATAATGATTTTCGGATTAATAATGGAATCATGATTTATGCATTAATAAGGAGTCTGACAACAGCCATTGTGATCTGATCTCACCATCATCGAGTCCGTCTGGGATTACATGAAGAAACAGAAAATACTGATGGACTAAATCCAGAAGAACTGTGGCATATAATCCAAGATGCTTGAAGAAACCTTGATGCAAAGCTACAGTACTGTGGAAATTAAAACATCATATTTCAGAGACACCATGTGACCAGATCACTTAGTTTGTTTTTGCTGTTATTTTAAGTGTAATAAGAATTGTAAATATTTCATGTTTTTTTTTGTCACATTACTGTTGTAAGTCATGATTTCACCATGGTGAAAGCTGTAATAAAGGCCTTGAGTGTCTCATATCCTAAGTGCACAAGCATATCACTGTGTTTCAGTGGTAAATAAAGACAGAGCACAAAAACACACACCACTCTCAAGGATTTTTTCTCTTTTACTCGGCCAGGGATGAGTGCAGAACACAGCTCTTGACTCTTGAACAGACCGTTCATATTGCCACTGAATAGGACGGGCGCTGGTGCTTCACTGCCAGTGGGTCGTCACCATTACAAGTGCCTTTAAAAGCTCACAGTGTGTCCACACTAGTGGTTTCAGTGGCAGAGTGACACCGCCTGTAATGTTGATCACTGAGGGAGACGGCAGAAAGCATGTCGGAGGCTGTGTAGGGAATTGTACGTACAAATTGGCGTTAGTCATGAACAGGAAGCTATTAGTGACAGTTCATTAAAGCAAACTCTGTGTCGCCATGGAAATGTCTATTTTGGGTTCATTTATGTCCTTGTATGTGAGAGTGCTGTTAGTAATCATACTCTGACATCTTTAACCAAACCGCTGAAGAAATCTCTCAAAAATTGCCAAAGATGTCTCCAGTTGAATCTGATAAAAACTTATTTGGGAAACATTCTCGAAGAAAAGTGGTTCACTGAAAGCAAATACATTTTTTTTTTTTGTCTCTCCGTTAAATACGGTACATTCAGAAAGTGTTCAGACTGTATTATCAAATTTCATTGCAGCTGCCTTCATTTTTCCCCACATTAGTCTGCACTCAGGAAAAATAAGATTAATACAATTTGAATCATATTGAAAAATGATCTAAATAAGTTGTGTTTTCTTTCATGGACATGGTTGGTATTTCTTAGCAAAAAATAGTTCAATCTGTTTTTAAGATTTCAATTGTATAATTAAAAACCTGAAATTTCAATTGTGTATACATTTATATATGTGTGTATATATTTTCAATTCATAAAAAACAACAACAACTATAAACAACTGAAATAATAAGTTTTAAACAACGCAGTTTGGTAAATGGAAACTACATTTGCTTTTTATTTATTAATATAGCCCTTTACAGATTGTTTCAAAGCAGCTTCACAGTAATAAACAATAAAATAACAGCACCAATGAAACAATTATGAAAAGAAAATCCAATTTCATTTGTAAAGCAGCTCAACTGAAGATAATAGTCATTATTCAGATCAAGTTCAGTCAAATAACAGTGCCAAGTTCATCAGTTTTTTCATATTAATTGTCTTTAAATCCCAATTGAGCAAGCCAAAGGCGACAATTAAGACAATTAATATGAAAAAACTGATGAACTGTCGGACAGTGACAAAGAACAAAACCATTAGATTACCATAGGGAGTTCTCATTAGGGGTGTAAGAAAAAATCGATACACATGAGTATCGCGATATTTTATTTTGCAATACTGTATCGATTTTCAAAAACGCAATATCGATTTTTTTTTTTTTTTTTTTTACATGGTAAGACGGTGGTTCACGTTTATGTTGTTTAAAAGGCTCGCCGAACACCGTGCGTGTCCACTGGCACGGAGCGAGCGGAGCAAGCATTTTCAATTCATTCCATGGAAGTCGAGCTTCACGCTCAGCAGTGCATTTTGGGATTGACAGCGGACCGGAGAAAGCGTTGAGAGCGACTGCGAGCGTCAAAAGGTTGGGCAGTTCTCGACTTTATGCAGATATCAAGCGAAAAACGCGGTCGGCAGTTTATGATGGATTTAGTGCGTAAATCATTTTGTTTACAAATTAGACGCTTTGCAGTTGTTTATATATGTTAAAGATTTTATTTTGGATGTGTTTTTTGTTATTATATTGGCTGGGTTTATAAAATTGAAAGGATCTTTGCTTGGTGCATTTGGAAACAAAGCTTGTCTATTTCTAAATGTAATCGCGTGCATGATGATTATACTGTCCGTGTGTTGAAAAAAACAAACACACTCGTAACAGACACACCCCAAAGCGGAGACGTTACAGCGTAGTTTTGCCGCTGTAGTGGACGCGCACCGTGAAGCTGCGTTCACACCAAACGCGAATAGAGTGTCTGGCGCGAGTGATTTCAATGTTAAGTTAATGCAAAGACGCGTTTACGCGCGTCTGGAGGTCCTGTGGCGCGAATGAGGCGTTTAGCGCGGCAGACGTTAATTTGCCTCATTCGCGCGTCCAGGTCTTTTAAAATCTTTTATCACATAAAACCTTGATTTCAATAGGCCTATATGACACATTCATTTTGTTCACTTTCATTCATTTTCGTCCAGTTCACGTTGTTGTTTTGTATTGTGACAGGGGCTATGTATTTTCTTTTATTATGGCCTACTTGAGAAATATAAAAATTTGCTCACTAAGAACCTGTGAACCACAATACCAAACTGGCAGTCTGATTTTCTGTGAACTAAATTGTTAACCTAAAGTAAACTTCTTTGACTTTTATGCACATCATGTCTTTTTTTAAATATTATTTTTTCTAAAATTATAGTCCTACTTTAAAAAAATCCCAATATATCGCCTTATGCACAGTATCGAAATATATTGCAATATATTGAATCGTGACCCATGTATCGTGATACGTATCGTATCGCCAGATTCTTGCCAATACACAGCCCTAGTTCTCATCAAACGATCAAACACAGTGTGAAGAACGCTATGAACGATATGGCCTTAGTTTAAATATTACTTTTGCCATACATTTATTAAAACAGCAATTATCCTCAAGTTAATATTACTTAATATTGCTGTGCCACCACCCATCTCCCACCCACTCTCATTGGAGAGATTCACAGGTTTTGAGCTCAAACACACCTGGCATGAACACAATCCCGAGGCTTCGCTCAACAAGTGAAATTTCACACCACATGCTATTTTCTCCACTTGCCTTCGCAAACAATGCCAGGAAAAACATCCTTCACCTGTTTGTCTCCATATGGTCCGTCTATATAACTAGCTGCATACACTTTCTCAACACCTCTTTTTATTTTTCATTTACTAAGAAACAGGAAGAACGAAAGAGTATTTTGCAACGGCCAAATCAAAGTCCAGATCTCATTCTAGCTTAATCTAATCTCAATCCATAGAGCATAAATCACATTTACACTGTGCACGAGCACAGACATAACACTAATGACAATAAATCAGTGAGATTGATCTTTGCTAACGTAAAATAGCTTGGCACTGGATGGCCAACTTCGGTCCCGGAGGTCCACTATCCAGCAGAGTTTAGCGCCAACCCTAAACACACATGAGCTGATCAATGTCTTCAGGGTTACTAGAAGGCAAGGCACGGGTTTTTATCATGGTCGAAGCTAAACTGTGCAGAACGATGGCCCTCCAGGACCGAAGTTGGCCATCCCTGTGTTAATCCATAAAAGAAAATCATTCATTCTTAATAGTTAAACATTCCTCTAGTTTATCTAATTGTGTCAGTGTTTGCCTGCAGAATGAGCGCTAAGAGTAAAGAAGGTCTACAATGTGCAGCAGATTTTATGCGCAACATTGTCAGCAAAAATTCTGAAAAAAAAAAATAGGCAAAAATGACCTGACATGAACACTTGGTAAAAAGGACAAGGTAACAAAATATGTCAGATCTTTTCTAAAAACATTCAGGGTTAAGAAAAAAAATCTTTGCATGACATCAATCTTCTGACAATGTGAAAAGAAACGCATTTCATCTTAAGGAAAATTTACTTTTTCTATTTTGTGACTCAAGATGTTTTAATTAAATTTTTTTAAATAGCAGATTCTGCTCATCAGAAATAGTTCATTAAAAAATGTTTTAGGGTAAAAAATGCTGGTTGATACAACTGTCCTGAAATCATAATGAAGAGACAAGCCTCATTAAAAGAATGACATTTTTAATTTTATTTTTTAAGAAAATTTGTTTGGCATAATCTTTTATTTGTGATTTTTTTTTAAGGGGGAAAAACAATTGTGTTAAAATTATTAATATTTGAAAAAATATTTTGCGCTGCATAAAATTCACATGGTGCAGAACAACAAAACAGGAAATGATATCATAGACTGTGTCATGATTTGATACGGATTACATATTCAGAGAATTTTTGGTTTCGACTTGAATTGGTTCATTTAAATTTCGCATTTCAAGCTTTTTATAGATATAATTCTCATCGCGGCTGAGGCACGTACACGCTAAGTTTCGGTTCATTTTTGTGACGCGCTCCGGAAAGGAGACAGAGACGGCAGAAAGCACATTTTTGTTTTCTTTATTTTACAAAAGCACAACATTTTGTTCTTATAGTGAGTGTATACAAATAAAAGATTTACAGTTTCGAATGATGTCTTACTCTTATCTGCATGACCAAAAATGACAGAGTATTTTAAGTTCTTTCTGCTGTTATGAAAAAAAAAATAAAAAAAATAATCCCAGCACGTTCGATGGACGATAATTTAACATGCCAGCATAAAACCCGAGTTTTAGAACTATGCGTAGCGCCACTCGGCATAAACCTCAATATTTCATACAAAATAATCACAAAACGCAATATATGCTTATATAAAATACGATGAAATGCTGCTCTGAATCATTTTCACTTTTCTTCAACTTGGCTATCCGTAGAATTCATGTTGAAATAATAGACTATTATGTGACTGTTGTGCTTTGTGACATATTGAAAAGCCTGGCATGGATTAAGGCCACTGGAACCAGGATCAGATCTCTCATCACACGAGCGGGAGCGCCGAGAGTTAAAGTCCATTTCTGATTTTATTGTTGCCTAAACATGCCTGTTGAAGCGTTTTAATTAGATATATATATTTGATATATTTTTATTTATTTATATAGTTCTTTATACAATACAGATTGTTTCAAAGCAGCTTTACAGTGATGAAAAAATGATACATTTTGGCTTGTTGTTCAGCTCAAGTTCCGTTATAAAGATCATAAATTATGAAATTAGTTCATTTCATCTATAAAGAAGTTCTGCATAAAATGATGTTATCGTCCAGCTCAGTTCAGTTCTCATACAACAGCGTCAGTACAGTTAGATTAATAATATTGTTGAATATTAAAGCATTAGTTCGCTTCAGAATGAAAATTCTGTCATCATTTACTCACCCTCAAGTTGTTCCAAACCTGTATGAATTTCTATCTTCTGCTGAACACAAAAGAAGATATTTTGAAGAATGTCGGTAACCAAACAGTTGATGGACCTCATTGACTTCCAGTAGGGAAAAAAAACCTTATGGAAGTCAATGGGGTCCATCAACTTTGGTTACTGACATTCTTCAAAATATCTTCCTGTGTGTTCAGCAGAAGACAGAAATTCATACAGGTTTGGAACAACTTGAGGGTGAGTAAATGATGACAGAATTTTCATTTTGAAGTGAACTAATCCTTAAGCGTCAACCATGAAGCAAGCCAGAGGCAAGGAACCCAAACTCCATCAGGAGACAGAACGGAGAAAGAAACCTTGGGAGAAACCAGGCTCAGTCTGGCCAATGAACGAACACGGTGCATCACGTCAGAATTCAGATCGGGATCGATGGCATTCAAATATTCATCTATTGATCACTGTTGAGGGGGAATACATTAGATCCCCAACGGTGATAAAGATAATTCAGCAGAGGCAGGGATATTTACACTCAGCAAATCACGCCCTGGTGTCAAGGTCAACACGTCTCCTAAAATATCAGATCATTTGACCTTTTTATAACAAGGCAAGGCTAGTTCATGTTGTAAAATATCATGTGGTGTGACTCCCCAAAACCTATTAAGACATTTCTGTAATTAATATATAAAATTTGTTTACCTTCACACATTTTTTGGGGGAGAAATCGTCAGGTTTTTCTGAACGCGATATCAAAAACATACCATTCACGTACTCGCAAACGACACGCAATTTTTTTCACTGCGACAAATCTGAGCGATGCATTCTTTCATGAATCTTTAGAGCATATAACCGATTGAAACTCTTGCCACATGACGTGCAGTGGAACGGCTTCTCTCCGGTATGCAGCCGCTCATGTGTTGTCAGGCTTCCTGACTGCGTGAAACACTTTTCACAATATGAGCACTTGAAAGGTCTTTCTCCAGTATGGACTCTCTGGTGCCTTTCCAAATCACTGCTACTAGAAAAGCCCTTCCCGCAGTCCAGGCAGACGTGAGCACGTGTTTGTAGGGCTGATGCTGAAGTGAAATTCATGCCACTCTGATCGCAATTCAAGACGGAGTGAGCGCACACGTGATTTTGTAGTCCTCTTGCCCGTGTGAAACTCTTCTCGCACTGCTGGCATGAGAAAGGTCTTTCTCCAGCGTGGATTTTGATGTGAGTATTGAGTCTTACTTTACGTGTGAAACTCTCTCCACACTGTTCACATGTGAAAGGCTTCTCTCCGGTGTGAATCCTCATGTGCGCAGTAAAAGTTCCTCTACGTGTGAAACCTTTCCCGCACTGGAGGCACGTGAAAGGCTTTTTTCCAGTGTGGACTCTCATGTGCGTCTGCAGTCTTCCTTTATGCGTGAAACTCTCCTCGCAGTGACGGCATTTGAACGGCTTTTCTCCAGTATGAATCCTCAAGTGCGTCTTAAAGGCTTCTCTCCGTGTAAAACTCTTCCCACACTGAGGGCATGTGAATGGTTTCTCTCCAGTATGGATTGACATGTGATGCTTAAGGCTTCCTTTCACTGTGAAACTTTGTCCACACAGGGAGCAGGTGAAAGGCTTTTCTCCAGTGTGAACTTTCATGTGCCTTTTAAGATATTGCTCGCATGGGAAACTCTTCCTACAATGAGAACAGGTGAAAGGCTTTTCTCCAGTGTGAATTCTCATGTGACGTTTAAAGTTTTGTCTCGCAGTAAAACTCTTTCCACACTGCACACAGGAGAAAGGGTTCTCCGCATTGTGAATCCTCATGTGCCGATTGAGGTACGTGTTACATTGGTAACTGTTTCCACACTGGGGGCAGGTGAACGGCTTTTCTCCAGTGTGACTTCGCATGTGCATTTTAAGTCTTCCTATAAATGGGAAACTCTTCTCACACTGAGTGCAGTTGAAAGGATTTCCTCCAGTATGAATTCGCATGTGTGCCTTCAGGTTTCCTTTAGTAGTTAATCTCTTTCCACACTGAGGGCAAGCGAAAGATTTGCTGGCTTCTGTTAATGTTTGTGAGGAATTCGGTTCGGTTTCCGAGCAGCTCATTGAATTTTCTCCACTTGCGAGATGAAGAGGTTTCTGATGCTGATGCTTCTCCTCCACTTCATTCGGGTCTTGACGTTCCCCTCTGAGTTCCATTAGATCTAAAATAAATATAAACTTGTAAATATCATTTAAACATGGTGGAATATGAAAATTAATTAAATAATCCGGTATCTGTTTTTATATACTACCGTTATTACGATCATAAAAGTTGTGTTGCTCATGTTAATTGGGCATTTTAAATGTGTCAGTCTTTTTCCTATTCATTTCTTTAAATGTACATCCTCCAAAAATCTGGTAAACTGGCTGAGGTACATTGAGTGAATGATTTGAAACCAATAAATAAGTCAATGACAATGTTAAGATGTTTTTGTATTCAAGGTGCAAGGAACATGTTATTCTTTTTTGCTTGATGGTTACACCAAATGACTTTAAAAAAAAAAATTATAATAGTTTTTCAAAACCATATGAACACAAGAACTTGGCACATGTGTCCTTTTCATTAGACACTCTCTTATTTGTCATTTAGGCAGATTTGTTTGATAAACTATAATCTAACAAAAAAATTATGTTATTAACATTATACACTTCATCATATGTCTTTATACCACCCCATTAATATTGGTCTGTCTCACCTTTACTGTATCACTGTTTTGGCATAATCTATTGAATAAGTGTTTTATTGAAAAAATGTCCAAAAACCTAATATTAGACTGTGTCCCATATTTTGCGCATAACCATCACCACATGATTTTCTGAAACCAAACAAAAATCAAATAAAATCTTAATATTGTGACACCCAAGATGTAACATGGTTTGAAACAGCGTTTCTTCAGCTCCCCCAAGTGAATAATACCATACTATTACTCAATCTTTAAACCCTGTAACTCAAGCTATTGTAAGAGAAAAATATTTTACACTCTATTATATGGTAAATATAGGCTTAATTAATTAACGTTAACTGCAATCCAGCACTTTGTCACAAGCCCATATATGAGTGACACGTTCTCTGAAAATTTGTAACCTTTAATATTCATAATTATCAGGAATCATCAGAGAAGAATCAAGAATGTTCACAAACCTCTTTTATCCTTTGAATCTTCATTTTTCATTCTGCTTCCTTCTGGATAACTTGTGCCTTCACTCTCCTCCTTAATACACGCCATCATCTTTCAACAGTTTGTCACAGATTTCAGCTTTTGTTTGTTCCTGCTTGTTTCGAAGTGTGTCTTTACGCTCAGAGTAAGAATACTGGTGACGTTCATTCGCCTGAATACTTATATACGCACTAAAAGTAAATGTTACGCAGTTAAAATAATGTACGCACTTTAGAGTATGGAATAAAGATGAGTCCCATTCAAAGTCAGAAACTGGACATCCTTACTTGATTTCTCCGGCTTGAATGTTTATCATTCTATGCCGCCATTTTGATGACGTCACGCCACAGTTGACGGTGCGTCATATTATGGGGGCGTGGCTTGACAGCATCTGCTTTTTGTACACTCTTTTCAACACTAATATTTCCCCCAGTCCTTTAGGATCAAAGAAACAATCTGTTAATATAGTAGCATATCAGATAGATGATTGGAATATATCGATGTATTTATTTATTTTGGTATTTGAACTGTAGCCTACACCCCAAACATAAAACTTCTACACCCTATACTCTTCCCCCTTATTTCAAACACTCACTTCTTAAATGTTTTTATTAAATACTAATATACAATAAAGTTAGTTTAATTAGTTACAATTAGTTTTTATTTTTATCTTTTTTTTTATAATGAAATTGATCTGTATAGGCTATATAATAACCTGTATGTATACATATTATTTACATACACCTACATTTACTAACAAATACTGGACCCAGTCAGAAAATAGGGTGTGAAATTAGATTAAAACAAACTCTGCTGTGAATGCTCTGTTAGTGTGGTCTATTTGAATAAGTGTGCATGTAGAAACACTGCATGCCATCGTTTTTTTTTTTTATTAATCGAACCAAACATGCCAAGTGTGAGCACACTCTTAGTCCACTGTCAAACTAACTCTGGTGTGGTTCGACTAACATATAGGCCCTAAATGTAAAATGGACCAATGACATGTAAACAAACTAAAAACAGGACATGATGTCACAAGCTGTGACCCTAAAAAGGCCAGAATGCTCAAGCACCTGTTTTTTCACGTCATAGTCGCGATGTTGCCCATCACAGTTCAGTACAGGTATCAGAACTGCGTCTCATCACAGCAGATCTTCGTTTGTGTGTGACGGAGGGATTCCTCCAGCTGTTTCGACTAATTTACACATTTAATAAGCTTTTCATGAGTCGTCAGCTGCACACATGTACCCACACACATACAGCTAGCACATTTAGCCCAGCAAACAGCATTATTTTGGATGTTCAACAAGTTCAGTCGCAAAATATACATGACATTTTTATTTTTATTTTTATATGTTTTGTATCTTTAAGTTTGGTGTTAAAAAGGACAGTGTGAACTTAAACATGTATTTATATTCTGCAGTTTTATGAATGTAATGGTTGATATTTCATTATAATAATTGTATAAGCTAAACAACCAATGACTCTACATTTATTTTGTCAAATGCTAACGTTTTGTTTAGGATTTTATGTGTGAAGTGAAGGACAGCACATAATGTGTTAATTTAACACGTTTACACATCTTTGTGCTAACCTTTCTGACATATTTACTTTGTTAAAATCATTAACACAATGAATGAGTTCAAATTAACACAAAAAACGCTGTCCCTAAACTCCCCCATTAGTGTGTAAAAATTTAACACATAATTTCCAGCATTGGCAGACTGTTTATTTTGTGGTATATATGAACTGTTTTAAATGTAATTTTTTTTTATTTTTGTAAAAATTTTGTCTAATTGATTTGTATGTCAGTAGTACTTATGTAGGATGAAAATACACAATTACAGTACCATGTAGTTAATGTAAAACTGAAATATGGTAATGGTACAACAGTGTTGCCAGTAAATTACTGTAAAAACCCCTTGAATGTGGTAGTTGCGTAGCTCCCAATGGAGGGACAGAAAGCTCTCGGATTTCCTCAAAAATATCTTCATATGTGTTCTGAAGATGAACAAAGATCTCACTGGTGTGGAACGACAAATGGGTGAGTAATTAATGACAGAATATTCATTTTTGGGTGAACTAACTCTTTAAATCCTGACTCTATAGAAGCATGATACATGTTCTTTGAGACTTCTTGCCCATGTGAAAGTCTTCCCATGATGGCATACGAAAGGCCTCTCTCCAGTGTGAATTCTCATGTGCTCATTTAACACGTCTAAAACGCTTCAAACAATGTGAGTATTCATAAGGTTTCTCTCCAGTGTGAATCTTAAGGCTTCCTTTCTCTCTGAATCTTTTTCCACACTGAGAGCAGGCGAAAGGCTTTTCTTCGGAGTGAGTTTTAATGTGCCTCTTAAGACAGTTTTCTTATAGATAACTCTTCACTGGCATCCGAAAGTCTCTTCTCCAGTGTGAATTAAGGTTTCTCTTATGTATAAAACTCTTCCCACACTGACAGCATCTGAAAGATTTCTCTCTAGTATGAATTCTCATGTGACGTTTCAAGCCTTCCTTCATTGTGAAACTTTTTCCACACTCTTTCCGCACAGGTGAAAGGGTTCTCATTGTGGATTTGCATGTGCCTAAGGTATGTTTTACACTGGAAACTCCTTCCACACTAAGCATATGAACAGCTTTTCATGAGGTTTCTGATGTTGATGTTTCTCCTCCACTTCATTCGGTTCTTGACTTTCCTCTTTGATTCCCATCAGATTTAGAATAGAATATAAAAATTGTAAAAATCTGTTAAACAAGGACAAAAGTAAAAATCGAAATAAAAGTGATCCAGAATCTATTTTTATTCACTCTTTTATTTACCAATGGTGCTTTAGTTTAGTTCAAAACAGAGCCCGGTTCGAGAGCACACTGGAGCGCACCAGGGTACCGAACCCATGACTTCCTGTAGGAAGTGGTCTGAGTTCGGTTGCACTGGAACTGTGGCGCGATTCGTGTGAATTTGAAAGAAAGGCCCTGTCCCGAATGGAACCCTAAGCCTTCGCAATCTTCCTCCGAGTCCACACTTTCGTGACGTAAAGCTGCTTTGCCTGTCGGGTAGAAGTTTGTTGCAGAGCTCGTGGGTTTGGCAAAAGCATATCAGCCGCAAAGGGGCCGTTCATGAGCACTCTTCTGAAACCTAAAATGACAAATGGGACACCCTACGGTCTTGTGGACTTAACGGAACTTAATGAAGTGTGCCATTTGGGACCGGGCCCAACTCACACTCGGGTGTGAAAATTTGTATTTATTTTTTTTCTACGTCATTAGTTCAACAAAACCCATGTGAGAAATGACAGTGGAGATGATTTACCTTGGATGCGAGCGAGAGCACATGCAGAGTGAGTGCCATCAGAGCGGCAAATGAACGGCACACTATCCGCTCTCCCGGACCGTGGCAAACATGCCCAGTGTGAAAGCCCCCTAAGATTCATAAAAAAGGTCATGTTAATGCCATCAAATATGGTACATGCTTGCAGGGGACCACAAGATGATTTCACATGCACAAATCACATTTGGGTCAATATTGAGACTATTTTGGTCCCATCAAAAATAAATAATGACTTGACACAATGACTTGAATACACCTTCAAGCATTTTTATTATTTATTCCTTAATTCAAATTTTAATTGTGTGTGTGTGTGATATAGCAAAAGCTAAATCCAGAAGATCACTTAAATCATTATAAGTGCATTTACTTGGTCGTACTTCGAGGTGATTTGTTGGCAAAATGAAAGTTTCCACCCTCTCATCACTGGGCATCACAGGAACTCCTCTCCACTGGTTTGAGTCCTATCTCACAGGTAGGTCCTTCAGGGTCGCATGGAGAGGCGAGGTATCCAGAGCACATCAGCTGACCACAGGGGTTCCTCAGGGCTCAGTGCTGGGACCGCTCCTCTTCTCCATCTACACCACATCACTGGGACACATCATACAGGCACATGGTTTCTCCTACCACTGCTATGCTGATGACACACAGCTCTTCCTCTCATTTCAACCAGATGATCCCACAGTAGCTCTACGTATCTCAAGCTGTCTGGCGGACATCTCGACATGGATGAAGGAACATCACCTGCAGCTCAACCTGGCAAAGACTGAGCTTCTCATCCTCCCTGCCAATCCATCTCTACAACACAACTTCACTATCCAGCTAGATTCAGCATCAATCACCCCATCAAGGTCGGTCAGAAATCTTGGAGTGATATTGGATGACCAGCTGACCTTCACAGATCACATTTCAAAGACAGCTCGATCATGCAGGTTTGCACTGCACAACATCAGGAAGATCAGGCCTTTCCTAACTGAGCATGCAACACAACTCCTCGTCCAGGCCCTGGTCATCTCTAGGCTTGACTACTGCAATGCTCTTCTGGCTGGACTTCCATCATGTGCAACTAAACCTCTACAAATGATTCAGAATGCTGCAGCTCGTCTTGTCTTCAACGAGCCCAAGAGGGCCCACGTCACTCCTCTGTTCATCTCACTGCACTGGCTACCTCTCGCTGCTCGCATCAAGTTCAAGGCATTGACGCTTGCTTACAGATCTATCACAGGCTCAGCTCCCTCCTACTTTCACTCACTCCTACGAGTCTACATCCCTACCAGAAGCCTACGATCGGTCAACGAGCGACGTCTTGTGGTTCCATCACAGAAAGCCACAAAATCACTTTCCAGAACATTCTCATTCACAGTTCCCTGCTGGTGGAATGATCTCCCCACCCTCATCCAGAATGCAGAATCCCTGACAACATTCAAAAGACAACTGAAAACCCTTCTCTTCCGTGAGCACTTAACCTCATAAAAAAACCTTTCCTTTTTCCTTTAAATCCTCGCTTATTGGGCTTATGCTACTCTGAACAATGCATGAACTTCGTATTTTGAGCACTTCTTGCGTTGTTTTTGCCTCTTCACAATGACTCGCTTAATTTAGTCCTAATTTGTAAGTCGCTTTGGACAAAAGCGTCTGCTAAATGACTAAATGTAAATGTAAATGTAAAGTGACAAAGACACCAATGTATATTCAGGTTGTTTCAAAATATTTTGTAGAAACTTTTAAAGTTATATAACTGTCCGCAGTTACCATCAGGCAGATGATAAAGTTCAGCTGTGTAAATTGAATCTATTTTAGACAAAAAAGTTGTCTGTCTGTCTGTCTATCTATCTATTTGGAGGACTTGTAAGGAAAAAAATTAAATTGTCTTGGCTGACAAGCACGATCTTCCCTTTGTAGAACACAAGGCTCATAAATGATGACAAAAACTTCACAGTGAGTGACAGAATAAATTATGCCAAATATCAAATTGATGAGTGGCCAACACAATATATAACCTAGGGTATGATTTTACCCCAAAATTCAACATGCATGACACAAAATTGCAACTGCCTGGATTCTAGTTGTTTCTGTGAATTGCAGCAATACATTTTGCATCTATTTTCTGTAGCTTTCAGGAGTCTGTAAAAAGATAGCCCCGATTTCTTGTTGAACCTATTTGTACAGGCAGTCGCACAACAGCTCTTTCCTATTTTAGATGTGTTTTCATTGCATTCAAGTTGAACACTTACAATCTTAAATAATCTTAAATATAACAATCTTATATTAATAAAAATGCCACTCAATCTTTCTTGGGAGTAACCGCAGTAACTTCTGCCTACTGTGACATAGGGCTGAGTGGTATAGGCCTATCAAGTTTTTATCGATATATTTTTATAAATGATATAGGATGAAGCAATACTGTTTATGTCGATATACAGTAGTTTGATATTACAAGTGCATCTGAAAAATAGTGGAGTGAGCTGCTGCAGGTAAAGTGCATAATCTAATTATGAGAGTCTCCGCTGAACTTAACAGACTTCAGTGAACGAGTGCTGAATAATTCTGACCAAAATAAATAAATAAATATTTTTATTTATTTTATTTGCACAGCACCAGAGAGTAATCTTGACATGATGTCAATTTATGCTTCTCATGGAGGTCAAACATTTTTATAATGGTCATGTATTTTTCAATATCCAGAAAAAATGTGGCTTCACAGCACTGAATTAATTCAATAACATCAGGTTAAAAATTGGACTGTAGTAGCAAACCCTGAACAGATCGACCTCCATGAGAAGCATAAGTTGATATGTCAAAGCCGGTGTCGACTAAACAAAATAAAGTTGTTCAGTCGTGGTGGCAGTTTGTAGACCAACCTGGAAGACTATAATTGAATTGTAATTCATGAAGACTTCACTCTGGAATTCCCTGTGGTGTTTTATTATTATTGATGTTTTCAATTTATTAGTAAAAGATCTGTGGTTAACATTAGGGTACAACAGGCGATGTATGATTGCAGAAAAAAAAATATTTTATTGAACACTGATGGTGCAACACATTTTTGTGGGAAAAGAAATCAGTAGTTTGTTTGTTTTGTTTAATAATCATATAAATGTATAAAAAATAAATAAAATAAAAATAGGCCTAAATGTGTTAATTTTTGTAAATGTGTTTTAATTGTCATAAATATATACAATTTAATAAATAGATTTTTTTTGGTTTGAGATTTTTATATGTTCCATATGTTACATTGTGTGTATAAAAAAGTCAAATTTTCAGCTTCACAACAGTTTTGGTCACATTCTCCTTATTGTGCAAACATGCACACAACCTTTAAATAATGCTTGCCCCAGGAGCTGAAAGAGCGCACGTGTTTGAAAGCACAGACGCCTGAGGTGCAAGTGTGTCTTTAATACAAAGACTTAATGAATGTTAACATACTTAACAAATACCTAATGGACGGTGATTTAACACTCCACAAAGCAACCTTGATGCGAGAACTGTAACCTGACCTTTCCTCCTCCGCTGTGGTTCATTTGTAGTCCTGTGGAAGAATGGCTTACACAAAACAGTTTTGAGGAAACAATGATATCATTCAAACATTCATATATAAGATGAAAGAAATGTATACTTTTATTCGTCAAGGACGCATTAAATTGATCAAAAGTGACAGTGAAGACATTTACAATGTGACAAAAGATTCCTATTTAATAAATGCTTTAATGCATTTAATAAATAAATGTAATGAATGCAAATAAATGCTGTTCATTGAACTTTATATTAATCAAAGAATTCTGTTAAGCTGCACAACTGTTTTCAACAACAACAATAAGAAGAAGTAGGCTAATGTTGAACAATGATTTCTGAAGGATCATGTGACACTGGAGACTGGAGATTCAGCTGAAAATACAGCTTTGCATCACAGGAATATATTACATTTTAAAATATATTCAAATAGAAAAAAAGTTCTTTTAATTAGAAAAAATACAAAACTGTTTTTGTACTTTTGATTAAATAAATGCAGCCTTGGTGTGCAGAAAAGACAGGTATATGTATACATACACTGTGTTCCAAATTATTATGCAAGTGAAATATCAGCAGGATTTAGTACAATAAACATTGAGATTTTAGTTTTTCAAAGAAAGTGTGTGTTTGTTTTATTTCTCATATACTCTCAGAAAAAAAGGTACACTCAAAAAATGAATTTTTGCCTCTTGTTAAATTTAATTAATTAAAATAAGCAAAGGTAACACAATTGTTTAATATTTTGTCACAACTTAATTTAATTGTGTTCAATCAACCTAATATATTTAAAATTTGTGTGAAACCTACATGAATCATTTTTGTTGACAACTAACTGGGCAGTGGATCTGTGGTTCCCAGCATGCTTTGCAAGGGACTGCATTAGGATGGTAAATTTAGGGATAAACATGTTATTTTATGTGTTTTTCTGTAAATGGAAAGATGTTGTTAGTTAATGTTAGTGTTTAATATTCAGTTATGTTAGAAACTTAGAGTACTTTCTGTAATGTTTTTGAATTTTGTGGTTACCATTATGCAGAAGAGTGGCGACTGTGTTTAGGTTAGGGCTGTGGCCCTCAGAATACACTGTACATGCATTACACCTCTTTCGCAGACCTGCGTAAGTAATATTCAATATTACTCTGTGAAAGGTGGTTTCAATTAAATTGAACACTAGTGACTATCATTGGAAATAACTGTATAGAGTCAAATTAGCTAAAGTTATAATGTTGGTGATTTTAGGCAGGGCAAAAATTAAATGTAGTCAACCTGACAAAACTTTATCTAGCAGGAATGACTAAATGAATTTAAGTTCATACAACAAGATTACAACAAATCATTTCAAATAAATTAGATTTTGTTGGAAAAATGTAATTTATTTTCATGGAAAAGGTTTCCTAAATTTATCAAGTTCGTTCAACAGCTTATTTTTTTGAGTGTACAAAAGCTGTCACTGGGACAGTACCCTTTAAAAGGGTTCTAATATGTACTATTTAGGTACTAATATGTACACTTTTGGTACCAATATGTACCTTTGAGGGACTAATATGCACTCTTTAGGAACAAAGGTGTACCTTTTGAAAAGGTACCGCCACAGTGACAGCTTTTGTACCTTTTTTCCTGAGAGTGTATATTATTTTTAGTTAACTGGTATCCATCTCAGACAGGTTTGTTAAATAGCTTCTTAGGTAAATGGAAGCTCTACTTAAAGAGGTTGTTGTTATTAAGCAAGTCACAGTTCTCATGCAATATGGGGAGGAAGAAAGATCTTTCTGAAGATGGAAAATTTGTTATGCAAAAGGCATGAAAACAACTAATATTGTCAGCATTGGTTGCAAGCAATAAATAATAAAGTCTGGAAGATGTGCAGAAATAATTTTAATAAAACGAAACTCAAAATAGCAAGATATCAGGTAACTGGAACAGGCCAAACATAAACAGAACAATGCAACGACATCTAATAAAGACAGGGGAAAACACAAGACTAAATATACTGGGCAAAGAAAGGATCTAATGAGATAACTAACAAAACACAGCTGAACTGAAACTCAAATCAATTAGTTACCATGGAGACAAACAGGCAGGGAAATTAGGAAGAGAAATTTTACAGAATTTATATAGAATTAATCAAACAGGAGGAAGAGTAGAATATTTATGGATATCTGCCCATGTATGGGTAAAAGGGAATGAGGTGGCCAAGTCAGCATTGGGAATGAAACAGAAGTAAAATGTATTATTAAAAAAGTTGTTTGAAATATGTGGCAAGAAGAATGGAATAAAGAGTCAAAAGGGAGACACCTTTTCAGCATTCAACCTAGAGTGGGGATTGATTTATAAGGGTATATGGAAACAGAAGAGAAGATACTGTTATGACCAGGCTCCGTTAGGACACACTAACCTTCATTATTCACTGCATATTATAGGAAAGTGTGAGACAGACTGCTGCATTTATTGTGGAAAATCAGAAACCGTTGAACATGTTATTTTACACTGTGAGGCATATAAAAGAGAAACAAATCAGCTTGTTGAAAAATTAAATGTCATTATAGTTCAGAATATATTTCAGAATGCACAGAAACAGTTAAGGGTGTACGATATTCTTCTAAAATATTTAAGACATAGGCTACAGATTTGATTAGAAGGATAAAGTTTTTTTTTTCTTTAAGTTAATTTCGTTCATCGAGGCTTCACACTCCATCCCAGTAGGTGGCGGAAATGCACATCAAGCGGGGTTGCCAACCATAGATATCATATAAAGGGTAGATGTCTCGTCCGCGCTGCTGGCCAATGGAGGTCGACGTCCGCACACGGCGGCCATCTTACCACAGGGTGCTCACTCACTCGTAACATGGTGCATGTACTTTTAAATAACCATAACTTGCTCAATTTTCTACCGATTTTCAAACGGTTTGGTTTGTTATTAACGTCAGAGATGTAGCTATGAAACTGCATACATATGAATAATTATACAAATGGACTTCCATATGAAAGAATTATAGCCACGGTAATGACGTTTGTAAGAAACCAAACCGTTTGTAAATCCGTCAAGATTTCACCGAGATAAGAGGATTTGTGTGCGTGCTGCTCACTTACCTTAATTCACAGAGCCCTGTGGTAAAGATGGCCGCCGGTGATGCCGGAAGTGACTCCGCCTTAAGACATCTAGCCTTTATATGATATCTATGTTGCCAACCGCCAAATAACACAAAAGAAGAATAAGAAGAATTCAGGAAGACAGAGCCAGTTAACACACTAGAAAACTAACCTAGAAACTCAGGGGCTGTTTACACGACACCATTTTCAAATGTAAAATGTAAAACTTTGTATACGTTTTGGGGGTTCATTTTCATTTACACGACAACAACGTTTTGGGTGCCGGAAAGCGCAAACTTTTGAAAATGGGTTTCAAAGTGCAAGTTTTTGAAAACGATCTCCATGTAAACAACAAAATGCAAATCTCTGAAGACAATGACGTCAAGCACATGCGTATTACGTGTTCAGTCTATAGTGTTTCATCACCATCTAATGGCCTGGCTGCAGAATACAGGGGGTTTTAGTTGTTTTTGCGGATCCGTGTGAATGGGGATCGTTTTGACAATGGTGTCGTCTGTACGCGGAAAACACAAAGGAAAGCATATCGTTGTCGTGTAAACGTACCCTCAGACACAAACGGGCTTATTAAAGGGGTCATATAATGGTACATGCACTTTTACAAGTTGATTGTACTGAAATGTGTGTTGGCAGTGCCTGTACACAACCATCATAAAATGATAAAAATCCATCCAGTGGTTTATTTTAAATCTTCTTATATGTTTTTCCCCGTCTCAAATCAAGCCGTTCGACCTAGTGACGTCACACGGTCGGACGCCCTTCCCACGATTGTTGATTGACAGCAGCGTTTCAACACAGACCCGTCCTCGCTCGTGAGCGAGCTGTCAATCATAGCCCGCGCGTCATTGTTGATACGCATACGCTGGAGCACTGTCTATGAGCAGAATGGCATCTAAGCGATTGTGGTGTTCTGTTCTTGGGTGTAATAACGAACACAGCAGTCATTTTGATGTTCCTAAATCCGAACCGCTGAAGACGCAGTGGCTGAGTTTGTTTTCAGTATAAAGCTGGTTTTGCTAAGAAGCTGCTCCTGAAAAAAGGATCGGTACCAACTATTCGTGTTCCTGCTGCACCTCCAGAAGAAGAAGTGAGTGTAACGTTTTATTAACCTTAATATTAATCTTTATATTAATCTTAGCAAATTGCTTGCTGCACGCTTCACGATGAATGCGGCTAAGGTTTACACTCAGGGTACATTACGGCATGTTTTCTATGTACGACGTTCTCAATATAATTTTATTACGTTTATAATGAACAACGCGTTATGGTTATTGTGTTATTATTAAAAACAGTGTACGCACAGAACAGAGCGGCGGGGTGAGCAAAGCTCTTTATTATTTAAAGACACATGCACTTAAACGGCGTGCTGAAAACAGAGCTGTTATTGACCAGGTAAAATTAGTGTTTTCTTACAATACTAAGGAGAATTTTTAACAAACTTTTAATTTAGAACCTAAAGAATCATATTAGCTTGTACAAAAATGGCATTATATGACCCCTTTAAGAAAAATTCTGTCAGAAAATAATAACAATTGTATTAAAAGCCACTGTTGTGCAGAAAACAGGTATTTGAAGCTGCCGGTGTCTCTGGAGTCTCAAGAACCTCTCCATGCAGGCTGGCAGTTGCAAGTAGCATTTCAGCTGCTCTTAACCAAAGATCACAAAGAGAAACGTTTAGAAATACATTTCCAAACAGTTTTATTGCTGTGGTGCTTTTTGCAGCATGGAATGAAAAATGAAAATCCTTTTTTTCCAGAAGGCACTATCCTTCTTTTTATATCATAGCAAAAAATGATCAGTTGTAAACGCCACATATCCTGCAGAAATCATTTTGACATCCCGAGAGACCCTAAAGGGACCTTCCATCTCACTTCCCAATATCCCAACCTAAATCATCACCCGCGAGCTCCTTGCTGACGTCGCAGTCTTGTTGGAACGTGGTGGCCTCTCACCAACCATCCAGAAATCCATCCATCTCTAGACCATCCATTGTAGTACGGCATTCGTTAGTCAATAAAACTATTTAAAAATTAGTGTTCATGTATTTCTACATCCACTGTTAACGTTTTTGGTTAGAGGCGGCTGAGTGTCTTCTAGAGGAAGAGAGAATGTGAGGCGCTGTGAGGCCACGTAGTACAAGAGAAAAGAGACTTCATAAACTCTATCAAAAAGCTTCAGAAAAAAAAAGCTCAAACTCATTTCTCGGTCTGTTTGTCCATGTATTATTCTCTTTTCTCAATTATCATAAGTCTTTCAGCTGTAAAATAGCTCTCCATATTGTGTTCTTTCACACCTTGCCTTCATTCTTGCTTCACTGATGACTGGGGTGCAACAGAAAGGGCACATGCACTGTCTGAATGACCACAAAGGACACACATTAAGACTTCCTGTGTCTTGAATGTTCTGCCTAATTTGACTTACACACCCTGACAAACCAATTCTGTATTACTTTATTTTTTTTGGTAGATCACAAACGGAATTTTCTAAAATATTATATATTTTATAGCTTGAAATATTTTATATTTAACACGCACAAGTCACATAGACTGCTTTTATGATGCTTTTATTTTTCCAATTTTACTTTCTGTAGCACTTATGTTCTATGTTTGGACTCTTATGTTGATTTTATGTTGATTGGTGTTTAGTTCCTGTTTCCTTTGTTTCCGTTACTAGTTGGGAACTTGGGATATGTCCGAAATCTACCCCTATACTATTAAATAGGACACTATTTGAGGGAACAGCCATTTGTAGTGGTGTCCGAAACCATAGTGGACGTTATTGAGTGCACTCCTTCAATCCCACAATGCACCGCAATAACGAGTGTACACTCAACTGCTAGAGAATACCCATAATGCAGTGTTAGAGTCGCGCGCCAAATGAATTCCCGCATTTGACCAGAAGATGGCGTCCACTGCTGAATTCCATTCATCCATTGTCCAAACCGTTGGTCCAGTGTGGGTACAGCGTAATATCATACAGGTATAAATTCCTTTTCAATTGATTATTAAATTGTTTAATTAAGGTTTATACATAGTTTCCATGACAGAGTTCAAGATTAATCTTTTCATCATCCTACGGGTGATTTCAGACACAGCCTTGATTTCTCTGGCTACTTGTTGGTTAATTGATTGTGTTCACCTGAGTCTTGTTTGGTCCCTCATTTAGCCATTTAGCCTTCATTTTGGTTATTTTTGTCCTGTATCGTCTTTACGTGAAGCTGTTATGCTGATTCAGCCTTCTGGATTGCCTTCTTTGTTTTTTGTAAATAAACAAAATTTGCTGAAAATGAAATGCTCTGCTCATCTTCCCTGGCCTATATCGTGACACTTTCAATAAATGGAAAAGAACAGGAATATTTATACCTCCACGGAACAAGGAGAGTTGTTCAGGTTTGGAATGATATATGGGTGAGTACGTTTTCATTTTTGAGTGAAATCTACTTAGGTTCCATTTAAATTCCGTTCTAATGTTAATGCTCTTTCTCTGTAATCATGTCTTACACTCCAAGAGGCTGTCAGAACGCATCAAGCGCTTTGAGATGACAGTCTGCATCATGCTAACGGCAAAGACAGTCTGTATTCATCATTGCAAGCCTTCATCTAAATTGCTCATAATGCAGATATGATAATTTCATTCCAACTACCAGAGAGTGTAGCTGTGTGCACAAGCTTCTACTTAAAGTAAAAGTTCAGCCAAAAATGAAAAATGTGTCATCACCGTTGCAAACTCTTATGACTTGACTTCTTCAATAGAACACAAAGGGACGGGATTTACTAACAGCTTCCACCAGCGCCAACCCTCTGTTGATGTAAAAAAAAAAAAAAAAAGGTGTCAGGATTTACTAAAGAAGACACACAGTGAAAAATTTGAGATGAAATGGCGTTGACAATTATTTTTGCGCTTGACCTTATTGCATATGCATATGTAGGAGGTTCCCTTTCGGAAAGAAAATTTATAGTCAGAGAGTATTTAAATAAATCAAGCAACACAATTTACTAAGGTTTACGGTAGTTAATTAGTATTTGTACCCATGCATATGTATAGAAATGGAATAACATTTTACAGGTGACAATAAGTTGGTTTGTGTTTTTGTATGTATCCCAGACAGCAGATGTGTTACCAGATGTGGGCCAGATCTGGGCTGACACTATAGCCCCTTTCACACAGAGATTCCAGAAAATACACGGATAATGTGTCCCGGGATTTGTCCAGGGATCGTTTGATTTTGGTTCATTCACACTGGCAGTGATTTTCCGGAGTCAGTGAGGCCGTTCACACACATCCCGTAAAGATCCCGTAAAGACACGTGACATCAGGATGTGTTGTAGAAAGGCCAGTCTAATCTTCCGCTGGAATCAACGCGCTGTTTGAAAGGGGCTTATATTGCTGTCTGGGTATTAACAGTGTACTATTAACATTAATGATTAATTGAATCCTAATTTGCTGAAGTCTATTGCAGATATAGATATCCATATAAGCATATAAATATGGTTGCAAACGCTTAGCCAACTCTCAAGTGTTCACAAACAGTTGTTTTGACCATTCCAAAATGTTCATATTCCAAAAATGAATCCTTAATCCTTTTTGTCCTGCTTACAGGCACTCTATAATGATGGCCTGATGGCAATGACTAAAACTCAGTTCGTAATGTATGGTCAACAATACAAAGAAAAACCTGGGCCTTCTTAAAAACATAATTTTGTAAAATGTCAGAAGGACCAGTCTGATCAACACCAATAATCTTCCCTGCTCCCTTAACAAGGCTACTTACCAAGTATTTATGAGTGTCGACAATTTCAATGTCCAAACCTTTAGTTGTTGTCATCAGATGACTAGATGGGGACCTCCTATAGTCAATCAATGTCCTTTGTTTTATTAGCATTAAGCTGAAGAGAAAATCAATCGCACCACGACACAAAATCCTCCACGACAGGACCATGCCTCAGATGCTCTTCGTGGAGTCACCCGCGTACTTTATAATTTGACTGTTCTCATACCTACTCCGGCAATCATTGGTATACATGATAAACAAAAGGGGTTACAGCTACACATGTGTTTTGCACCATTTTTTAACCATGTCTTAACCCATTTTGCGCTTGACATGCTGCAATAGTTGCGCAGCTCACAGCAGAATGTTAGCCAAAGTTCAGAGAACTTTCCCTAAAAGCTGATTCTTTTAAATCCAACTTATATTTTCGAAAATGCATGTGTGCATTTCCGAGTTTTAGCTTGATGTAAGTTCATTCAGTAGACATCACAGCATGGAACCAATTTTAGAGCTGTTTGAAGCTGTTTTCTATATCACGGATATGTCATATCTAAGAATAAACCCTACACAGATGAAAGCACAAAAAGATAGTTTGGACACCTCCATTTTACAACAAAGCTCAAATCAAATGGATGGTATGACTCTGGTGCCTTTGAAGTCTTCAATGTATTGATTACAAATGAAATGCCATTACAGGTGTTTGCCAGTAATGAGGTCATCACAAGCTCCTTGTGCCCGATTTGGACCCACGTCCCTGCTGACATTTATCCCTGTTTAGTATGCCATGATGAACACACTTCATCCTCACAATCACAACATTCATTAGAAATGACCTTTGCGAGCGACAATTAGCCAGGAAGGCTTATTGTCAAAAAACAAAAAGCCGAATTATCAACGATTTAGAGGAATCAATATTTGAGTCCATTACTGGTACCCGACCGCTCGGTGTTAGCAGAACGAAACAATCAACTGAATTAAAATCTAATGTGCCAAGATCATTACACAAAAACCAGCTCAACAAACATGGATAACACCAATGTAGTCTTCATTAATTCATAATTGGGGCATTTTGTTTGTTACAGTCAGTTATACAGACGAGAGTGGCATATTATCTCACCAAATGCATCATGGTAATGTGCTTCTCCACCAGATCACCATCCATTTGCTTTCAGGTTTTATGGTCTTTCTGTTTACTTTCAGTTGGTTTTGGTGTTTATGTTCCACTCATGTTTAACAGGCCAGGACAAAAGGCCATTAAATTGGCATGTCCGCAGACCAGTGCATTTCAGATTGTTCATTGTTACAGATGTTTTTCTATACAGGATGTTGTTTCATTCTTCTGTCTGTATAATTAAAACATGGACAACACTTTACAGTAAGGTTTCATTTGTTAACATTAGTTTACTACAGTAGTTAACATGATCTAACTTAGTTAATGTTAATGTCTGGTTTTATTATTTAATGGACTTGAACTAACAATGAATTTTTTTTTTTTAACTAACCTTAACAAAGATTAATAAATACTGTAACAAATGTCTTTCTCATTGTTAATATTAGTTAATGCATTGACTTATGTTAAATAATGTAGGACCTTATTGTAAAGTGTTACCAAAACATGTAACTTAATAAATAACTTGGACTGCATGGACTGCATTTATATAGCGCTTTCAGAGACCCAATGGCCACCAAAGCGCTTTACAATATTGCCTCACATTCACCCATTCACTCACTCATTCATACACCGACGGCGGTGTCAGCCATGCAAGGCGATCCAGCTCGTCGGGAGCAACTGGGGTTAGGTGTCTTGCGCAAGGACACCTCGACACTTGGTCAGGTGGAACCGGGGATTGAACCACCAACCTTCCGGTTTGTAGACAATCTACATGAACCACTGAGCCACTGCCACTGTCTGAGGTAAATGGCTTCTTGAACAAGAAAACAAATTTGACCTTTGACCTAACATGGTGAAAGCTAAATTGATTGTTACTCATTGGTCACTGGTTAAAAAAACTAGAAGTTTAGACTATTCTATAGAAGTTGCCCATTCAACTCTAAACCCTGAGACAGTCGTAGCACAGAGGCTCTGGTTTACTATTTTACACATTATTACTGTATGTTGTCTGAATGTTGTCAGAGTATTTTCTCCTTAAAACTGCATTAAACCAAACGCGGTTTGAAACGCTGGTGTTTCTGACGTCACAAACTACCTTGTAACCAATCACGTCAACATGTGATCGTCAACGAGTGGATCTCTGTGCTGGAGTGAGTGAGTGGAGGCGGGGCTAATTTGAATATTCATAGAACCACATATACTAAACGAGGCAAGAGTGTGGAGTTGCATTCAAGCTATTTTAAAGCATGAAGAATTTTTTTTCAAGGAACAAACTTTTAAATATGCTATTTTGGTGATCAAAGATGAGTTTTAAGGAATACAGTTATTGGCAACAAGGGGACTTTAAATAATTTAATACTAGTCAGTGTTACCCTAGACAACCCTGAGAGTGTGCTTGGCTCAGAAAATATACTTATTAGATGAAACGCAGAGACACGTCCAGATTACAGGCCAGACGCCGCTGATGAGGACTAAGACCTCTGGACTGCCAATAACATGATTAGTGACCCTCCTTCTGGTCACATTGGCTGTGCTCTTAATGTGTGTCATTTTCTAGCTCTCTTCTACTCTCCTTTAGGTTTCTGCCAATGGCTGTTTGCTTAGTTTACAATGGAGTGACATAGATTGACTTTGCCAGAACAATAAAAAGGCTAAATGAAAGTGAAATATGTTTGTTTGTGTACCGTGCAGGTCAACAACTTGAAAATCATTTAGAAGGGTAAAAGGAGCTCATTTTATTTTTAGTTCCCTTTTTAATTAGTGAAGTCGGTAATTTGAACAAACAACTGAATTAACAAGTAATTCAACTCGAATTCGGCATATTCACGGTAGAATAAGCCCTTTGTCAAAACATTCATGGCATCATATTAGGACTGCTATCCAGTCCTTTAGTCAGAAAAGATCTTGAATATGTGTGCTGTTGTGCCAAAAGTAGTTTTCTACAAAGGCAAGAGGATGGCGTTGGCACATATCTGTCTTCTGGTCGTTAAAAACTCATTAGTGATGTCCTGACAGGAATTTAATGAGGATGGCCTGGTCTGCTGTAGAGGGTTCAAATTAGAAAGGCTGGTGTCTGAGAGGAACCAGATTTACAGCCAAACTAAAATGAGAATCTCCTGCGGTGCATCTGAAATCGAATGCTGTACGACTTTTGAATTTGAACTTACTTTCGCGACTTAAAGTATGTTCTAAATAGTAATGTGGGTAGTGTGAATGAAATTCGGAAGTACTACATCCGCCTTGTTGTTACTGTCACACCACTGTCACAACCTACCAGTGTCAGTTGCGTTGCTTCACTGCCATTCATAAATCCTGTCCCGTGGCCTCATGGGCTAGTAAAGTGTCCATCTTATGCACACTTCAGAATCTCACCGGAAGTAGTAGGTTATCCGAGTACTTTTTTTGCCTACTGTTTCGTTATCGTTTTGCTTTACAATACTATGTATGCAGACATACTACTCTTTGGACAATAACCTCTTAAAGTTGGGATAACCTCCAACTTGTCTTAAAATTCCCAAGTTTTTTTTAAAACTGATTGGGTTGTTTAAATTATTATGCATTACAACATATCACCAGCTACATATAATATATATATATTACTAATACTAGGGCTGTGCATGACTACTGTGTGAGACCACTGATCAATATTGTAAATGATGATTGGTTGTTATATACTGACTTTTTGCTAAATTCAAAATTCAGTAACGGCTCTTCAAAATTGACTCAAATGGGGACCTCTTCGGTCTGGAGGGGGGGCACAGGGATGACCATGTCCATCTGGCGCTGGGCCTGTAGTAACGTTAATTGCTTGAGTCGATGAATTTGATGTCTCGTATACCCTGCAGGTAAATGGCACATTTTTTAATTAGGACGATCTGCTGTAGATGAAGTTGAGGCTTCTCTGTGAAGGTGACTTCTTATAGATCAGTTTAACATTTTCTACATCATTCAATCTCTCATTAGTCAATGTGACTTTTAGTTCACGTAATCGCTTTTATTTTTTACTGCATATAATATACACCTCTTTATCTGCATTCCCTTTTTGTATAATAACCACAAGCAGTCCTCTCTTGAATATCTCTCCCTCTTTCTCTCCACACACATAAGGGCTAAATCACATTAAATCCTAATGGTTGGATTATATGGGCACCCAAGAGCAGCATGTCCCATTATTTCCTCCATTCTCAAAGATATATTCAGCAATAATCAGCCATAACTGGGAATTAGGGGACCTGCCTTCCGGCTGTCACACGCAATGTCCATTAAGGGAGGCTGATTACTGGGTTTATTAGTTCACTTTAAGAGATAGTCCGAAAATGTCTTGGTATTAGATAGTGGAAATAAGATACTTAAATTGTGATTTTCTGCTGGAAACCTGAAAAGAGAGGAAAAAAAAAAGTGTAAATGATAATAGAGGTCCCACTTAAGCCTGAATTGCCTTAAATACATTTCTTTGAGAAGCATCAACAATCCAGAATCTTGGTGTTCTTACAGAAGAAAATATACATGAGTTGAAATTATTGTGAAATGACTGAGGCTTGGTCTTTGTTACATCAATTACAAGGATCAGTGGGTTCCCTTTTGAATGGGATCTCACACTGTGTCTGAATTAGACGCTATGGGGAATGCCTCCAGCGTGACTGGTGTCTGAAGCACGTGTGTGACAAGCAGGACGGGGCCGAGAGCCGTGGGAACGGAGCAAGGCCGGTGGCGGGAGTGCTAATGAGTGTCATCTGCACGCCACACTGGTCTCTCACGGAGGAGCTCCGGAAGGATAAAAGGAGGAGTGACGACATCAAGCACGGCTGAGCAGAGTCTGAGCAGACATGGACGCTCGAGGCGGTGGGCTGGAGTGACTTGACGAACTTGCTGCAATCCGCCTGGGATGTGGAGGGGTGTCTACTGTACGAGACGGAACGGAAGCTGTTTGCCTGAGGCCGGAGACATGATGGGGAGGAGCAGGGAATGGAGGACTCTCTGCCGGGTGCCCGAAGCAGGAGGAGCCGTCGCCGTCCACCAGGGGACGGAGGAGTCAGAGGGCCGTTCACAGAGGGGTATCCAGGAGTTCACCCAGCTGGTGGCGAACCGGATAGCAGTGCATTTTGGGAAACGGTCGATATAGAGGTGTGAAAATAATGATATAGTGGCAAGTCTACAGCACAAAACACAAGTAACAGCAAGAGGTTTGAAAAGAACATTTAGGTACAGAGAAATCTATTAGAGAAATATAAGCTGTGTCTCAATTCAGAGGCTGTATCCTTCGAAGGACGTGGACTTCAAAGTGAGTGAAGGTCGAAACGAGCGTCATTAAATGGTACAACGGAGGATTGCTTTTGGCACCTAGCAACTGTGACAGCTGCCGTTGACGAGTAATGTTTGTACTGAACTTTTTTGAAAAGTTATATTTAATTGTCTGAAAACAAAACATAGTTCACAACCTTCCTAAATATGTTCACCGTGGTCCAATTTATAATAAAGAGTAAAAAACTATCTATAAAATCGCATCTTATTAAGATTTATAAAACAGTTAGTTTATCACTCCCTCCAGGAAATAAATGACACCATGGTTCTGGTTACTGATGGATTTATTGCATTTCTCATCCTTTTCTCCGCCATCACATTCACCGTCAAACTACAGTATGACAATATAAAAGATAAACACGTTCACATACACTATAAAGAGGTAAATACAAATACACTCGGGAAATACAAACGTAATACACATACCTCGCTGGCTGCATATAACCAAGAGGGAATGAGTTCACTTGAAAATACCCGGTTCAAAAAACAAAAATTAAAAACATCTTCTTTACTTCTTCGCTCAAAACACGAGTAAATCTTGTAATCCACACACGGAGAATTAGTTAAAATCGACACTCAATATTCATTAATAGATTAAACAATATAACAAAACATGTTAAATAGCAGAAAAAATATGGATGGCAGTTATATAGTTCCAGTCCTTGATTATGATTGGTCAATAGCTGTGTTTTATTCACGATAAAACACGGCTATGACCGCTTCACCCAACAGTTCTATGTATCAATACACAACACCGCTAGCAACCACTAACATATGTTTGTTCTCATTTATATTGTTCATTGAAGCTTATAGAGTAGTAGAGTATTGTGAGAGATCGAGTAAGTGAGTGTACCTGCATTTACAGTAGATATAGCATTTTCCTTCGTTTCAATGTCCGAAGCAATATCTTGTCCTTTTAACAGTTAAGTGGTTTTCCTGTGCCCTCTATAGGCATTTGTCAGTTGTGTCTTGCTTCTCCATGTTCACAAGTTTCAGTCCTTTTAATATAAAAGTTTTCTCTACTGACAGACTCACTCATAAAGACACGCCATCTAATGGCGAAATAATGTAAATTCTGTTGCCGCTCACGGTCAGGGACAATATTTTTCCATGGGAAGGAAGGCTTTTAGTGACTTACTTCATGAAAGATGCATTGATACACAATTATCAATGTTGGCTTTAATATTTGTATTGTGTGGTAACCATTTTATAAAAGCAAAAAATGTTGTTTTATTTAAGCAATACGGTACTCGAGGCTAGTGCTGTATCGTGAATAAGTCACGGCTAAAGGGCGTTCTTAGGCACGACGCGAAGCGGAGTTATTCACGATACAGCACTAGACTCCAGTACCTTATTGCTTACATAAGACAACATTTGAACCACTTCTTATTTTTACATTTGTGTCATTAGATATCCGACTAAGCTAAAACCCAATATTAACATTTCAAAAGGTAATCCAGCATTTTCTCTCAAAAAAATTCATGTGCAATGAATCTTGGGAAAGGCTAGGCTGTGAAGGATCCATTCGGTCTATCTTTCGCAGTCTGGGAAATGAAGGACGCATTTGTAGGCCGCATTCGACAGCTGTGAGTGCCGCTGTGATGCAGGGCTCTCAAGTGTCACGCATTGAGCGTGACAGTCACTCATTTCGGTCTTTTGTCATGCACTCCCGCCACACATTGTATTTCTCACGCTGAAAAACTATTTATAATATATTTAATATGCCGCAGCGCCCAAAAGTTCTCTAGCCGCGCCGCTCCCTCTATGGAACCGGCAGGAATCAAGCGCGTCTCCCCTGGAATTCTTAGTTGAGCCTGCCACTTATCAGCCAATCAAAAAAAGAAAGGGGCTACACAATAGCCAATCAGAAAATAGCACTATTGTATCTGGGTAAGATTTAAAGCAACAACCAATGGAAAAAAAAAGCATATCCTGGAATTGTTCTAGTGATTCTGCCACAACGTCTCCCGAAAGTTTCATTCACCTACAGAGGAAACAAACCACTGGAGCTCCGAGCATCACTTTGAGAACAGAGTAAGTCATGATCTCCTGTTTTAATGTTACAACAAATTCACAACGTGTTTGACACAAACAGTGACAACTTGACTGCTGTTAGAGAATATTTCCCAGATAATTGCCATCAGTTTTTCATGAGTGTCTGTAACTTAGCCAACAGTTTTACAGCCTGTTCACTGACAACACCTGCTCAGAACAAGTAGTCTCGGCCTAGTCATGTTTTCGTTATCACACGATGACTGACATATTGTCACATTATAAACATCTCTTTCTCCAAATAGGCTTAATAATTTTATTAGCACTAAATAAATTAAAGTGTATTGCATAGTCGATGTTATAGGTCACTTTTAAAATCATGTCATATTTTATAATTATATCCTGGCCATGGATGCATTAATCATTGCATCGGTCTTTCAAAGATGTCAGGTAAAAAGCCATTAAGCAACCTCTCATACGCCCTGAGAGGAAAGTCCCCTAAAAAGGCCAGGTTAGGGCGGTGTTGGGGGATGTCACTCTTGCCTGTCTTCAAAACTTGAGAGCCCTGGTGATGTATTTGGCCTTCGAATGCAGCCTCTGAATTGGGACACAGCTATCAATTTTCACAATCAGATCTTTACCATATTATGATGTTGGCTAAGCCTAGCATGCACAGGTAGCACCATGATTTGCCGACCACAGGTGACTGTGATGGTGAGAACCAACATCTCTTCCACTCTGATCCTGCACAATGGAGCCACTCAAGCATGAGTGCTGAACCTTCATCTGTTCTCCTTATTCACATGTACCCTAAGACTGTGTGGCCAGACACAGATCAATATCCATTGGTATTTACTGGCAAGAAATGTGAGCCTGATTGGATTGGTTCAACCTGGATCCTATCCTGTATCCTTGACTCTGTTGAAACCCTGATTCAGACCACATGCAATCCCTTGAATGAATGAAAGTTTTCAAATACCTCATAATTTACATACATACATACTTTAATTTAATAAGACAGTTGTTGCATATGTGTGCTTTTGACTCTTAAAGGGATAGTTCACCCAAAAATGAAAATGCTGTCATCATTTACTCACCCTCATGTTGTTCCAAACCTGTATGATTTATTTTCTTCTGCTGAACACAAAAGAAGATATTTTAAAGAAGGTTGGTAATTAAACAGTTGCTGGTCCCCATTGACTTCCATAGTATTTTTTTTTTTCCTACTATGGAAGTCAATGGGGTCCATCAGTCGTTTGGTTACCGACTTTCTTCAAAATATCTTCTTTTGTGTTCAGCAGAAGAAAGAAAGTCATACAGGTTTGGAACAACATGAGGGTGAGTAAATGAGGACAGCATTTTCATTTTTGGGTGAACTATCCCTTTAAGCAATTGGTTCATTGGAACAATATGGCATACATATTCATAAATGGTTAAATGTTTAGAAAGCTTTCCGGAACAAATGCCTTAAGTCTTAAAGTATGTGACCTGAAAACATTATACTCTGTGGTTTGCAGAATTTGTATCATTAAAATATAAAAATGTGAAAATAAATAATAAATTATCAAAGGATGCCAAATGGATCTATAATAGCCTACCTGGAGACATGGAAATACATGATTTGAAATCTTTTCTTTACTTGTCATGGCAACTATGGAGTTTTTCTCTAAGAAATTGTTTTACTTGTAACTTTGAACCTTGAAGAGAGGATCTTCAAGTTTAAAGGGAAAGTGTGTAAGTTTTTCACCAAACCAAATTGCTAAAACAATTACATTTAACAGATCATTTATAATTTGTGTATTGAAAGTATATTTTGAAAGTAACTCACCTGTGTCCTATTGCAGATGTATCCTACTGTTATTGCAGTGCTGAAATATTTGGGTTAGGGGACGTCCCATGATGTGCTGCATCTGCTCTTTGGCAAGCACAGAGCTTTGTACACAAGTGCTCAGCCGTTTCCCAACACCATGTTTGAATTGTTAATTTCAAACAGCTTGCCTATAATTGCATCAACATCAGTGAAGACAGCCGACATCTGTTGCAAAAGAAGCACAGAACAAACATGGCTTTTTATTGAATTTGTAAACTTGACAGTAAAGAAAAGAGAACGGAAAAGTAGATGTGAACGGGAATTTGCTGATAAGGTGGATTGTAGATGGAGACAACATGAGTTATCCATCATGGCTTATGGAGGTTGGGGTTTTGGAAAAAAGCTTGGTGATTAATTGCCGATGTGTGCTGAATGCGGGCTGGATTCCATTAGTTATGCTACTACCTCAAGCACATTGAAATTTGTTTATAAAGACATTTGCATTTGACTACACTTGGCTCATTGGGACTTTCATTTGGCTTTACAGTCAGGTACAATATTCATTTATTTATTATTTTTTGTTTATTTGTTATTTATTTATTTTTTGTCTTTGAAGAATGAATATATGAGAGAGCCTAATTTTAAAAGTATGATTTTCTAGACCTGGAAAAGTCATGGAAATTAATCAAATGTTAAAACATGGGCATTTTTGTATTGGATATACATTTTTCTTGAAATGCCAAGCTCTAAAAGATTTTATCTGGAAGAAATTGTGAGTAAAAATATTTTTTTAAATCCTTATGCTTATTCCTTATCCAGTTAATCACAAATGACTGTCATGGTTCGGATTTTGTTCTGGACAAATGGCGGCCTTGGAGTGTCTATGTCATACAGTATTTGATCTGTGTTTGAGTTTCACAATGAGTTGGTTTTTGTTCCGTTTTCTGTTTCCTTTGTTCCTTTTCCCCTCTTTTAGTTAGTTTCTATGGTTACTCATTGTTTGATTAGAGTTTGCATGTGATGTTCATTTAGTTGATTGGTTTGATTTGGCAGTGTATTTAAGCTGTGTCTTTCCTTCTGTTACTTTAGTTTAAACCAAGTAACTTTTGCTCTCGGGCTCCCCCTACAGTTGGGAAACAGTATTGTCTTCTACTACTGTCATAAAATCTGTCATGGTTACACCAGGGGATACATGTGCATTTGTTGACAAGCAGATACCCCCAAACTCTGCAGAAGGAGTTCTTACGTCTTGGGCAGACTGCCTGCGTTGCGTGTGAAATGTCTTCATCCCAGGTACATTGGCATATATTTCAGCATGTCATATGAATATAATTTCATGGGTTTTATTTTTTTCAAACGCCAAAAGATCGCGTAGCTCACGTTTACAAGCCAGCATCATTATAGTAGCCTATTGGCTACAGTTTTACAGAATTCTAATTCAATTCAATGTTTGTGTGGTAGGTAATAGCCATATATCGTCAATATTATCAAGCTACCATAGATGAATCTGCAAAGTTGAAAAATCGATTTGCATTATAGCCTGAGGCAAGACACTTTCACCAGAAAAATAAATAAACAAACATGACTATCAGCCTGCAGTCATTAGGCTAGTTAGCCTAAAAGATGATTTTGTCCGTCTAATCATGTATTATTTACTTGCAAGAATGTAGCTCCTACCAAACTTGTACACGCCGTTTAGACATATAGGCTTACTTCTGACTTTTTCGCGGTGATGCGTGTTCCAGTAGCGTCGTCAATATCTGACTATAACATTACATATAGCCTATAACACGCTCTCACACGTTGGGAGGAGTACAATTTACATATGTGGTTTCAACAACCAGATGCATTTACACTTGTTCAGTTTCGTCTGGAATGCGGCCCAGACCTCCTGAAGTGGTTTGAGTGATCGGATTCAAATCCGTCTCGAATGCGTTTCGGAGGGCATTTACACCTGGTCTTTTCACGATCGAATAGCTATCCGATTTGAAAAAACGCATGAAGTGGCCAGGTGTAAACAGCCCCCATGACAAAAACATATACGAAAGCCGGAAAACAAACGCTGGTTGGCCTCTCGCGTCCAAATTTGAGGAAGTGATGGGGGAAGTGACGTATGCCGTAAAGCAGTCGAATTTTGTAGTTCTTCTTGTGCTCGGGTTACTACCCGAACCCCGAAGTTACATAGTGCCAGTAAAAGCGATACAGACCCGTCAGGCTATGGCAGACGTGTCATTCAACCTATTGTAAGTCGATATACCATCACAAGGGTCTTGGAAATATATTATGAAGTTTCGAAAAGCTACATAGTGTTGCTTTAATTGTTCTGTTTCTGATTTCTTTTGTAAATGAAGACCGCTGAATTTAGATCCTTTTCCTCTTTCATTATTGCAACCATTTTGTGACATAACAGGATATTAATATTATTTATTGTAACGTTATTTCAACTGTCACTTTAAAGTAAAAATGAAATCAAATTTTACTCTGTTTACTTTGCTATTGCACATTCCTGGTTCACTGGTGCACATTATTCCAAAGAAAATCAAAGTTTGTTTTCGGAATGCGTCCTTAAAATGTAACAACACCTTCGCCTCTTTTTCACGATTTTTTTTTCTTCTTTTTTCGGATAAGTCGCATGGCATTCACAAATCAAATGATTATCTCAAAAATGTCCATAAGTTCCATGGTTCCAAATCAAGTACTTCAGGGCTATATGTGCTAGCCAAACAGCAGCTATTGCGATCCTGAGGTCCTCCTTGCTTGGCTCCATTCTGTCATGAGATACTCACTTCTCACGCTCAACTCCCAAAAGATGAATTCAAATCCCACTCAACTTTATTTCGGGTTGTACTCAGAAATACATCAAATCACGGAAGTAAATGGGTTGCATGTTTCAAGTTGACTTATAAAATGTCAAACCCAGTACGCCAACTCTCATTTAAACCCAGAACGTTCACTCTCATTTAAATGGGTCACCTTGGCCCATAATTCCCTCCGATTCTCATCTGTCCTCACCACAGCAGAGGGTTCCACAGACTGAACGAAACACTATGCAGAGAGAAAAGAGAGAGAGTGAGTGATAGAAAGGAGAAGAAGAAGAGGAAAAAAAAGCATATTCGAGGCACATGATCATCCATCTAACATCAGTAAAGTGGCATCACATTAGCGTCTTCCTGAGTCCCGTCTTATCTTTGGAATACCACAGCAGATGCATGTAGATATCACCGCTTGCGGTTCAGTGCCAGGATGTGCTTTATCATCCCAGGAGAAAACGTTGCATTTATCGTCTCTGAATTGCCTCTCTTTTTATCAATAGGAGATACTACAGATAGTGGTGTCAGAATGCAGGTGGTTGATTTTGAGACGGCTGTGCACAGTGGTGCTTTTTCAGGTCAGAGAGAAGAAGGCTGCAGTGTGCAAGCTTATTCAAATTCATAAACAGCAGGATGGAGCAGCAAAGAGTTTGTTGTCAAGTTCGGTATCTTTGTATTGTGAAAACAGAACATTTAAATGTCAGAGATTAAAAAATTGGCTAACACTTTGACTTTGTTACCCGTTACATGTGAGTAATATGTGAGTAATAACGTGATTTATGCTTAATTACATGCAATTACCCCTAAACCAAACTCGGAAACACTTTTTTTCAGTGTCCTTGTTACATATGTTACATGTACTTACCATAGTAATAACAATAAATTATGCATAATTACATGCAACTAACCCTAAACCAAATTCAAATCCTAACCCTAACCCTATAGTAAGTATGTAGTTGATTAATATTACTCCGTACTTAAATATATAAATACACTGTAACAATGACACCTTAAAATAAAGTGTAACCCCAAACTCTTACCCTAACCCTATCCCTAAAGTAAGTGCACGTAGTTAATTAATATTATTCAGTACTTAAATGTATAATTACACTATAACAAGGGCATCTTATTATAAAGGTGTCCGTGTTATGCATTTAAGTACTATGTATAATTAACTACATGCTACAGGGTTAGGGTTAGGATTGGGGTTTGGTTTAGGGTTAGTTGCATGCAATAATGCATAATTTATAGTTATTACTACAGTATAACTACATGTTACATGCATGTGTAACAAGGACAAGTGTTACTAAATAGTGTATAAAGGTCACACTTTATATAAGTGTCTTTAACTACTATGTACTAACATTTAAAATAATAATTTGATACAATGGACTTATTGTGTACATACATGTTTTTTACATTTTACTTATTGTACTTATATTTAAAAATACCTGTATGTAATTACAGCTGTAATTAAATTCTGTAATTACATCTATAATTACACTGTTGACCCTTCGCTTACACCTTAACCCACCCATAAACCTATCCATACCACCAAACCTGTACTAACCGTACCTCTATCTCACTTTAAAGAGAACCTATTATGCAAAATTCACTTTTACATGGTGTTTGAACATAAATGTGTGTTGGCAGTGTGTGTACACAACTACCCTATAATGATAAAACTCCACCCACTAATCTCCATTTAATCCCCATAAATGAACAAGCCGTTTGCAGATTCTGGGCAAAATGACATCACTTTGTACAGGCCCCGCCCACGACTGTTGACGGACTCTGCCGTATTAGCATATTAGCAGGTTTCCACCCTGAGCGAGTTGAACACTGTCCGCCATTTAGGGCAATAAACTCATCAGTAAAGTTTTGGTCATCATTCAGACGGGGTCCGCTACAATAGGCTTGTACTAATAGTGGATAAAAGCAAGATGTCAACATAAGTTATAACTGTAATTAAACTAAACTATACCTGTTCTATCTCCATGCGGTATATATTCTCTGGCTATGTATAGGCATAATTGTCAGACTCCGGTTCGGACAATATAAGGCTGAACAACGCTACTGACAGCTTCTGACATTGTCAGTGCTTGAGATTGTCCTGTTTTGTTTTGTTGTTGCTGGAATGAGCTCTTAAAGCTCCGCCTTCTTCTTTAATGGGGTCAGCAGCAGCGGCTCATTTGCATTTAAAGGGACACACACAAAAACGGCATGTTTTTGCAGCCCGGTCTCACCCCAAAACGTCACATACTGACGCGTCTTGACCAAACGGCAATATACGACGAAAAGGGTACCCCTAAAACGTCCATATGAGATGAAGACATAAGCGCACCAGCAGCGCCTCTTAGCGGTACCCTAACGCATACCTAAACCTACCCATAACCCGAATAGTCACATACGGACGTTTTAGGGGTACCCTTTTCGTCGTATATTGCCGTTTGGTCAAGACGCGTCAGTATGTGACGTTTGGGGGTGAGACTGTGTTGGTTTTTGCTCACCCCCCAAAAGTGGCGATTTTAACATGTTAAAAAAATAATATCTGTGGGGTATTTTGAGCTAAAGCTTCACATACACACACTGGAGATATCAAAGACGTAGGCTATTTTACATATAGTAAGAAGTGAATAATAGGTCCCCTTTAATAGCAGCAAAAGTGTTTTGCAACACAACATGAACACAATGTTCCTATCAGTTAGTAGTCAAAGACACCTAATATAAAGTGTGACCAAATCGAATTATAACCAACTTTAATTACAGTATCTTGAGCTAACAACATCAGTCAAGCACTTTAAAAAAAAAAAAAAAAAAACACTAAGCTTGTATTATAACATTTACTAAGGCATAAAAAGTCTGTCAGCTCTCTGCAACAATAAAGTGTGATAAATAAACACTGCATGGACGTTTATGTGATTATCTAAATGAAACTGAATGAAAACACCTGCGTGATGCATTAATGATTCTCTGTCTGCCCGTGTTTCCAAGGGGAAAATATAAACTCTAGAATAAAGCTGCTCTCATTCTCTCTGGATCCCGGAAAATCTGTGCAGAGCAAATGAGAATTTGAATATCAATGCAGCAGTTTTATTTATCTGTTGGAGTTACTTCAAATCCTTTTAAGTTAGTATGAAGTTAGTCTGTACTTGTGGTTTTAATGTGGCGTATATAAATTAGTTTCTGAAGAATACCCGAAGTTGAAATACACAACTATTAAATTGCTTTTGCTACTTTATTACTTTAAGGTTCATTGTTTACATGCGTTCATCTTTTCTTCAAATGGAGACATTTTTCTGTCTCTGAAAACATAAATGTAAAAGCCCTTTTCATTTGGAACATCATAAACTTGTTAATTAAATGACGAGATTTAAATAAGACTGCACTAATAACAGGATTAGGGATTTGAGCGTTTTCCAATAAGACTGCTAAATTAATTCTGCTATTTTATGGCATCCCTAGTGATGTGAATTATTTATCAGTTCGCATTCACAGGATTTTTGGCTTTATGAAATATGTAGTTCAAATAATTGACATGTATTGGGATACAATTTACTTGTTTCCATGGCAACACCTGACAGATTTGCCATGGCTCCTCATACCAAATATCATAATTCTTTAACTAGTTTTCTGCCAGAATGAGCATGAAAATGTATTTTCTCGCAGTTCATCTTTGCATGTTATTTGATGTTCTTCCGTTCTTCCACAAAACTGTATGTTTGTGTGTTTCTGTAGAGTTACTGAATTTAAAAAAGAAAATAATACATCCAATTTACAAACGGCTTATCCTATGTGCAATTTAACGTGTAATTAAATGAAATGTTATAATACCAATGTATTGTTGGCATTAAAACTATTATGTAATCGCAACACAAACAACATTTTTAATAATATGTAATACAATTATATTTTTATTAACATGGGTGGATAACATGGATGGGGACTAACCATAAAGTATCATTAAAGTAGTCCATATTGGATCATGCACTCTTTTCCAAGTCCTCTGAAGCCATACTTTGTGTGAGAAACATTAAAATTAAATAGTTTTTTCACTGAAAATCTTGACATCCATCCTAGCTCTCTTTGGCATTCATCAGAAAAGTAACAATGTTCATTTCATGAGCAAACTATCCTTTTGAGTCAAATTAGTTCACAAAACTGCTTTGAATGATTATTGACAAACTGGACTGATCCATTTTTCAAGTTGTGATGATCACTAGTGGAGAAGAATATCAAGATGCCTGTTTTTAATCTATTGCATGGCTGCAGAAGACTGGGAATGCAGTTTAAGTGACTCTTTCTTTTAATGACTATTTTATGGTCTTTTTTGAAAACTGAAAACCTCAGTCCCCATTCATTTAGATGTGGAACCAATTAGGTTAATTACAGCAATTAGATTCAAGGCATTAAATCAATCAAGATACCATAAAAATCAAATGCATGTTAATGAGAACCCGAAAGAAACACAGAAATCCCAAAGCAGATTTCCTACAATCGTAAATTTAATGAAATTCCATCTTTTCATTTATTAATCATTGGTCTCACGGAGCAGACGGCTGAAACTGGCCTATAATGGCTGCGTTCAGACTGTCAGTCCAAATCCAATCAAATTTAGTAAGTGTGAACGGCAAAAATCACAAAAAAATGCACATTTTAAGCTACTATTCAGATCTCATTTCTGGAAATTCGTTTCAATTTGACTGTTCTGATCGGATTTCGCGTGATTAATGTGATTTTCTCACATGGGAAACATGCTGGAAGTCACTGCAGAAAGAAGGTTGTGTTGTTGCAAAGTGCCGAACGAGCAGAAAATGACAATATACAGGTGGACTGACAGTGTGAATATAGCCTTTGTCTCAGGTGTAGTTGTTCTTACTGTAGGCTTCAGGACTGAAAATGAGCAAAAAGATGTGCTTAAATGTGCAAATCCTGAGTTCTTGCTCATGCATTTGTGGGCTATGTGTGTGTGGTTTTAGCCTTAAAGGCAGAAACGTACAGTGATTCTTTTCCACTTAATGCAGATTAGAATGTTAATGTACCATGAAAAAAAAAAAACCCTTCCTTCTGCATGGTAAGAGAGATTTCCATTCTAATATATTTACTTTTCATTTGAACCCAGGTCTCATTTAGAGTTTGTTTGTTGTTGTTGTTGCTTGGGATAGCGTGGTGTAAAACCAGAATAAAACCATGAGCATTCGTTCATTAAGAATGTAAATAAGATGCATATATTGACTCTAAAATTCAATGTTCTGGGTGCTATCACGTTCATGTGAGGCCATATGCCTGGCAAAAAGTTGTAGACTTTCACAAGTTTCCAAGTTGGAAGTCTGAGTTCAAGTGGCGTTTAACACACTCTTCCAAGTCTGAACTTAGAAATTGGTGACTTTCCAAGTGTAGAATGGAATGTGTCTTATGAATCATTGGTTGACATTTATGCCAACAGAAGTGCTAAGTGCAGAATTACTGATACTTTTTGTTAGCTATCTTTATAAAATGATATGCAGTAATTTGTTCAACACCATTAACATGCAATGAGGCTAAAAATGCAGTTCTGTTAATTATGATAATTTTCACTCCACATGCACTTCTTGCCACGATTCAATCCACAGAGAACTTTTGTACAAAATATTTCCATCAAAATATATGTCGATGAGGTTTACACTCCGCAGCCATGAGCTTAGACTTGGAATTATGCAAATCAGGTAACTGTACAAACATGCACATATAATCTGACATATAATTCCCTGACCTCACACAGGAAATATGTTTCTTCAGTTATCTTTATCATACATTATAACACTTTACAATAAGGCTAAATTTGATAATAGTTACTTTTAATAAAAAGTACTTTTTCTCATCTAAGCTGGGCTTGCTTGTTTGAATATTTTTTTTTTATATATAACAAAAAAAGGTCTGTTTTTGGCAAATGTAAAGGCCCTTTCACACCTAGTCCTATCTTGCACCCAGCGCAACTGACTTTGTACACTGCATGTATCATTCCTATTTTGCACCCGCGCACAGCGGACTTTTCCCTCCACAGACGCACGTCGGTAAATTAGGAAATGAACTTGCGCTCCCGGGGGCGGTTCAGCGAAAAGAGGAGGCGTGTTCCGGCGCAAACGTTCCCTGGTGCTATTTTGCAGTTCCAGAGAACAATTCCGCCACAGACCAGGAAAAACCTAGACTAAAGTCAGTGGCGCGTTGCGCATGTTATTCAGATGCTATTTTAAGGGCGCATGCTTGACCATAATCAATGTAGCGTGTGCACAGCGCGCATACACTTTGCTTCTAACATCTACACAGACGCAGCAGTTTACATTTTTGCAAACCATACATAATTACAAGGAAAAATATTCCACATGAGGGAAATCATTGTGGTGTCCATGAAGATGAGAAAAGATAGGCATAAATCTAGCTTACACATTTACCCAAATTATTATACGCCTGTTTAACCGAAGCTAATTTGTGTGGGTTTCTCCCATTCCCATACAATGTCACTTCTCTGTCTTTTACAGCCCTGACGAGAACGTCGGTCTCCTCGGCTGTGAACCGCTCCTGGCGTGCGCCTGGCAAATTCGCGTTATAATAGCAAACCGCCATGGAACAAGCGTGCCTGCTCTTAAAGGGAATGTGAGATGACGCTCTGATTGGTTTATTTCACGTTACGCCCAAACCACACCTATGAGTAATGTAGCTACTTCAGACCAACCCAGTTTAGATTTGCGCCGAGATCCGCCCACAAAGTTACTTGCGTTTCGCGTTTGATGCTTGCGTTTCAGATCGTTAAAACAGGGCCCTGTGTGTGTGTGTGTGTGTGTGTGTGTGTGCGTGTGTATATATAAACTACACTGTAAATTATAAAGACTTGTCTGTAATTGCCTGCGAATCAGTGTATGGATGAAATAAGGTTTACAGTCATGGCATGGCACAGTATGATGTTCATGTATCATGCTGTTGAAGCTATGTGTGTTATGAAACTTTGTTTCAGGTTTAAAAAAAAAAAAAAAAAAATTCGAATTAAAATATATATTATTTATGTGATAAATGGCCACACTCTCTGTCATTTCATTGTTACACTGAAACATTTTCTTGTATCGCTGTACAATGTGTTATTTGCCATTTGTAGCGTGTGTGCCTGTTTCTGCAGGAGAGAGCCTGAGGCTTTAGCTCAATTATTCAATAAATCACTGAGTACCACACAACGAGATCCTCTATCATACACACACAGCTGACATACACCACACTCCCGTACAGTAACCCTGCCCTTCATTTGCTTTGATTGAAATCAATATAAGGCTAATTTAATCAAAGACTTTTCTTGAACAGCTTGTGTCTGTTGTATATGTGCGCCATCTGTGTTTGTGCATCACTGAGGTCAATTGACATGGCTGTATCTCAAAGAAGGTCAATAGAAATCACTCATCTGCCCGAGTGCAATGGCTTTAAATATTAATGCCTTGTGCTGTGGTAATGGAGATGATTACGGACGTTTTTGCCTGTGTGAAATCCTAAGGTGTGTGTGTGTGTGTGTGTGTGTGTGTGTGTGGCAAGGGAGTCTATAATCTCTGGAGAAAGCATAGCATTAGCATTCCCATTCAACTCAATTGTAGTTGCTTGGGAGTAGGTGATTTGAGACCTCGAAACCTCTTTTTTTTACTTTTTTTCTTTTACTTGAAGTACTAAAATAACTAAAAATGAACTAAAAATGAAAATGAACTATATAGACTTTTTAAAAACAAATAGTAGCCTAATGAAAATGACAAAAAAACTAAACAAAATAACTACAACTTTAACATTTAAATGAAAATAAAAAATATAAAAATACAAAAATGATATTAAAAGAACACTAGCATGAACAGATACATTTTGAATATTCAGTGTAATGCAAGTCACTTTGGGCAAAAGCATCTGCCAAATGTTTTTTTTTTTATGTTTTTTTTTATATTCTATTATTCCCTTACTCTTCAATTATGAATTCATATATAAGGAACCTGTTGAGCAGAGTCTCACTCCAACCGGATCACTGATCTCACGGACACAAACTCAGCAGTCTGATCATAGTCTGAGGGTTTAGGGTGTACCTTTAAGTTGGCTGCTACATGCTGCGTAATACCAAAAAGTGTAGTTTTTAGTCACATTCATACAACTTACAGCCAGGAGTGCCGATGTTAAAGTGCAGCTATTATGCTATCTTAAACGTTTCTAATTTTGTCTCGGAGGCCTCCTACATGCACCCAAGGTCAAAAAACACTTTAGTGTTCCCATAATATACACTGAACATCAGATCTTTTATCACCGTGTCTGAAACGGTTCGATAAAGGATTCGGTCTCTGTAAACCCCTCCTTTCATATAGTCTACTCTGCTCTGATTGGTCAGATGGCCCAGTGTGTTGTGATTGTTCTGTTCTGCTCTGATTGGTCAGATGGCCCAGTCTGTTGCGATTGACCTATACTGCTCTGATTGGTCAGATGGCTCAGTCTATTGTGGTTGATTGGTCAGATGTTCCTGTCTGTTGTGATTGGTCTACTCTGCTCTGATTGGTCAGATGGCCCAGTCTGTTGTGATTGTTCTGTTCTGCTCTGATTGGTCAGATGGTCCTGTCTGTTGTGATTGGTCTACTCTGCTCTGATTGGTCATATGGCCCAGTCTGTTGTGATTGGTCAACTCTGCTCTGATTGGTCAGATGGTCCTGTCTATTGTGATTGGTCTACTCTGCTCTGATTGGTCATATGGCCCAGTCTGTTGTGATTGGTCAACTCTGCTCTGATTGGTCAGATGGTCCTGTCTGTTGTGATTGGTCTACTCTGCTCTGATTGGTCATATGGCCCAGTCTGTTGTGATTGGTCAACTCTGCTCTGATTGGTCAGATGGTCCTGTCTGTTGTGATTGGTCTACTCTGCTCTGATTGGTCAGATGGCCCAGTCTGTTGTGATTGTTCTGTTCTGCTCTGATTGGTCAGATGGTCCTGTCTGTTGTGATTGGTCTACTCTGCTCTGATTGGTCAGATGGCCCAGTCTGTTGTGATTGGTCAACTCTGCTCTGATTGGTCAGATGGTCCTGTCTGATGTGATTGGTCTACTCTGCTGTGATTGGTCAGATGGCTCAGTCTGTTGTGATTGGTTTACCATTTACAGTGCATGTCAGAAACAAAATGGCAATCACAATATCTGAATTTCAGCTTCGGATCTTCCACAGCACTTGATACACAGTGATATGAACAGTAACAATGGCGTCCGTTTTACCATATCAATTCCAGCATGAATCCTCATCCTTTGGAAGTGCAGCAAAGTGGATTAGCAGTGCAGAAAACAGCGTCTTTTCGACATATCAACAACACAAACCAAACTCTTCCAGGCCTCACCAACCAACTTCAAAGTAGAAGTTGTTCGCAGGCAGCAAATGAAGACCATAGGCTGACATTATGCACATTTGTTAAAACCTATGTTACAGCTGACGACTCGTTTCAGCAGTTCAGAATCAATTCTTTCTTTTAGGAGACAATAAACTGATTTGTCGTGCACTTTTAAAATTTGCAGACTTTTACATTGACAAACAGTTATATTACACACTGCATGAACGGTAATATTCCAAAAAGCATAATGGGGCACTTTAAAATGCTGCATATAGAAGCAGCTCAATCTGTTTTGGAACAGAGCCAGTAAAACCATGCCATCTTACATCTTAGAGAGGCACTGCTTCTTCCAGAAGCAAAGGTCTAGTGTGGGTGACAGTTGACGGTAATGTACTGCAGGGTGTGTGCAAGTGTATGTGTGTGTATTGTGTGTATACTGTGGATTCATTCGCGCTGACGCATCATTAGCTGGATTTACCCGTGGGCCGCTCTTACGAAAGGTCAATGAAAGGTCAGCTTGAACTACATCTAACCTTTTCATTCTTATTCTCTTTTTTTCTCTAATTTCCCAATTTCTCTCTGCTCTACCTTTACCACAGAACATCTTTCTTACATCTTTCATCACCTTACCATGCCTCATCTCCTCATTTGCACTGCAAAAAAAGGCATTTTAAATTAAACATTTTCTTTTTTAATGCTCTGAAATTCCATCACAGTTCCCATGACTCTCTGGTTCAAACAGACTTTACATTTAATGTGCATTTATATAGCAGGTGCTTTGTGCATTTGCCGAAGGTTTATTTGTAGCATTCTGGTCTTATTTCGTGTTCCTGTTTTCCCCAGTGCACGACTGAGATGAGATTAGTTTGTTGTGTGCGTTGTTCTGACTTTTTTTATTATTATTCATTTCATCAATAATTCAATTTAATGTTCGGAGCATAGATTCCTCTCCTGTGGAACAAGGTTCATCTGGAGGTTTTTTTTTCATTATAAGTGAACTATAATAAATTTTTCAAAGGCACAATAAAAAGTGTTCGCTCATGGTAAAAGAAATCTGCTGCCTTCAAGTCATCCCGGGACATCGTAATTATAATGTCATGTGCATTCAAGTCATTTTGGTTGAAATATAACATTGGTTATTTCATATTTTTATCTCGTCCTCAACTGACACTACAAGAAGCTTTTCGGTGTGTGTAAAGTGTGTAATCGACATGTAATTTATCATGAGCATGCATGCACAGAGAATGAGTTCTGTCACACAACCTGTTGCCTTAAAAAGCAGCTCAGCAACAAACTGTGTAAGGACAAGAACTGAACAAACTTAACATGCACAGTACACACGCTATAGACCCTGCTCTATTGCAAAAAGAAATGAGACTTTCAAAAACAAGAAAAAGTAGGGAAAATGCAACATAATCTGGTACTCGTCCGGTCCGCATAACAGACTCAGCTGTGACAGAATATGAGGTATTACAAATGTACGAATTTATATGCAATGGATCATAATCTGACATCAAGAACTTTAAAAAGGAGCACTGTAATATTCATAATGGACTATGAATCACATAGAATGTTTTATGTTATACTTACATTGGACAGTAAAAAATTTAATGAGCTTTAATGAGTTTCTACACAAATTGTTATAAATCGTTAAATGTGTCAGTTTACTGTCTGAAAGAAAGCATGTATGAATGATATACACAGAAATTCATTCTGCTCATCTTATTCATCATACTCATGAGAGAGAGAGAGAGAGAGAGAGAGAGAGAGAGAGAGAGAGAGAGAGAGAGAGAGAGAGAGAGAGAGAGAGAGAGAGAGAGAGAGAGAGAGAGAGAGAGAGAGACGTAGTTCTCCCACACATAATTGTATTGAACAGAATGACTATCAGAGATGCCGTCTGTGAAACTGAGCAGTAAAGATGGCAGCAAGTAGGATGTGCACTAGGGAGGGTTACTCACCAACCAGTCCAATAGTCCATAGCATTGAGATAAATGCTAACAGAGAGCTTTCTTTAGGTATTATAGACATTCTTGGATCAGACTGTAAAGCATTTTTACACTAAAGTGGATGCAAAATGTGAAATAAACATTTTGACACATTTTCACAGATGATGACTGGACAATTAAACATGCTCATAATGAGGTCATGTGATGAACATGATGCAGAATACTACTTTTTGAAATGAAGTGTTGCATTGTTGTACATTTTCACATAAAAAGATTACAATTGTATAATCAATGTATAATTATGTTCTTCAATAATTAAAAAAGAAAAGTAAACTGATGCAATTATCCCTTATTGTTGAGACTGTGCACTGAAAGTTGTAATCTTACGTAAGTGCAGTGTGCAGTAGCTCACGTCCATATTCAGGTTGCAGCATTCATTTTACTTGCAATAAAACACCTCCAGAAAATGAAAGAGACAGAACTGGTGTGACAATACAGAGATGAAGGATTTTGATCTTTTTTTTTTTCTACCAAGACTGGAAAGGAAAAATAAGCCACATTTATTTGTACTTCATATAATACCGATTGTTTAAAAGTAGCTTCACGTTAATAAAAAAAAAAAAATTAAGCTATCCATTATGAAACGGGTTAAATTCAGCTACAAGCACATACAGAAGACAATAGTCTCATTATTCAGCTCAAGTCAGTTCAATGTTGATTTAGTTTAATAACAGTGTTGATGTTGTGGAGTTAGTGTCATTTTCCAGCTCAATACAGTTGAAATTTTGGTTAAATGAATAATATGACTTAATATTAATAATGGGAATATTTAATCAGCTTTGCTACATTTCTTTACTTGCAATAAAAGTTGTACATCAATAAAAACCTCTCTTACTACTACTACTACTATTACAAAAAAAAAAAAAAAAAACATTCATTTCTGCACAAAACTAAAACATTTCAATAATTTATTCATTCATTCTAATAATTTGAATGGATAAGATGAAATCAGTCAAAAAGTGTCCAACATACATATGAACTCCTTGAATACAGCTTAAAAAACACCACAGGATCTTTCCCATCACATAAAGTTGGTTGAGAGAATGATGAGCAGTGCTGGAATCGAAAGCTTTTGTTTCCGCCATGGAATAAAACATTTAAAAAGTAATTGCTACTTTTTATCTACGAGATTTAATTGCTACGAGATATAAACTTGCAATTCTGACTTTTTTTTCCCTTACAATTCTGACTTTGCTCACATTTCACATTAGTTACTAACATCAACCATCAATGGAGTGTCCAAAATATGGAAGCTTGTTTCCATAGAAATCTACACAAAGAAGAAGATCAAATATGATAAAATTGGGATATTTTGTGAGACGAGAATAGATTTTTAAATGTCAAACAGTTCTGTGTAATTTATTCTTATTGGAAAATTCTGTGACTCCGAGAAGCTGGTAGATGTGAAAAAAACAAGATTAAAATACTCACCTTCATGTTCAGTACAGTTTTTATCATTTTTCAGTTTTTGTGTTGTTCTATCCCCCAAGAAAGTCAGTAAGATAGAAACAAAAATAAATCGATTTTTCCTTTGCCTTAGATTGTGAGAAAACTGTTAAAAGCTTGGTATTTGCCACGTCATCACAGATCAGTTTGGAGACGCCAAGCTCTGCCCCCTTTGCCATCTTTACAGTGAACTCACGGTGACCTATTCGCCTGGACGTTCATTTGTCTCTATAGGGACCTGACATTTGTCTGACATTTGATCAGCCTTTCCTCTGTCACTAGCAAACTAGTGCTCATCCAATCACAGCCGCTCTAATAGTGACTGATCCAGCTGAACGACTGTGCATACATATCTGTGTGGTGAAGACCATCATCCAAAATGGAAACAAACTTTCCCACAATTTCTGACCTTCAGGTCATTACACATTCCATAAAAATGACGCCGTTTGGAAAAGTTCCTGTCCTGTGCATTACACTGAAAATCTGTCCACTATAATCAAACTCTTCACTCTTTATGTGTACTGTATTTAATATTGTTCTGTTATTTTTTTTATAAGTAAGGAACTTTATTTGTTGTGTAAGAATGGCACTTATAAAACACTGTCCTTATATATGAAAATGTGTCCTTAATAGTTTTAATATGACCATTTCATGAAAGCAATAAGGTAGGTTACAGTCTCTAGAATCTTATTGCATAAATATAACAGCAACATCAATATGATAAAAGATGGATATGTTAAATAATATTAATAATCGGAAACAATATAGTGCAGTGGGGGTGGAGTTTGGAATCTACTGCTGCTTCAATGTATATCTGAGTGATTATAATCAAGGTATTAATCAATATTTTTCCTTCTAAACATCACATGAGTTGAATGACTTCTCTAGGCTTGTGAGATTTTACTTTGGTATAGAAGTGTGATCACTGAAATGTTCTTTTCATGTATTCTGTAATGTCTGTATTTGATGTCAGGAATGCAGCAACAGTGCTTGCACATATAGCCCGGCTTCCAGAAATGAAATATGGACTCGTTTTGTTGAGAAATGTGTGTTAAAACATAATTGAAGTCAATAGTTTAAGGCACCATTTCTCAGTTAAAGACTTTACTTTACTGCTTTAGACTAAAGTGTAGCTCTCCTTGAGAGAAAGAACGTATTATCTTGAAGTTTTGAGAAGACTCTCCTGTTTATAGTCAGAGCCTGGCCAAATCCAACCTTGGAAAAGCTGTGTGTGTGTGTGTGTGTGTGTGTGTGTGTGTGTGTGTTAGCCTTGTTGGTTACAGGTTTTGGAGATTGACTAAGTTGTTGTTCTGGACAGGCTGGGCCTAGAAACACAGATCTGCGACCTGGAAGGTCACGACGTGCCTGACTTCAGGGTCCGAGTGTCAGCCGCATAATCGATGGAGATATGCTTCAGTCTATCTGTATATGTGTGGAAAATTACTATGTTTATCTATTTCTTAGCCAATGAGAATCATTCAACCTGAAGCAATGACATAGCTCAGACCTTGGTGAAGGGTATAACTGCTGTGATCTTTGTAACTGTAAACGGGGCGGCCTACGAACTCCTTGTGAGTCTTGATGAAACTGCAAACTATCTCCAGTAAAACTTTAATTCATTATAATTCTGACTCCGGGTCTTCATTCATCAAATCTGGTTCTGGGTCTTTGACTGTAAATCCCCTTACAGCAGTAATCAAACTCTAAAGCCAAGCAACATAATAACATGTTAATAGTTAGATTTATTAATAGTAATAATCGGAAAGAACAATATAGTGCAGTAATCAAACTTTACAGCCAAACATCATAATAACATGTACGAGCACATGTGTGCGTATATAATGGCATATGATGATGATCACATTATGGCTTCTACAGGCCTGTTCACACCAAGAACGATAAATAAAGATAACAATAACTTTATTAGCTTTATAAATGTGCTTGTCTGTGTTTAATGGAGTGGTGTGTGTTGTTGCCGCTGTGATTGTGGTCTGAAGACTGCAGGCATTTTTTATTTTGTTGATTTCTTTTTCTTTTCTTTTCTTTTTCTTTTTACACTTTTCATTAATATTTCTGTCATGACAACTCTGTGAGTGTTTGGCATGGTAAAATAGATATGACAATGTTTATATGTTTGGTCTTGGCGGAATAGATCTGCTACGCTGTCATTGTTGCTGCTGCAGAGCTAGTACGTGACTTATACACATGCAGACATGCTGCTGCACAATATAGTGTACATGAATTACCCGTAGCAGATCTGTACAGGTGGAGCTGGGGAAGGTGAGGGGTTTCTGAAAGCGTGCTGCAGACTGCTAACAGCAAATGCTGAGTAAGTATTTGAAGATTGAGCAGCGAGCTCATTGGCTGCTGATACAGCAGGAACCAATCAGCTGTGTCCTATAGAGAATGATGTGATTGCAAGCAGATTGAGTTAAAGGTGAACTAAGTAACTTTTTTTACCTTAACTGAACAGCTTCGGAGTCATTGGAATGGTTATATTACTTATTTCGGGTTGAATGGTGGTCGTTTCGCACCCCCCTGGTGCCCGTGAGCGGAAAATACGCACTTGCAACTTTGGGGCGGCGGGTCGCCGGCCGCCGCGTCAGGAAGTCTCGCGATGTAAACAATTGCTTTACGGCCAAAAGAAATCTGCTAAAATGCCGTCATTATTGCGCTCCCTCACGCTGTTCGAACCCGAATGAAGAAGACGTTTTAAAGAATGTCCCATCTGCTTTGATGTCGTTGATCTACTAGCCTCTGGTGTCTGAGAAAAGCCAACGAGTTTTTACAACAGTGTTGTCAAATATCTATTCCGAAGCTGTGGGGGAGCTCTAGAGAGAAACCTGCGAGCAAAAAGCGAGAATACAGCGAAGAAATCCCGATGTTACTGAATGCAGCTTTAAGGACCCATCAGAGTTTCTTTCATTAGAAAGCGTGCCCATCTTTCATTAAGGCGCCATCTAGAGTTTCATGACGGAACTTTGTGTTTTTTGGGGGTTTTGTCAGTTCAACTTAGAAAATGTACTTCATGTGGTAACATCTAAAATAAATGGTTTTGTTGAAATGAAATCAATTATTTAAAATTGCTGATTATAACTGAAAAAACAAGGTTTTAGTGAAGCATAACTGTCAGTAGATATAACCTGATTTCTCCAGCAAGGTAAAATTACTTAATAAGTTTGATTTAAATCTTTTTTTTTTCTTTTTTTTTTTATATGATGAAAGTCCTTTTCCACCTTGATGTAAATACACTTAAAAAAAAAAATAAAAAAAATAATTCATTACCCTCACTTAATTGAATTTAAGTTTTTTTTTTACTCAACTTAATTTAGTTCATTCAAAATAAATCAGTTTAGTTGGGTCAACACAATTTAGTTCATTAGGTCAAATTAATTTACTCTAGTGTGTTCAGCCTAACTTTATTACACTATTTATTACATTTTGTTGGTTCAACCTAATTTTATAATAAAATTTCCTGAGGTTTAAATTCCAATCAATTAAAGTCATTCATCATTACATAGTACACATAATGTATATACTGACCACTAAGAAAAGACAAGAAAACAACTCTGAATGTCCAACATAACTGAACAATATTGAACGCTAATATAAACTACCAACATCTTTCCCTTTACTGAAAAACACATAAAACGCCACTTAATCCCTAAATTTACTCTCCTAATGCAGTCTCTTGCAAAGCATGCTGGGAATTACAGATCAAATGCCCAGTTAAATAAAATGAGCTAAAGTAACACAATTCAACATTTTGTCACAACTTATTTTAATTGTGTTAATATAAAACTACATGAATTAAACTGAAAAAATAATTTAACAACCTTGAAATTAAAGTTGATGCAGCATAATGTGCATAATAACCTCAAATCACAATTTCTCATTGAAGCAAAATTCGCAGACAGCAAGAAGCAGCCAAACACAAACACATTTTCTTCTTCTTTGTGCTTCAGAGCAGATGTCCTGTAGCTGACACGAATCATGACTACACTGCCCTCTATAGGTCTGGTGCTGTCGTAGTCTGCATGTGTCCAATGTGTCCATCCTGAGCTTTATTGGAAATTGAATATTGGGTCAATGTAACTCAATTAAGTTAAAACAGCATTCCCTTGTTTTATGTTACATAAACCTGATAGAATTAGGTTACAACAGCAAAATTAGAATTTATCAGGTAGAAATACTGCACGTTTACTTTTTACAGTGCAGTTATAACGCCTATACTGTGTTAAATGCGCAAGCTCTTTAAAGAGGGAGAGTAGACTCGAAAAAAAAACTTTCTGAAACTGATTCCAAGAATGTTGTATTTTCTCTGTGTTGTTATTGTTACAGCTGTTGCACTTCCACATTCTCATTAGAATTCGAAAGATTATATAGGCCATAGTTAGTTCTTGTCCTCAAACAGCTATTTAGACTCAATAGGAGAAATCATTATTTCAAGGTGCTGTAAGTGACGGCAATCATTTTACAAAATACGTCTGACTTATAGCAGCCAATTTAGACACAATCCAGCCGCTGTGGTGTCACCATGCATTCTTACCTGACAAGCACAAGCAATTTTTTAATCATGTTAACATGCAGTTTATGTACACTTAACACCAATGTATGCATTTAATTTAATAAGCAGCTTTCGCCACACCGTAATTTCTTTGAGACAGATGCCATGTTCGTGAAATACAGATCATGTTCATGCTCTGTAAATACAGTATATAATTAAATGTATATATATTTTGAGAATGGAATGAAAGATATATAATGTACTGCATGTTAGCTTGCTTATTGTGCTGATCTTGTGATGATTGCATGATCTGTTTCAACCATCTGATCTGTTTTCAATCTCACTGGAAAATGTTACTATTTGAGATCGTACCAATTCATACGAATTAGCCTCCAATTCGCCAAAACGTAAAATAGTTACAAATCACCATGAGCTTGTGTTGTCTATTTAAGTCCACGTCACTCTAACAAGATGCTTCTTACCACAGGATGATGGCTGTGTTCCCACCACACAAGTCTGTGATGCTGTTTGCGAATGTTCGTTGCAAATATGGTTTGGGGAAATGCCTAATCGGTGAACCATGTTGGTAACAACAGAACTTATGACCATAGTTGGCTTACAATACTTTTGGGCACTGCATTCCAGATGATTAAAACAGCACCAGGCAGCTAGAGCATAGATGTGATCACCAAAACCATCTTTGAAAGAATTTATGTTAGAGTGAAAGAGTGAGAGAGTTTGCATAATGAAAAATCCAATATGTCCCAAAAATATCTTGTGATTTATGGCACAAATCCATTAAAAACTCAACAGCATGAGGGATATTTGCAACCTGAGCTTGTCAAATGTATACTCATACAAATAACCCTCTTTTTAGACAGCAGAACCATATGGCGATGAAATGCGCTTACGACATGATAAATGGGTCAGAGAATTTACACATGCATCCACTCCACAGCAAACAGCAGCATCACAGTGTCTTGCCAAGACCCTCTCTGCGTGCAGCCGCCTTTTAGTAAAGATCATCACTGACAGGCAATCTGCTAAATGGACCCTGCTCCTGTAGATGCAACTCAATAAAATGCCCGCTGACCTCCAACTGCTGCCGCGAAACCAACAGAGGAAGCAGAGAGATCATATAGAGATGGAGAGAGATCTTTATCTGTGTTGATGATTTGTTACCTGTTTTATGGTGAACAACATCCAGAATACATTGTGCAGATGCTTCACGTATCAGAGTGATGGATTAGGAATTGAATAAACTTTGTTCCTAAAACTTCCTACACTATAGGGGCTTTCGCACAGGAGGGATGTTTACATATTTCCTTTAACCAGGACTTGACTTGTTTTTGCTCACCAGCCACTGTGTCCAGTAGTTTTCAAAGTTACTAGCCACTTAGTATTTTCACTGGCCACAATTTTGACATCGATTTCCATAGGGAAAAACTGCAATATAGATCTTTTTTTATATTATCTCATAATTTGGCAGCAGGTATATCAAGACCTGGGCCCATATGTATAAAACTTCTAAGAAATGCTCTTAAGAATAGTCTTAAGCTTTGACTTAAGTGTCAAAAAATTCTTAGTAAAAAGTAGGACTTCTCTAAGAGTAGGAGACTTTTATAAAGAGGCTAAAAGCAACTTTCAGACTGATTCTTAAGTGCTGACTGTGAACTAAGGACTACAGTGATGTCAACCCAAAATGGCCGCCCTCAACCACTGAATCAGCCAATTGTGAGCAAAATTATCACAAATTAGTATTTATGCTCTGGGATCCTTTTCTATTGATGTGTGTCTCATTTACAGTTTGAGCAATTATGCAAACATGAGTTCCATCAACGGAAATCAAGATTTGAAGATCAATTGGAAAGTCAATGAACTGCCATACAGTATTGGCCAAACGTGAGGCCAAGGAAAATGTATTCACCCTTTATTCAAATAGTATTAAAAATGTGTTAAAGATTTTGTACGCGTATTGTGTAGTTGTGCTTGGAGTCAATTCTTTATTTGTGATAACACAATGAAACATGCCAAATTGTACAGACATAATTTTGTAGGCTGTGAAACATATGAACAATAAATATTAATATCTGACTATGTTGCAGAGAATGTATGATTTTTTTTCCCCCTGTGAGCTTTTTAGGTTTTTTAAATTTTTTTTTTATCTGTAGTTTGCCCTTTTTTCAACACTATTATTGATCTGCCTGCATTGACATAATTGTCTGAGAACTGAACTGAGCCGATCGATGACATCACTGTTTTCTCCAGAGCGGCTGTATAATGAACTAAATAGATAACTAATGATCTTTTACAATGGAAATGAATTATCATCGAACTTACTTAAGCTGCGCAATGACACTATGTTATTCTAGAGCTGCATACAGCCAAAACTAACTTTGTTGCATTATTTTCCTGTTATCACTGTAAAGCTGCTTTGAAACGATCTGTATTGTAAAAAGCGACTTGACTTGAAATAATTTTGTCAGATAAATATCTTCACTAAATGTATTTTTATATTTATATATTTTAAATATTTTCAAATGTGAGGGAAGAACAGAACACTATTTTCGTCATATTTTGATGGTTTAAGCAAACTTGTAGGGTCATTTAAAAAAAACCTCTGCACATCACTTTTTAGCCACTACTGTATTTGTTGTGTGCTATAGAGACCCTGCTTACTGTGGACTGATGAGCTCAAGTCATCACCGGTGCACTGATGCTTTTTTCCAGTCGGCAACAATGGAATTATTACTTTCCTTTCATTTCATTGCTATAAAATTTCTTAACGGTCAGTTATAAAAAGAATCCCTTGATTATCAAACTTTTATTGTTTGATCAACTCCGTCATCATTTAATGTAATTTAATACATCATATTTTCATTGAAAAGTGCGTGGCCTCCTCCTCTCTGCTGCCATCTTGTTACTTCTAACTAGGTTAGGAGACCTCTTCAGCTCTCTTAAATAATTTAGGAGCTGAGACCTAGTCTTGACACTTAGGAGGCTTTATGAATCACACTTGAATCAAGTCTAGGAATAAAAGTAAAATGACGTCATTCTTAGAATTTTGACAGACTTAAGACTAAACTTTTACTCTGAGTGGCTTTATACATTCGGCCCCTGATGCACATGCAGATCCATTATACTGTTACACACGTGTTTTCTTTCTCAACTGTTTACGTTCACTTAAAACATAACTGACTGTGTTTACGTGAATACTCACCAAGACCGGAATTTTGACATTATTTTGTGTGTTTTTGAATGTTTAAGTTTAATAAGAAGCAAAAAAGAACTCGATTTAGTACCGAGAGACGGCTTTATGTGCACAAACTTTGGGTGTGAAACAAAATCTGCGAGAATGAGTAAAATAATGCTCAATATGTGCAATCCCACGCTGAAATTCAAGCCCTGTAACACCAACAATATTCATCTGGAGCAAATGAAACGAGTGAGTGAGGGGAGGCGGGTTTGTGTGTCACTCGCTGTCGGAGAGATGAGAGAGTGAGAAAGCGCAGCTGGTATCGTGTATCTATTCTGTGGAAATGAGTATTGGAAGCGTTTCAGATATTTCACTATCAATATATTTAAAAAAATCTACATTTTTTGACAGCACTACATTGCACTTAGTTTATTATTTCAGATGCCTTAATTTTATATATTATATATAAAATTAATATACTAAGGCAGGTTGGCGGTGTTAATGTCAAGCCCTGCCTATAACTATTACAGGAAGATTGAAGAAGTCACTTTTTGGCGTGTTTTCGCACCGAAGGAATTGGGAATGATTTTAGTCATAGGAACGCCTTTTGGGGGCACTAAATTAGCTGGGTTGCAGAAACGAAGAAAATGGATGTAATTGCAGCAGCTTAACCTTATTTACAAGAAATCACAATAAACAAAACGCTCCGGAGTAAACTCTTGGACATGAACAGAACAACCTAGCATGTATACCGGACAAATGAACAGAACACAGAGCTTAAATAGACCCGACTAATCAATTAACGAAATTAACATCAGGTGTTACAGATGATCAAACAATGAAAAACCATGTAAATTAATAGAAGCACAAAAAACTGAACTATGCGTGTCAAATCCTTGCACTGACCAACAGAAACAAAACCAGATAACAGCGATAGACCGATGCCGAAGTCCAGGCACTTCTCAACTGATCACGGCGTCCTCCAGTTGTTGACGTTGTTGAATGTCGTGCCTGAGTTACGCTGCTGTTGGCTGGCTTATGTCACTTCAGAGTTCCTGCCGATGCGAATGGAACCAGGAAAGTGACCGTAGGGGGAAAATGTAGTTCTCGGGGGACCGCCCTGGTGGCTAGTTCCTATAACTGAGTTCATTTTACTCTGTGCGAAAGCCACTTACTGTATATGGCCAAATGCAGTGTTAGGGGTAACGCATTACAAGTAATGCATATTTTGTTATCAGATAATTTTTTTTGATGTAAAGAGTAAATACTTTATTTGAGTTACTTTTTTATTTGCTTAAACATTTTTTAATCACTGAATTAAAATCTCTCTCACTTAGACATGCCTGCTCATGTGTGTGCGGGAGCAGACAAAAAGAACAAAAGTAACAAAACACATTACTTTAACTTTTAATAAAAAGAGTTGTACAGAAGGTAAACACAATATTGTAATGCATTACTTTTAAAAGTAACTTTCCCTAACACTGGCCAAACGTATGTGGACGCACACACATTCTAATGAACTGATGTGGGAACTAACAGGTGCATAAACCAACCAATCATTGTACTGCGAGAGATTAAGTTTGTCAGAATCAAATATTTGAGTTAATATTTCTATTGTAATTTGCCTAGAGAAAATCAGATCTCTGAAAATAACTGAGTGCCTCAAAATTATTGAAGCAAATCAGCTACAGGACATCTGCTCTGAAAAAAGAGATGTCTAATTAAGTGTTTAAATATTTACTCTCAATTGATGGCCAGCCTTTTCTTGGAGGCTCAGCCAGAATAAAGTGTGTTTTTTTTCTTTCTGCAGCATCAAAGGGGATCATTTCTTTTAGAAGAAAAACAACTAATTACTCTTCTGCCTTCAACCTGAGATTAATTATATTTTCTGTTATTAAGTAAGTTATTTAACACAATGAAAAGTCAATGTCAAAAGTAAAAAGTCAGCATAGTAAAAAACAAACTATTAATGCAGTGGTATGTGATTTGGTGTCGTAGGCTAGTTATTTTTCATCTGCCGATGCTGCTGAGGTGTCTGTTCGTAGAACTTATTTTGCATTCTTATTTTTCATTTGTCACAAACGCTCACACTCTCCAGAACAGAGACGAAAGAAAGAAAGAAAGAAAGAAAGAAAGAAAGAAAGAAAGAAAGAAAGAAAGAAAGAAAGAAAGAAAGAAAGAAAGAAAGAAAGAAAGAAAGAAAGATTTGAAATTGAAATTGAATACTGGACACTGCTGACTGCATACTGTGCATACACTGTATACTGACAACTATTTTTAGAAATAGTACACTCACCTAAAGGATTATTAGGAACACCATACTAATACTGTGCTTGACCCCCTTTCGCCTTCAGAACTGCCTTAATTCTACGTGGCATTGATTCAACAAGGTGCTGAAAGCATTCTTTAGAAATGTTGGCCCATATTGATAGGATAGCATCTTGCAGTTGATGGAGATTTGTGGGATGCACATCCAGGGCACGAAGCTCCCGTTCCACCACATCCCAAAGATGCCCTATTGGGTTGAGATCTGGTGACTGTGGGGGCCATTTTAGTACAGTGAACTCATTGTCATGTTCAAGAAACCAATTTGAAATGATTCGAGCTTTGTGACATGGTGCATTATCCTGCTGGAAGTAGCCATCAGAGGATGGGTACATGGTGGTCATAAAGGGATGGACATGGTCAGAAACAATGCTCAGGTAGGCCGTGGCATTTATACGATGCCCAATTGGCACTAAAGGGGCCTAAAGTGTGCCAAGAAAACATCCCCCACACCATTACACCACCACCACCAGCCTGCACAGTGGTAACAAGGCATGATGGATCCATGTTCTCATTCTGTTTACGCCAAATTCTGACTCTACCATCTGAATGGTCTCAACAGAAATCGAGACTCATCAGACCAGGCAACATTTTTACAGTCTTCAACTTCAACTGTCCAATTTTGGTGAGCTATTGTAGCCTCTTTTTCCTATTTGTAGTGGAGATGAGTGGTACCCGGTGGGGTATTCTGCTGTTGTAGCCCATCCGCCTCAAGGTTGTGCGTGTTGTGGCTTCACAAATGCTTTGCTGCATACCTCGGTTGTAACGAGTGGTTATTTCAGTCAAAGTTGCTCTTCTATCAGCTTGAATCAGTCGGCCCATTCTCCTCTGACCTCTAGCATCAACAAGGCATTTTCACCCACAGGACTGCCGCATACTGGATGTTTTTCCCTTTTCACACCATTCTTTGTAAACCCTAGAAATGGTTGTGCGTGAAAATCCCAGTAACTGAGCAGATTGTGAAATACTCAGACCGGCCCGTCTGGCACCAACAACCATGCCACGCTCAAAATGGCTTAAATCACCTTTCTTTCCCATTCTGACATTCAGTTTGGAGTTCAGGAGATTGTCTTGACCAGGACCACACCCCTAAATGCATTGAAGCAACTGCCATGTGATTGGTTGATTAGATAATTGCATTAATGAGAAATTGAACAGGTGTTCCTAATAATCCTTTAGGTGAGTGTATATGTAACACTATGCATCATTGGTGTAGCATGACATTGTGTGTTTCACGTTTAATTCAGCAAATTACTTCAATTTCTCACCTGAGAAAAAAAAAACAAAAAAAAAACAGCTACATTTTGTTTTAAGTTACGTTGGTATAAACCCGAGAGACTAAGTAATGATTGAAGAAGTACAAGTTTATAACTCTGGCTGATTTTAGTTTCTGTTCATACATCACAATGGCAATTTAAGGTCACACTGAACACTGAACAACCATTGTGTGATACTGTTCAATCACTGGTTTTATTGTCCACTAGGTGAGAGCTGTAAATCCAAGCCCTTAGAAAATAAACAGCATTTCCACATCAAGCCACATGTTTTGAGGCATATTCTTGTTGACTGGCTGATTGCTGGTCTTCTGAATGTCTCAATCTATAATATAAACATTAAAGTTCCCCTACAGTGTATATTAAAAAAAAAAAAAAAATCAAATGAGCACATTGGAACATGATAGCTAATCTAACACATTTAGTGGGAATTGTGCCTCTAATGCTTAAATAATGTCACCAGGGAACTACTACACCAACTACTTTTTCAGGAAATAAGATATTCCTTCTGTTTTGAACATTTATTTCAGGGTCTAAGCACCGTATCTAGTCCATCACAGAGTTCTGAGAGACTGTCTGCTGTGTCTTCTCATTTCATCCTCCTCTCTGCACGCTTGAGAACACCACAGCCTTTCTGTCACCCCGCTGTTCCTGACCACTAGTCCGAAAACTCTCTTTACAGTTCATTTCAGAAATGAATATCCGTGATTGATGAGAGCTGACAGTGGAGTTATCATTTCCGAAACATGTGCTACCAAGAGGACAGACCGTTTTTGTGACAAAAGTGAACCTTAAAGAATCGACATCTGTCTAGGTTTGCATCTGTAATAATACAACAGATATAAATGCCCCATAAAGGAAAAAAAAAATGTTTATAACATAATTATATATTATATAAACATATTATAACACAATTTTTTTTTATAAAACTAATGGTAAAATAAGTTTGAGATGATATATATTACTGAATATTGGTTGAACAATTTTACAATTTATTTTAAAAATGTGCACTCACCGGCCACTTTATTATTGGGAAGCGTCTCAAACAACTCCCTAGCTTCTGAGCTTGTGAATCAGTATTTCGTGTACGTCACTGCAGGACGCAAAAAAAAAAAGAAAAAAAAAAAAAAACTACATTCAAGATTACACCAAAAATTATTATTTTGTCTTTATTCATTAAAGTGCATCATATCAGCATCATATCATATGCATACATGCAGTTTTAATAGTCATTACAATTCAAGTCTTATCATAACTGGTAAAACCTGAAAGCTAAAGAAAGAAAACATCGGTATTTTTGACTTACTTTAGACAATATACAATATCACTCAATATTTCTATTAAATATGATAATGCCGTAAATGAGTCCTGCCTTTCGCGACATTACCTTCTCTGCCTTCCCTCATAAAATAACCTTGTTATCATAGTAAAATCTACATATGGTTCCCAACAAAAGTATTGTTTGACGCAAAAAAAATATGTTGAAGATTAGCGTACAGGCTGTCGATTACTTAAATGATAAAGTGTTTTCTCACAAAAGCGGTTAATTCGCTGTAGTGAAGCCTCCTCTCCATTGACATCCATTCATAAAAAACGGCCTCTGCTCTCCTTTCCTGTACCAGTATTAGCATTAGCATTAGCCGTTTCGCTTTTGGCTAAAGGTTGCAGGCTTGTCATCTAGTTGCTTTGACGAACCCCATGTCTACATGCTTAAATGCATTAATATGCTGATTATTGCGTTAATGAGCAGTTGAACAGGTGTACCAAATAAAGTGGCTGGTGAGTCTTTTCGCAATATGCTTCAATTTTGTTTTGTTAATCTTTTTTGACTCTTTTCATTAATTTTTGCATGATTTAAAAACACACACAAAAAAAGAACAGCATGAAAATACAAGCAGTGCGAAGGCAGGAGAGGCAGACACTTTTTTCCCCCAAAATAACTTTTAACTAATTATTTTATTAGCACTACAGACATATCCCACATGGCACATCTTTATCCTTATGGAAAATAACGTTCAGACATTCCACATTTTACCCTCTGCCAACCCAACGTTATATATATATATATATAGTAAGGCTTTTTACCCTGGGGGCCTTCAGCCTCACTGCATCTATTTCTCTCTCACTGAATAAAAGTGCAGACTTTGTAATGTATGGGATGCAATCTGGCCAGTGCCATTGTAGTGAAGGGTAGTTAGTTCTTGGGCTGCTCTGATGTGTGTAATTGCTGATAGCAATCCATGTAGTCAAGAATACTTCTCCCAGTGTGCAATGCTTATTGATTGACTGAAACCATGTTTGTTTGCCCATGTTGTTTACATGTACTGCTGTGAGGTGCTCAGTATGCACATGCTCATGTCATCGGCCTCTTCTATGTCCACAGTGGGTTCAATTATAATAGGTAAATAACATCGCCTTTGACTATTTCAACCGGATGCTTTATCCCGGTACCACTTGGGAAGTCTAATTTTCTTATGCAAATAGGCAAAAGGATTCACGCATTCATGATCACATTATTATCTAGGCAATCTTTGCAAACCACATACTGTGTTTGTCTGTTTTGGTCAGCAGGACTCCTAGAGGTGATGGTGATGTTTATGAACAACATATTACTCTGTGTTATTTAGCAAGCAGTTGTGTGCAAAATTTCATACTATAGGCTCTATACAATGTCCAAAATATTTTACAATTGTTTTGCCATACCTGCCAATAATAGTTGAACTGAAAAAATGAATTGGCCGTAATTTGTTTTACTGGTCATGAAGCTGTTTTTTTTAAAGGCCTGTTGTTTTTAATGTTCCTACAGTGGTGTTATGTCAATCTCTCTTTGGAACTGCACCTCCTTTAAAAAGTAAAGACTTGTCAGGCTCTCGTAAAACTCTGGACACATCTCGTCACCGGCACCGCTCGAAAAAACTGAAAGGAGGGGGAGGGATGAACCTGAAAGTCGATTCCAAAAAGAATCACTTTGTCGATTCAAAAGGCTTCGAGAATTGAGAATCGACTCCAAACTAAGAATGAAGTCACTGTAAGCCAAGGCCTGTCATTCCGTGCGTGACATGACTAATATTAGGTGCAATTTCTCGATTACTAAACTATTATCAGAAGAACCGTAACTGCGACTAGTGGGGATTTTGTTCAATCCTGTTATCCAAAAAGATTCATTCACTGATTAATTTGTGATTCTTTCTGTAGATTACAGAATAATGGCAACCAGTGAGTGTCTGAGTATTATATAACAGCATCATTTAAAATAAAATTAGTTTGACAGCAATGGCTTAAAGGGATAGTTCACTTTGAAATTAATTTTTGATATGTTTTAGCTTACCTCAAGGGCATCCAAGATGTAGGTGTCTTTGTTTCCGCAGTAGTTTCAATTTTGATATTTTTAGGTCAAACCGTTCTTGTCTGTCAGTCATATAATGCAGGTCGATGGTCACTGTCTCAAAACACAAGCACAGAGTCCAAATTAAAACAATTCCCCACGTCCAAATGAAACAATTCCCCATCATAAGTACACATTGATGGCCTAAGACACGAAACGAGCGGTTTGTGTGAGAAAACGAACAGTATTTATATCGTTGTTATCTCTTGAAAACAGCACACGTCCAAATGATCTGACGGCGCGGGCGGGTATAGATATATAAATAGATGTCGCCTTGGCTACTGCAGTTCATTGGAACGAAACCGTAGCCAAGCGACATCTAGTGTATACGGGTATAGATATATACATAGATGTCGCCTTGGCTACGGTTTCGTTCCAATGAACTGCAGTAGCGAAGGCGACATCTAGTGTATACATCTATACCCGCCCGCTGGCGGATATAGATGTATACACTAGATGTCACTTGGCTACGGTTTCGTTCCAATGAACTGCAGTAGCCAAGGCGACATCTATTTATATATCTATACCCGCCCGCGCCGTCAGATCATTTGGACGTGTGCTGTGTTCAAGAGATAACAACGATACTGTTCGTTTTCTCACACAAACCGCTCGTTTCGTGTCTTAGGCCATCAATGTGTACTTATGATGGGGAATTGTTTCATTTGGACGTGGGGAATTGTTTTAATTTGGACTCTGTGCTTGTGTTTTGAGACAGTGATCATCGACCTGCATTATATGACTGACAGACAAGAACGGTTTGACCTAAAAATATCAAAATTGAAACTACTGCGGAAAAAAAGACACCTACATCTTGGATGCCCTTGAGGTAAGCTAAAACATACCAAAATTTTATTTCAAAGTGAACTATCCCTTTAAAGACCTTTTATGTTAGCCTATTGTGGTCTAAGTTTAAATATATTTTCCGGCCACTACAGTCTAGTTAACGTAGGAAGCACAAATCTGTTTGTGGTGGTCAGTGTTGATACTGTGGCAGGCCACCATAAATAAATAAATTTATGGGAAACACAAATTTACTCCAACAATGTGAGGTCACATGAGATTGATGGTGAAGAACCCTTTTATAATCTAAAGAACCGTTTGGCGCTACAAAGAACCTTATTTGTGTAATGGGAAGGTTCCTTGGATATTAAAGGTTCTTCATGGAACCATATACCCCAACAAAGAACCTTTTAAGAACCTTTATTTTTAAGAGTGTAGGCCTTAAATGTTTGCGGGTCATTAATGTTAGCACAGTCAGTTATGTCTGTAGACAGGTGGGACAAATGATTGGACGTGTCCAAAGCTCGGATCTGTGCGTTAAGCTCTGCAGTGTTAAATCAACCACTAATGGGTTTATTTTTTATTTTGGCGGCTTAATGCGAGAAAAACATGTCACTCCATGATTTTGGAAGAAAAAAATAATAGATAAACATCTGATGGTAAATTCCACTGAGGTATAAATTGTTACATGATGTGCAATGCCACGGCAGATGTTTAATTGGTTTTACGGGTATTTGTGTACATCGGTGAGGGTCAGGGTATCATTACATTCTTGTAGCTCCTTATGAAGTTGCTGGCCACCTGGTGAGTAAATCTGATTTATTTACTGGCCAAAGCTAATCCTCGCATTTGACGCTTGCTGAGTGTCCATTTTGGACCCTGATAGACTGTACGAACCATAACATGTTTTGACTTCACAGAAATATATTTTCTATTATGAGAGAAGGGATAGAGAGGCCAAGACCCAGCCATGATCATGATTCAGTACTCAACAGTTAATGTTTAATTTCAGACCTGTTCCACATCTGATGTCCGTATTTAACCACTGTGTGCTCACTTCAAAGTCAAGAGAGGCCAGCAAGCTAATTGATTAGCAAATTAGCAAAACATTAGAGGAGGGAAATCAAAACAATTAGAAACATCCCTGCATGAATCACACATCCTCTAAGCACTTTGGTTTTCAAGGCTTCCGAGTCATGGTGCTACAAGAAGCACTGACGAGCCAAATGAATCCTCAGACTCGGAGCTGAGAGGAAGCTACGCTAATGAGACAGCCGCTTTTCTTTTGATACAGCTCCAGCAGCTCTACCCATTTAGAGTGGGAGGTATGGAGTAAGAATTCATTATTAAAAAGATCTAATGTGTGATGTATTTACTGAGGTAGCTCTCCCTCAGGTGGGCGCTGTGTTTGAAGTCGTTTTACATGAGCGGGAGGTGAGACACTGAATACTAATGTCACTCTTGTTTCCTGGAAGAGGCTTACAGTGCTTTGAAGCTCACACAATATCATTTGGATCTGTCGTAAGTTTGCAGGAACAAAGCCCAGATCGGGCATCATCTCTGCAGTCTGCATATCTATGACAACGGTCTGTTTAAAGCTGTGTAACAGTGCGTGAACCACATTAAACAGGAAATTACAAGACCTTCTCTGAAGTATGTTTGTAATTCTGAAGGAAATACAAGCGCTCGCCAGGCAAAACAAGAATGGAGTTAAAGCTTTAGGTGAAATGGCAGCTGTAAAGCGAATACAGTTAGAGGGAGGAAAACAAAGAGACTTGGTCTTATTCACTAAAACTGTAAGTGTGTTCGCGCATAAATGTGTTTCTCACCTTCAACCTGATGTTGATGAATCAAGATTATTCTAGATGGGGGAGTGTGTGCCTGCACTTACTGTAGTAATTAGCATAAAACACGCCAAAACCATCTCCATATAAGGGCTTTCCGCATAACCTCTGCTGTACAGCCATTCGTCAGTGTGTGAAAATCTATCTAATGTATTTCTGAAATGCCTCAAAAAGCATGGTGTGACATAGAAGAGTTTGAGATACAAATCATTCACCACACAACACTGTCTTGTAAAAGATGAGTTTATTCATTGTTATAGATCCACATTCTAGTGTGACTAGTGTTTGTTATTCTCTGTGTCTGTGTTTCTGCAAATTAGACAAGCAATGCTTTGTTTAATAATGGTGATTTTCTTTGTCTTACCTTTTTACTCTCTAGAAGGATGGGCCGGCGAACAGGAAGCCAGGTATATACTGTCATGAGGAGGAGTTGGATGGTTGGGAATGTTATTGCATGTGTTTTCAAATGCTTGTGGGCAGAGGTGGACAGTAACAAAGCTGCAGTCGGCAAGATTTTTTTTTTGCATATTCACTGAAACCGACACTATGCTCTGACAGAACAACATAAATCAGCCGGTTTTAGAAAAAAAACCTGCGCTTCTACCTCCACCTAGAGCCTGTTATTTGTTTTGCAAAAATCCACCGCTTCCAGTTCTTCTGGTCCAATCAGCGCAGGGCTGTGTGAGATCTGACTGTCAATCACAGTTCGTGCACACGCCACAGATCCCCCCTCCCCCCTCGCGCACGTTACAATATCACATGCACATGCCTGAAGTTCGCAGCGTGATGGCGGAGAGAAAATCTACTAACAAGCTTCCAATTCCTCGGTTATTGCTATCTAAGGGTAGATTAGCCAGGACAGCCTACCTCCAAGTATTCCATGGTGTTGATCGATGCGGAAGAGACGGGCACGTTCACAGAAAATCTGGTGCACACGCACTGACGAGCACGAACTCAATGGGAGGGTGCTCGCTGTCAGTTCAAAGCTAGACTAAAAACACATCTCTTTGAGCTAGCATACACATAACACATTATAGACTTTTATAATTTAACGTTAGGCTGCATAGATTAGCTCAGCCGGAACCGGGAACACTTTCCATAAATCCTGATGTACTCGTTACATCATAAGAAGAATGGCGTCTACGCTAATATTAGTCTCTCTGTTTATCCCGAGGTTTACCGCAGTCCGCCGGATCCAGGCTGTATCCAGATCTGATGAAGGACCTGCGCCTGGACGCGACGGCAGCGTGGTGTACCATGAGAGTTGTAAATATTCATCATTTTGGCTAAGTCCCCTCAATCTGCCAGACTTGCCGACTGCAGCTTTAAGTACACTTTGAGTATCTGTACTTACTTGAGTATAATTTTTTTCTGGAAACTTTTTACTTTACATTTGAAAGACAAATATCGTACTTTTACAATTCTGTCAAGGTCCTTGAGTAGAAAGTAGTAACGTCAGTCAGGGGTTGCATTTTGTTTGGAAATGAAAGTCGGGTTGACGCCAGAAACCGACGTCGGATTGACATCAGAACGTCCGAAACCATTGTGGACGTTATTGAGTGCACTTATTCAATCTCACATTCAATCCTACTGGAACTGTGCTCTAGAAATCAATCTGATATTGATATGAGGGTAGGTAGGCAGGCATAGATTCAAAGGCATAAGGTACTGTAAGTATTACATACAACAATGCAACAATAATAAACCAATGCATTGACATTTACTTTTGAGTTTTTTACTTAAGTAAAAATCGGTCTTTACAACTTTTACTTGTAACAGAGTAATATTTGACCAGTAGTATCTATACTTTCACTCAAGTAAGGAAGTTGTGTACTTTGTCCACCTCTGCTTGTGGGTTTTCATGATTGAAACATAGAGCATGTTAAAGAAAATGTTGTTATAATTCATGTTTGTAGAATGATGAAATGGTCCTAATACCCATGTTAAACTTAGGGTACGTTTACACGACAACGATGTGCTAAAAACAGAAACGTTTTTTCCTTCACGTTTTTTTGCATACAGATGACGGTTTCAAGATTATCCCAGTTCACAGAGATCTGCAATAATGACTATAAAGTTGTAGTTGGCGATGTCACTTTGTAAAGAAACTATGTACCCACAGGCTTCATACACGTGCATGACGTCACCGTTTTCACAAATTCACGGTTTTTGTAGTTGTTTACCCAGAGATTATAACAGTATCGTGTTTTTTTTTTGTTTTTTTTGCACTTTGAATCCCGTTTTCAAAAGTTTTCAAAAGTCATGTAAATGAACGGCCAAAAGGCATAAAAAAATGTCAGATTATTCTTTAGATTATAAAAAAAAAATTGTTGAAAATTGCCCCTTTCGTACCAGGAACTTCCAAAAAACCCAAAACCCAAATACCCACACTTGCAGTCTTTGCACTTGACCGCGTGTCTACTTACATGGCGTATTTCCTGTATTTGACCCAAGTGTTCAAGTAGGCGTGAAGACTGCAAGTGTGTGACTTTTGATTACCCAATGGGACACTCTATTATAGTCCTATAGCTTTTTTTATTTTCAATACTGTGCATTTTAAAAAAACTTCTAAATGTCTGTTTAGTAGTTGCTATGTAACTAACTGAAGACACAATTTAAAAATTGTGCTTCTAAATAAGTGATAAAAAGCAGTTGCAAATGTAGTACAAAATACACACCCTACTCATCTTTGCACCAATAAAATGTGCAGCACTTTGTTTTACTAACTAATTATATGTAATATCTATTTAATTTAACTTACAGTAGATTGTTTTCCTCGACATCTCGCGGTTTCAGGGCACGTGTGTTCCCAGGCATAATAGGGCCATCCCAGGCCTCGAATACTGCTCCAAAGCACTATTCTAGATATAGTGTGGGTTTAGTGTGCATTAAGGACACTGCACTTTGGCATTTTTAAGACATGGGACAGTCTTGCGCACTCAAGTGACTAAGACCGCACATGTGGGTATTTGGCCAGGGCATTAGTTACCAGGGTGGTTCCCGGAGAACTAAATGTTCCCTAGCTCTTGATGCATTCACATCGCCATTAGGAACTCTGAGGTGACATAAGCCAAGCTTATGTGACTTTTATTCTGACGGCTCTGAAAATGCCAGAGCCTGAGCACACAAAGCTTCCATTCTCCATCTTCACTATTTTACGATTCGTTTAACAGTCCTGTCCAATACGTCGTTAGATATACAGTAACTGTAACATAAAGAAAGTAGACAGTATATGAAGAAAAGTATTAGCGTTGGACGTGTGGTTGATGCCGAATGTCGCTAGCTGAGCAGAAATACATAATCATTTCGCTTGGTCCCCTCAAAGTTTCACTGGATTTTCTCCTTTGGATAAAGGTTGTGAGGTCCATCTATCACTGTTTTCCATATTGGTACAGTTAGTTTGTGGAGTAAATATATAGTCTATAATCTGTGTACTCTGATTTCTTTTTTCTTTTTTTTAATGGCTGGTGCTGGTGTTTCGCGTGCGTTTGGCCAATCAGATTACACTTACGTCACTGGTAGTTCCTATTGTGCTGGGTTAGACCCTACTCTGAAGACTATCCAGTTTGTAATTGACAGAGGGTTGTCATTGGACTGATTGAACGTGGGGCCTAAATGGTTGTGGCCTTTGAATAAAGGGTGTTTGTTGGACCCAGAGCCGGCCCAGCCACTAAGCGACCTTTGCAATTGCAAAGGGCCCCGTGACCAGCAGAGGGCCCCCTAGAGTCACTGCTAGCTAGTGGGTAAAAAAAAAAATAAAAAAATCACACATCAAAAGTAACATAAAAGAAATAAATAAAAAGAAATGGGCCTACAGCGCTCTTTATCTGGCATCATAAGCATAGTTGTTATTTATTTATTTATTTATTTATTATGGCGATTGGCGATTTTCCCGCGACCGCGAGTCTTGACCCTGAATGACCCTATGATGTCACTCGTTGTCACTTGGTCGGTCAGTCAGTCAGTCAGACACTGACTCCGACGTCGACGATGTCTGACAAGAAAAGAAAACATCTTTCTGGCCATGAAAAACGTCAAAAGAAGAGACTGGAAGAAGAGAAGAAACTAGAAGATAAAGGTAAGCCTAATTTTCCGATACCTGTATGGATAACGTTAACCTATCTGCACTAACAAAAGTCGTTAGGAATTGCTTCATATTAACATTAGCCAAAATCGTATAACTTTCATTATGCTACAGTGTTTACATGCTAATAACATGCTGCTGCATGAAATTGGTTTAGTATCATGCCTATATCATTCGATGTGGTGTTAAAGCATTTAACAGCAATATAAACCCAGTTTGGCTTCTACACTAAAGGGCTAACGTTAACATTAATTTATTCCTTATGTCCAGGAGCACTTTTAAAGTAACGTTAAGTTACATGCAACCAGTAAACAAACCACCAGCTGTTGGTGAGTATAAAGGGGTTGTAAAATGATAACCTTCTGCATTTTAAAAATGAATTCTACCTTTATATATAATTATTTTCTTTATGTCATTGCAGCTCCATCAACCACATATATTCCTAGTTCACAACACAGTCATGTCACTCAAGAAGCTAACAATGTTGGTAAGTTCTGTGTTTTATTTTAACCTAGAAATAGACTTACTTTTCCCCAAGGAGACGCACACAAATACATAAGTATTAAATAAGTTTGGATTTGAATAGTTCTATTGAAATGTTACCTTATTCTTATTATTGTTTTTATTATTATTATTGTTACTATTGATCTTGTTTGTGGTGTTTTAGATGTTATTGTTTTGTTTATTTGAAAAATTCAAACATTTGAATGTTCTATTTATTATATTATTTAATATTTTATTTAAATGTTATTCTATTTGCTCTATTTAATTTAAATTATATGCTGTAGTTTGTGACTCTTAAACTCTGTTGTCAAATAAATTATATTTGGTCAGTGAAAATCACTTTATCAGTCTTTTTATTCAGCAAGTTCCTCAGTGTGTGTTCAGTCTTGCACTGCCACTCAGCTCAGTCAGTGGTATCACAATTTTTTTTTCTTTTAGACATCAAACATAGTAGATATAATAATAATATGTACCGTATAGTTATTAGGTAGTCGTTGCTTTTCTTTAGGTCTTAAAATTATCAAAGGGGCCTCCAACCAAATTTTGCATAGGGCCCCCAAAGGTCTAGGGCCGGCTCTGGTTGGACCTGTAGCCAACATTTGTCTTTTCTTTGTTAAAGTGTTATCTTTATTGTTGTTTTTTTCTTTTGTTTTGTAATTTGGTTTTCTTGGTCCCATGTTGGATGACTGTGGTCCCAGTTACACAGTTTTGGAGCATACCTTGCCAAAAATTAAAGCAACTTCAAGAGACTTCTTGTTCAGCGAAAAGAGGAGGCGTGTTCCGGTGCAAACGTTCCCTGGTGCTATTTTGCAGTTCCAGAAAACAATTCCGCCACTGACCAGGAAAAACCTAGTCTAAAGTCAGTGGCGCGTTAATCAGATGCTATTTTAAGGGCGCATGCTTGGCCATAATGTGGCGTGTGCACAACGCACATACACTTTGCTTCTCTCATCTACACACAGACGCAGCAGTTGCCATTTTTGCAAACCATACATAATTACAAGGAAAAATATTCCATACGAGGGAAATCATTGTGGTGTTCATGAAGATGTGAAAAAATAGGTATAAATCTAGCTTACACATTTACCCAAATTATTATATGCCTGTTTAACTGAAGCTAATTTGGGTGGGTTTCTCCCATCCCCATACAATGTCACTTCTCTGTGTTTTACGGCCCTGACGAGAACGTCGGTCTCCTCGGCTGTGAACCGCTCCTGGCGTGCACCTGGCAAATCCGTCGTTATAATAGCAATCCGCCATGGAACAAGCATGCCTGCTCTTAAAGGGAATATGAGATGACGCTCTGATTGGTTTATTTCACGTTACGCCCAAACCACACCTATGAGTAATGAAGCTACTTCAGACCAACCCATTTTATATTTGCGTCGGGCACAAGAGTCATTTATCACGCCGGTATAATAGCAACAGCGCCCAAGACCCGCCCACAAAGTTACTTGCAGTTCGCGTTTGATACTTGCGTTTCAGATTGTTAAAATAGGGCCCCTTGAAGTTTTTTGCTTTTCTCGCTGCCTAGCCATTGACAAGACCTACTTACAACACATGTGCACCATTCTAAAAAATAATATGAAACAGTAATTACCTATACTCTGCTAAAAAAAAAAAAAAAAACTATCTTAAAGGGGTGATGAACTGAGAAATCAAATTTTCCTGATTTCCTGAAAGAATATCCTGAAAGTTTCAGAACTGAAAACGTCCTTGTTAGTCCAATTAAAACTTTTATTGACACAGCGAAGGACAGGTTTTTCAAAGTGGGGATCTATGATGTCAAGGGGTATCAAACACTGCCTCCGCAGAAGATCAACGCCTACTTCAACACTGTCTGTTTAGCCCCGCCCACCGATTCGCACATTAAATGAAACTTATTATAATATGCAAAACTGTTATCCAATCATAGCAGTGGGCGTTTACTTCCAAGTCTTCAATGCGGCACGCCCATAAAAACCGAGCGTTTCAGGAGCTAGGCTCAAAACCAGGGTAGAAAATAGCCTATTACTTATTCATTTTGATGTTTTTGAATGTAAAAACCAAGCGAACGTCATAAGTTGACCTCAATATAACAATATAAAAATATTTAAAAAGCCAGTTCATGACCCCATTAAACCAGCCTAGGCTGATTTGCACAGCCTTGTCTGGCTGGTCTGTTGGCTGGTTTTAGAGGAATTTTAGCCAGTTTTCAGCTTGGCCAGACTGGAAGACTTTTTATGCAAACAACAACAACAGGACAAATACAGCAAAATATACATTAAGAGGTTCAGGCTGAATGAGTTCCAGAATTTAATAGTGTTTGGGGATTTAGAACAAACCCAAACCAGAATGTTTTAGGAATATTAATGCAGTGCAGCCTTGCAAGCATTGTAATTAGACTGGCAAAAAGAAGCCTGTTTTGTAAAATTAATATTTATAGATTTCCAAGTTCAAAAGTTCTATTCCTTTTTTTGCATTTTTGCATACTTGCATGTACTTTGCAAGCTAAAATTGGACCTTTCTTAATGCAGTGTTGCATGAGCATGGGCGTTTTTTACAGCACTGACAGGAATTGCACAGACTGGATTTATCTAGAACACCTCGTTTTTGTGAAAATGACCAACCTAAAGATGATTGCTCTAAAAAAAAATAAAAAAAAATAAACCCCCCTTTAATGTCTGAGGTCAAATAGATTACAGTACATGTCATTCTACTGCAAATTAAAAAAAGGTTCAAATATATTGTAAAAAATAATTGCATATTGAAACAGTGAAGTACAGTTTAAGTCTAGACCTACTGTACATCATGGTAGAATTGGGTTTTAATCCAAAAAAAAAAAAAAAAAAAAACATTCCTAGACAATGTGTCTACACTGTAAAAATGTTCATAGTTGTAAATAAAGCAAAACCGATTGGAGTGAACAAGAAAATACTATTCCAGTGTTTCTACTTCAAAATTTCACTTTTGATTCATTGTGTTACTTTGCCATTTATTTGTAATTATTTGTGAAATGTACTATTTCTGAGTGAAAATTGTTTCAAAGTAAATCCTACACCAGTATTTTTTTCCTCAGTGTAGGCAAAATGAAATGCGTTACTGTGAACTTAAAAAAAAAAAAAAGCATCTTTGTTGCTGAGAGCAGCTTTGTGATGTGTTTAGTCAGCCGGCTATGTATTAATAAGTGAGACTGTCAGGGACAGTAAACTTTTTTTTTTAATGATTATTCTTGGCACAGAGTGGAGAGTGCCCAATCCCGTCCACTGTGTAGCATACTAAGTAGATCACTCCAATTAGGAGAAAACAACATTAAAGTGGAAAACACAGGAACTCATTTAATGCAGTATAGATGGACATGCATAACAAACGGTGGTTTCCTGTAATACAGTCAACAGAAAATGATGGATGGACTGCCAGAGTAATTAAAACGGACTGTCAGGACTTTCATAACCTAATCTTTGTCAATGTCTTGTTAGTAAGAAAGATCCTGACATGAAGTGGCCAAGTTTCTCTGATTAGGCAGCTTCAGTTTAGTTTGGCGCTCATTCAGGTGAATTTCAGGTGAACATTTTTCATCCCAAAATAAAAATTGCACAGGGAAAATGCAGGTTATTTTTAGCAGAATATTATATTCAGAACATTAATGCACTTTTAGGCCTCCCCATATTTTCCATTCTACAGCAAATGAAAAAAAAGTCAGTCTTTCTACTTCAAGATTTCGCTTTTAATTCAATGATACATGCAATTTCTTGGTAATAATTTGTAAAAGCAATTTCTGAGTAAAAAATATTTAAAAGTAAACCTACACCAAATTGGTTTCAGTGTAGACACAATTATATGTATTACTGTTTTAAGTGCCGTACTGAGAATTTAGATTGATAATATGATTAATTATCATGAAAATAACATCACAAAGCAAAACATCTTAACTTACTAGTCATACAAAAATAGGAGCCTTTTATTGGAGAAGCTTGTAGATGAATACTACTACTATTCTATATCAATATATAGAAAATGTTCGATTTTTATTATTTTTATTGGGGGCTCAAACCACATATGAGGAATATATTGTAGGCAGTGTTGTGGCATGCCGTGCCTCGTGTGAAAGGAATACAAATGTCTGTTCTTTACCAAGATGCACTGGATGATTGGCGAGTCACGCTCCACGTAATTGAGGGACATTCATGTCGTTCTCCAGACCCTGCCTTTGATCATAGCAAGAGGCAGACATGTGTGACAGCAAGAAGTCATAGCCATAGAGCCAGAGGCCTTCATTAAACACACCTTAACAACCACTTCGTCTGTTATCATCCAAGATGGTACGCTTAAGCGTGCTGATCAGCATCTGCTTAAAAAATCGAATGTAAAAAGAAACGTGAGGTGTGTGGGTGTTTTTCTCGTCGACAGATCCACAGAGAGAGAGACACTCGGCATCAAAGAACTCTCATTCTTCTTTTTCGCTGCGGAGGTCTGACACCACTTACATTTTCCTTTCTCCCAGATGTCATGTGATGTAGTAAAATTAAACCCTAATCTTTACGTACAAAATGCAGCTATCAAGAATATGCGATGATAATTGCCTCCTCTCATTTTGTAGCTTTAAATTTACATTTTAAGAAAAGAAAGCAATTACATTCAAATGGCAAATTGATTGTTTCAAAAGGTTCATCAGCAAAATGAAACGATAAATACTTTTTAAAAGGAATGTGGCAGGGACTGATTTACAACGGCGCTGAAATATTTTACAGTGGATATAATTCTAGAAGAGAGATGTCTCTCTGACACTTTGTGACATGTTTGCACTTAAAAGACAGCTAACGGAGCAGGAAAAATACAAACGAGTGCAAAGTGCTGCAAAATGACAAAAGAACTTGGGAAATCAAGTGTGTAAATTTTCATTAGAAAATATTGCAGTCTAAATTCCCATTACCTTCCATTTAATAAACTTAGTGTTGTTGCTGAAGCACGGCAAAGTACAAAAACTCAACTTCATAACATTATTAGGCTATATAAAATTGTTTAGTTGGACAGTGCAATATTTGTCTGTGCTTTTATGAGACTGTCTTTTCAATATACTGTATAAGACAAAGTGAAAAATTCCCTCCCTTCGTAATCTCTTCTCTTCAGAAAAAGGGATTCGAAATGATTAGAGCCTTAAATTATTTTCTAATCTCACTCAAACAACATAGAGACGTAACGTTTGCCAATTTCACTCGGAGTCAAATCCTCAAATCCAGTCATGGAATTGTTTCATCTAATTTCACATTGCTCTGTACACACAAGACCAGTGTCTCTGAAAATGACATGTTTCATAACAGCTCGAGAATTTCCATAATAACATGGTGAAAAAGAAGTGCGCTTAATTGTATTTAATGTGCAATATAGTGTACTAACAGTACTTGCTGCACTCAAATAATTTGTGATTATGTTGTTGAAGTTTGGTTATTTAAGAATTTCATTGTAAATAATATTAAAGGTGCTGTAAGTTTTTGTATTAAAGCATAAATATACCATAATATATTTGCAGATATTTTGGGAGTTCATATACTCGTTTCTCTGAAAAACAATGCTACTGACAGATATTTTACTTTGAAATGTGCGTTCCTTGTCGGAATGTTTGTTTTTGTTTTGGTCTGTGCGATACCGCACGTTATTAATTTACGTTATGAAACACAGCAAATTGCAGCCATGGAAGCCAACGAACAAACTGGGTCAGAGATGGCAGATTCTGCACCCATCTAAAAATCTCTTTGAACGGGAGCATATTAAAACATGATATCAACTCATCATAAATCAGTAAATTAACTCATCAACTTACAGTGTGCAAGTCTCCTCGCCTTCCATTGTCAATCGCGCGACCTCAATCTGGCAACCCGCGTGAGCGTCGAGTCTGAGCAGGAGGGGGCGGGGGAAACAACTCTCTCCAATATTTTGAATTTGGACTGCAATATCCATTTCAACCACTAGTTGTCAATCTCACATACTGCACCTTTAAAGGGATACTCCACTTTTTTCGGAAATATGCTCATTTTACATCTCCCCCAGAGTTAAACAGTTGAGTTTTACCGTTTTAGAATCCATTCAGCCGATCTCCGGGTCTGACGGTACCACTTTTAGCATAGCTTAGCACAGATCATTGATTCTGATGAGTCCAGTAGCATTTCTTTCAAAATGACCAAAGAGTTTCAATATTTTTCCTATTTAAAACTTGACTCTTCTGTAGTTAAACCGTGTACTAAGATCGACGGAAAATGAAAAGTTGCGATTTTCTAAGCCTATATGACTAGGAACTACTCTCATTCCAGCGTAATAATCAAGGAACTGTGCGGCTGTACCATGAGTGCAGCAGGCGTAATGATATGACGCAGCGCCTGAAAATAGGTCTAATAGGTTAGACAAACTTAGTCCCGGTCACGTTGGAAGAAGTTACCGAGCTGGGGACTATTTTCAGGCGCTGCGTCATATCATTACGCCTGCTGCACTCATGGTACAGCCACATAGTTCCTTGATTATTACGCTGGAATGAGAGTAGTTCCTAGCCATATAGGCTTAGAAAATCGCAACTTTTCATTTTCCGTCGATCTTAGTACACGGTTTAACTACAGAAGAGTCAAGTTTTAAATAGGAAAAATATTGAAACTCATTGGTCATTTTGAAAGAAATGCTACTGGACTCATCAGAATCAATGATCTGTGCTAAGCTATGCTAAAAGTGGTACCGTCAGACCCGGAGTTCGGCTGAATGGATTCTAAAACGGTAAAACTCAACTGTTTAACTCTGGGGGAGTTGTAAAATGAGCTTATTTCCGAAAAAAGTGGAGTATCCCTTTAAAGCAAGATCCCCTGTTGACATGTGTGAGATGTATGGTTTATTTAAAGTGTTATTGAGTTATTCAGTATTATTATCAGTACTAAATTGCACCAGCATCATTAACATGTGTTATTATATTTAAATACATGACATATAAGTTTCAACAGAAATGAAATAAAGTATATTTTAGTTACTGCATGAATGCAGAACATTAGACAATACACTTTAAAGATTTAAAGATCCAAAAAATTGTATTCTGTCATTAATTACTCACCCTCATGTCGTTCCAAACTAGCAAGACCTTTGTTCATCTTCGGAACACAAATTATGATTTGTGTAATGGTAATTGCTAATTTCAAGGCCCAGAAAGGTAGTAAAGACATCGTTAAATTGTCCATGTGACTACAGTGGTTCAACCTTAATTTTATGAAGCGACGAGAATACTTTTTGTGTGCAAAAAAACAAACAAAATAACGACTTTATTCAACAATTTCTTCTCTTGTGTGTCAGTTTCTGATGCCGGCGTTCTGACGTAGAGCCCGGAAGCGCTGCACTGTGTTTACAACGTGAACAGCGTCAGAGACTCCTCTAGAAGCTTCCTCACTCCTCGTTCCGCGCGGTGCAATTAAAGAATTGAGATGTCCTTCAAAGTGGCTTTCTCTGATCGGTTTGCGGTTCACAAGCTGGAGGACGGAGGAGCGAGGAAGCATCAATTTGAGTACTGAGAATCACCCCAAGACTAGACAGAACAGAACAAGACAAGAATGTGACATTACTCCCTCCCCACCCCCCACTCGGAAAAAGTTCAACTGGGTGGGCAGGGATTTAGGACGAGGACACAGAACTGGCAGATAGGAAAACCCAGGACGAGAAAGGAGCCAGGGAGATGGCGGAGGCAGAATCCAGGACGGCGATGACAGCGGGAGGAATAATGGGTGGGATCCCAGAGCACAGCCAGGACGAAGGCCCATGGTGGAACCGAGTCAGGACATTTGGCTACCCAGGTGTAGCCGAGAAGACGACGAGACCGGATGACACCGTATAGGCGGTGGAGGTGGAGTATATTTTAGTTTACCTTAAAGGCCCACTATGTTATTTTTCGCCGCAAGAGGTCGCATATTCAAATCAAAGGAGTAGCTTGATGACACCATGATTTCGGCTCGAAAGCAGTGGAGCTTGTTATGTCACAGACGACCTCTTCCGCTTCTTCCGGTCATAGATGTAGGGTAACAGTTTAGATACACTTTTTAGTGTGTTGAAAGTTATGTTATAATGCTACTCTGTGTGTTCGCTACTGTGCGGCTTCTGTGAGACACTTGTTACACACTGCAGTGAGCTAGATCGATATTAGGTATGGTAAAACATGGTACTCGCGGTAAATCAAGAAAACGAGATTTAAACAATAAGACTAACTGTGTTGAGCTGTATAACAATGATTAGTTTTCTGTCGATGAATGTATCCAAACAGTTGCTCACCTGTCTAATAAAACACATAAAATGATAAAGCGTCATTGGTGTTTCCAAAACCGGAAAACGAGGGTAACGAGGGGATGATGTCATTGATAGGAGACGCAGGGACATGGTCCATGTCCTGGTTAAAATTGCTTATTTCTCTGGATTTAAACATTCTTGGAAACATTTGGGATAATGTAAGTACACAAGTCAATAAAATATATAACATTGTGGTTTTTGGATATTTGAATCCAAAAATCTTACATAGTGTGCCTTTAAATGCTAGTACATCATCACAGTATGGTATACCATGGGGGACAGCTATTGAATGATGCAGTGGGAAGGTCGTTATTTTTTCTGCTAGAATTAGAGGTTTATATCAGTCATCAGAGTTGCTCTAGTTATGAATGGTTAGGTATTCAAAGGCATTAGATATGGCCCTAGATATTTTCTCAGTGTGCCCCTGTCTAAGACCTCTGAAAGTGTGTTTTGTCCAGATAAGCCCTTTAGCTCTGTTAATACAGTGATGTTTTTGTCGTTAAGCCTTTGTGCACTTTGAACAGACAGTAAGGCTTTCGTCCCCCTAAAGACTGTGACATGGCATGAAACCAAGACCCTGGGCAGTGCCATCTGTCAGCATGGCAGCCACACACAGAGAGCTGGAGAGCAGAATCAGACTCATAGCGCGTAGAGTTCCCTCTCTTAAAATCGAAGAATAATATTAGCTTGTATTTAAGTGTTTGTGTGCATATGCGGTTAAGGCCTAGACACAATATTTTTGTATTTCTTAAAGTTAATTGTATGGCATGCAGAAAATGCTTTATATTTCAGATCAGAGTGATCAGTCACTTATATAGATGAAATGCTCCTCAGAATGACTTGGACAGTGGGCCGCTCTGTTTGCCAAGTGTTTCCATTAGAAACACCCTCATTTCCTCATGCACATTAGTGGGTCGGGCTTAAAATCCAGTTCAGGGGAAAGCATGAGCAGTGTGTAATGCCACACAATTGGCATGCGGAAGCCCAGAAGGGCCACGGGGATTTTAATAAGAGAGCTGGAAGAGCATTCACTTCATGTTTTCATAAAGGCTATCAAATGCACACACACATACAAACACACACACACTTGAATACTTGAATTTGTACACTTGAATACATATAGACTGCTGCTGTAGTATTTAAAATTAAAGGGGTCATCGGATGCCCATTTTCCACAAGTTGGTATGATTCTTTAGGGTCTTCATGTAAAGTTTGTAACATGTTTTGGTTAAAATTCCTCAATGGTTGTGTAAAACAACACCCTTTTTACCTCCTCAAAAACAGCTCTGTTCACAGCGACCCGTTTCGGTGCATGTCTCTTTAAATGATCATGAGCAACTGCTCACCCCACCCCTATCTTCCGTGATTGATTATTGAGAGTGTTTAGGCTTTTTGAGGATAAAAAAAAAAAGGAGTGATTGGATTTTTTTCATTGTATGGTGGTTGTGTCCACACACTGCAAAGACACATTTATATGCAAACACCATATAAAAGTGAATTTTGCATCCGATGACCCCTTTAAAAACCAACAATTAAAGAAAGGCGGTTCTAAACTGTGTTCTTGTCTCACCCAATTTGATATGGTAAACATACAATAATGAATACATTTTTGAGCAAACACTACCTTGTAAAAATAAGTGTGCTTAATTGTATTAATTGTGCGCTTGTAGGGTACTTCAAAACTTAAAAGTAATTTTTGTTGTTGTTGACTAACAATATAAAGTACTTGATTATAATTTTAACTGTAGCCTGTTGTTTGAAATGACATTTAAAGTTAATATATTTTAAAGGTGGCCTACAATATAAGTAAAAAAAAGTTTTTTCACAATTAAGTTAATACATCAATACTTCTTCCAATACGTGTTTGTCCTATACCCTGATTTATAGTGTTATAACCTGTTATAAGTTATAATTAAATGTTATAATTTTAGTTTACAACAAATTCTTGTCACTACTTGTCACTACTCGGCAGTACACTTCAACCGTATTTCAAAGACAATAGATTTAATTATGAAATTACATATAAAGATGTGTTTAAGTCCTACTTAAGTGGGTCAAAAAGCACTCTTAAATTCAGATAATTGTATGTGAACTATAATACATTTCCATTTAGTTGTAAATAACATTGAATTAAGTGTCTAAAAACATTAAATTCAGTTCACACTTAACGTATATTCTTTTACATTATAAAATAGTGGATATGCAGTGGATTGTGCATCGATCCACAAAAAAACCTAAACCGACAAAAAAGAACAGCACTACCCCCTGGTTTCACAGACAAGGCTTTATCCTAGTCCCAGACTAAAATGCATTTTTGAGCTGTTTTAACTGAAAGCAACTTACACATATCTTAAAATATGTCACTGCCATGATATGGCAAAATATGCCAAAACTGCCAAAATATGTCTCAAGTACTTATTATTACCAGTAATGTTTTTTTTTTAGGCATGTTTATAAATGCTACTTAAATGTCCTAATTGAACTAAGGCCCAATCCTGGCTTAATCTAAACTCTGTCTGTGAAACCGGGCCTGTAAATACAATTTTAGTGACATGCAACTTTATGCTTCAACCACAGGTGGCGATAGAGAGGCCAAAGTTCCATTGTGTAAAACCGTGGCAAAATACATACTTTTGCCCCCCAAAAAATTAAATAAAAAATAAAATTCTCACAGTTTTGCATTTACTGTTTAAGGACACGTCAAACTTTCAGATGTTTAACAAAACAATGAGACACGCTCACACAGGACACATTCAATATCAGTACCGAGCAGTCACTGTTGATATGAACAGAAATATGGAGGCTGTCACCAGCTGATAAATGATTCCTGTCATTAACTTAAGAGATAATAAACAGTGCAGTCGGCTATTGGCATTGATCTGTGTGAGGCTATTTGAAGGAATTATTTCCTGTGGTTTGACAGAATTTCATCGATTTAGTGGTGACACCATTAATAAGATCTCCGTCTGTTCTTTCTATCCGTTTTCTTTTTATATTAAACACCAACTTTTCCATAATGGTGATGGAATTGCAAGTGATTAGGGTTTGGATTCATTAAGCCAAATTCCCAAATGTTCATTTCATTATGAAGAGGGAAAAACAGCAGTTAATAATGAGAAATTGCACGCTTGGTCTGCCAGTTGTGACAGTGACCTGAGCTGGAGGAACAGGAAGTAAGCAATGATTTCTCATTATTTATCGTACAAAATCTGATCTTCTTCACATTTTGAAGGTGCAACTTATCAAACGAATGAATGCAAATGAGTGCATTTGAAAAAGCATTGTATAAATGGATTTGTGGAGGTGGAGGTGGGGGGGGGGGGGGGGCAACAATAAGTTGCTGTACTAGTATAAGTACAGCAACAGACACAAAGGGATTGAAAATTTTTGCTACCATCATGATTATCCAAAGCCCATGGGTTTTGTTAATAATAAAGTATCCCTGAATACTTGCCTGACCGCCAAAAAAAAGTCCACCGAGGAAGTCTAATAAAGTCCAGGAAACAGATGCTAATGAGGGAAGGAAACAGAAGAAAATATAGTGAAGGGTTTGGGGTCGTGTGTGCCAATCATCTTTGTCATGACATCATTATCCTCCCACATGCCATTTTCTGCTCAGGTGCAATGCTGGAGAAAGCTACTTTTAAAAGTATTGCGTTATAATATTTTGTTACTAGCTAAAAGTAACTACATGTAATTGCATTACTTACCCATCAGCAAGCAATTTTGTGTGTAAAAGACGTCTAATAGCCGTCCAAACACAGCCCTGTTTTATATTTTATAGATGTCCATCTGTAGCCCAAGAATAGACGCACCGGCTACGCATAGAACATGTCAAAGAAATTAAACCAAACACCTTGTAACCACTGTTGACTTTGCTTACATTATGGAATATCATACATCTAGCAAGTTATTTGGGCAAAAATTATATGTAACCAAATTCAATGTTATTTTGGCTAGAGGTGGGTTACTCATAGCCGGACTATATTCGGTCTGTAGTTAACCGTTGCAATGAAGGCTATTGCTTGCTGGATAGTTACTTTTTTGGAAATACATTAGTATTGTGGAATTGGATCATCGAAGGCTAGCAGCAAAGACATTGGTTGATAAAGTGAGATTAAATACCTAAAGTATATTTGTGATATTAATAATTGCAGGTTTGTGTAATGTTCTCAGTTTGCATTTCAATGTTTTTTTTCTTTTTTTTTGAATTGTCAATTTATGAGACAGTTCATTTCAGATTGTGTTGCTGATTTGAAATATGTCATTTAATTGTGAGTTCGGCAAGCAGTCTTTGAGATTTCCCCATTGAAATAGATAGGACTTGGTCTTGGATTCCTGAAATAGCTGCCTGGACGCGTTGCAAATATGGCCGCCGAGTGAACAGACTTTGGTGTCAGTCAATATTGCATTACTCATGGGCGTAGATTAATAAGTAGTAAATACGTAATAATAAAATGTAAATTCATCCCCCACACTCAATACAAAGTATGTTTATGCAGAGGTTTTCACGGGCCAATGTGAATAAATCTAGGTTTAAATTCTACGGACCTATGCATGACTAATGTTTTATTCTTATCCAAAACGAGGCGATGAGAACATTATGGAGCGCTAAACACTCTTGTAATGCATATTTCATTTATACTTGAAGCCGGAAGTCCAAAACAGACTCAGACTCCAGGAAATCCCTTATATGGACAAAAGCATCCAGCAATCGCTGTAGCTGAATAAAAACCAGAAACATATGATATGTGAAGACAATAAACACATGATTGCAACAATATATGTGTCACGGTTTCCATTCAATCACTACATTTCCCATCATCCTCCCTGGCCCTCACCTGCATGCACTTTCCAATCACAGATTACCGTCACCAATCATCACTGATCATCATCCTGCACTATTTAACACATCCCTCAGTAGTTCACCGGTGTCTGGTCTCGTCTTTGACTAGTACTATGACAAGCGCTACAGTCAACTCACCTGAGATACCGCCATTCCTGTTTATTTTCCTCGTCTTTGACTAGCGCAAGACTGCTCACCCGAGTGACTGTCATTCCCGATTACTTGCCTGAAGTTCCGATCTTCACGTCATCGCTGATCTTCATCACCCTGGTTCATCTCGTCCTCTTCATTCCTGCAACGACATTCATTCATTCTGTTCAGCTAAGTCCTCACCTTAGTCCAAATTCAGTTATCATCGCATCTGCATTATCTCCCTGCATCGCTCACCCTCTGCACTATAAATAAACTTGTTGATATTCACCACAACCTTGTCTGCCTTCTTCTGATTGTGACAATATGAGTGTTTTTTAAGACATCTCAAGTTAATAAAAAGCAAAGAGTGTATTATTACATACCACACTTTGACACATTTCTGCCTCTCCTTTGCACTTCAATTAAAGAATGATCCTATGTATATATATATTATAAACCTCATTACAGCTCGTTAACACCAGTGCTAATTAGACAAGCCTTGACCCTCTGTTAAAGACAACCATGGAAATATAGTTGTGTGTGTGTTTCTGCATGCTTTTTATGAGTGCATGATGCAATTAAATGTAATTTTACGATTGTTGTGTGAACACACCACTAGCTGAGCTCATCACAGTGTTATTTTAGTATAATTGAGATACTATTATACTAATAGTATACTATTATGGTTTTCATTAATATTTTGAATTTATTTTTATGTTCTGTTTTCATTTTCATTTTAGTTCATGTACATACATTAGCTATGTAAAAAAAATGCCTATATAGATTTTATTCATTTCTGTTTCAGTTTTAAGTCACTAAATGAGAATTAGAAATGTTGGCATCTATAAGAGAATACTTTTTTTTTATATTTTATTTTATTTCAGTTAACATTTATTTTAAAGTAAAACATTTATTATATTTTTTTTGCTAACTATAACCCAAGCCCACCAGCACATTTTTTTGTTTTCCAAAAACTGATTCCTGTCACTCAGACAAATTACATTTGTGAGAAAAGCACTTTCCTTTCCTCCAGCTGGCAAAAAGAGTGCCAGTTTGATCAGTGAAAAAAGCTGGTTTACTAGTCCTCTTCTGATGCCTCATCTCACAATGTCAAATCAAATAAGCTGTTTGATAAACGCCACAGAGGGTTTAATTATAGTAATGATCTCATCTCCCACATCAGCCTGCCTCTCATGGTGCAAAGCCACATCCACAGGCAGATTAAAAGCCTCCCTCCCTCCCTCGATGTCTCCGCTGCTCTCTCTGCCAGACACCTGCTCCAACAGCCTCTTAACATTGCAAATTCTCTATGACAAATGAATATAGCCGCACTTTAAAGGAAGGACCTTGATCCTCTTGTAGAAAACACACTGTAAGAGTTGTTTTGGCCTGTGGCACAACAGGAAAGGCTTCCCGAGCAGGTACACGGGGATTTGCAAATGATCTGCGGAAGTATTGGTTTACCAGCCAAAGAATTACTTCTCATTAGTGAATGTGCTGTCACTGAAAACACAACAGGAAAGGGTGGTCATACTGGGACATCAGTGTGAGGTGTACGCTAACGTACTCTACCCTATGTACCAGAGGCAAAATCATTCTCAATGAGTCTTTGTTTTTCAGCAACTTTCAGCTATTTAAGGTTGCTCAATGCATAAAAGATATTTTAAAACATGCCTGTGACCTGAGTTAAAGACCCAAGGACCAGATATGATTAATTAAGACCAGGAGTTAGGAGTGCAGTCAATTTAAGACAAGAGTCAGAATTATAATAAATTAAAGAAAAGTTTTACTGAAGATAGTTTGCAGTTTCATCAGCAGAAGCCAGCTTCAAGACTCACAAGGAGTTCGTTGGTCGCCCCTCTTACAGTTACAAAGATCACAGCAGTTATACCCTTCACCAAGGTCCTTGTTTCAGGTTGAAAGATTCTGATTGGCTAAGAAATAGATAAACAGTAAATTTCCACACATGGAGTGATAGGCAGTAGCACATCTCCATAGTCTGTACGGCTGCCACCGAGACCTTGAGTTAGGTATGAGTGTCCCTCCGAGGTCACAAGACTGTGTGTCTAGGCGCCAACATGTCGAAGAAAACAAGTCGGTCCATCTCCAATAATGCCACTTGTTCCTTAACCTGTAACCAAGAATACTAACACACACACACACAGCTTCTTCAAGGTTGGATTTGGTCTGGCTCTAACTATAAACAGGAGACTCTTCCCAAAACATCCAGATAACATGTTCTTTGTCTCAGTGAGAGTACACTTTAATATAGAACAGTAAAGTAAATGCTTTAACTAAGACATACGTCACTCGCCCGTGCGTCTCGTCATATCTGTAAATGGAGAAAAGTTGCTCCGGCTACTTTTACGTGTGTATGCTGTGGGAGTGGCATGGGTTAGCTGTCTCAACGAGCGAGAAAGGTCAAGTGGTGTTCACTGCAGAGCCAAATGACATCCAGCTCCACCTCTCTGGATGTCATGGGTTGAGCTTGAGTCAAGCTCCTCCTCTGGGTGGAGGGATTGTGTTATGGGTAGAGTTAGGCTGCGTTCGAAACCGCATACTCAACGAGTAGGTACTTCTTTTCAATAAGTACTTACTTAACGAGAGCTAAAAGAGTAGGTACTTAATAGCCAAATCTCGTTGAGTATGAATGCGGTTCGGACGTCATCTGCCATGTTGACGTTATCATGTGACCTATGACGTTATCACAAGCACAACAATTTAAAAGTTATGAGCGACAGGTGTGCACCTCCGACATCTGATTGCATCAGTACCACCTAACCAGTCCAGAACGGTTCAGCGTCTGAAATGGTTGGCATGTCATCAATAGTTAGAAGAATAATTTGTGCACAAAGGAGACATCGGGCAGCTGCTCGAAGATCTCGCCTTTGGAGAAGGTTGATGATTTTATATTCAAACAAGGCAAGTATTACTACTTAAAAAATGAAGACTACCCCAGAATGAATTGCATTACTAGCCTACCCCAACACAATACTAATGACAAATGCTGACCAACACTTACAGTATTTATATAACATTTTCTGGTAACACTTTACAATAAGGTTAATTTATTAAACATTAGTTAATGTATTAACTAACATGAACGAACAAATAGCAATACATTTGTTACAGTATTTATGAATATTTGTTAATGTTAGATAATAGAAATAAAGCTGTTCATTGTTTGTTCATGTTTTCGTTCACAGTGCATTAACTCATGTTAACAAGATTTTAATAAATTATTAGTAAATGTTGAAATTAACATTAACAAAGATGAATGAATGCTGTATAAGTGCAGTTCACTATTAGTTAATGTTAACTAATATAGTTAACGTTAACTAATGTAGTTAACTAATGTTAACTAATGTACCTTATTGTAAAGTGTTACCCATTTTCTTAATGAAAATGATCTATTTTGGTAAAACAAGCAAACTGTTGTATTGTCATATGACTTAGCTATGAATGAATACACACTAGACAAATGCAGCTGATGTGAATAATAAAAAAAATTTCAAGCAATGATTAATGCATGAAATTAATTGTTTTATTTACTGAAAACAATATGAAACATGAATAAAAATAAGTAAAAGAATAAAATAAATAATCACAATAAATAAATACATACGAGTCAACACTACATGAAACATCGCTTTATTCAAGCTTTTTGTTCTAACAAACTATCATGTTTTTACAGGCGGTGAACCCCACATCCTACTGCCATCTCAATGGAGCTGTTCCAATTCTGCAGTTTTATTTTGATGAAGCAGCTAACCACCGTGCCCACCTTCGCCTGTCTCTTCCGTCCATCAGGTCCCTGATTGGTGCAGTCAGACTGGAATCTGACCATGGATGGGAAAGGGACATTGAGGTGCTTGTGTTCCTACACTGGCTGGCTCATGCAGCATCTTACAGGGTGGTGTCGCAGACCTTTGATATCCCCAAGACCTCTGTGCATGACATTGTGCACAGAGTAAGCAAGGCCATCATAGGAATTTTGAGGAGGGTGATTTGCTTTCCAACCGGTGATGACCTGGAGGCAGTGGGAGCAGGATTTGCACAGCTGTCTGGATCACCAGCTTTCAGCAGAGCAGTTGGTGCGATAGACGGCTGTCATATCCGTATTAAACCGCCAGCAAATAACTCCCACTGTTATTTCAACTGGAAGCTGTTTCACTCCATCCAACTCCAGGCCATCACTGATCACCGGGGGAAATTCCTAGATGTCTTTGTGGGATATCCTGGGTCTGTGCACGATGCCAGGGTGCTGAGGAACAGCCCTGTGTATGCTGAAGGCCTTTATCCACCTGCAGGCAAATGCATCCTCGGAGATGGAGGCTATCCTTGCCTGAGTGCACCCATCTGCCTCATCACGCCATACAGAGAGCCTGTACAGAACCCTGTGCAGGCTCGCTTCAACAGCAAGCACTCCCGTGCCCGCAACATCGTGGAGAGAGCTTTTGGGATGCTGAAGACACGCTGGCGCTGTATCTCCTTCAAGGCCTTGGGGGTGAGCCCTGCCTTCGTGCCTGAGGTTGTTGCGTGCTGTGCTGTTCTTCACAATCTCGCTCTGGTCAATGGAGATATTGTTGAGCCAGAGGATGAGGATGACCATGATGACGGCCCCCCTGAGCCCCGCAACCTTGCAGCAAGAGTGGGAGATGATGTGCGGGACAATCTGGCTGCTGCGGTGTCTGCCCCAAACATCCCTGTGCCTGCTCTCCATGAGCATGACTACCTTTAAAATATTTAGGAAGATTAAAATGTTCACAAATATATAAACAAATATACATACATATATATATATATATATATATATATATATATATATATATAAATTTTATTCACATTAACCCAAATGTGTAAATGACCATAAGATGTTTGTTTTTTCCACATAATTTATTTCTTAGCAAGGATTTCAAGGACAGATAAAAATCGTTCATCCCTTTCTGTAACTTCTCGTTCTCTCCTTTCCTCCTTCTCAATTGCCTCCCGGTGCCATCTCTCCTCTCTTTCTCTTACTTCTCTTTCTTGTCTTTCTTCTCTCTCTCTTCTCTCTTGTTCTCGTCGTTCCTCCTTCTCCTCCATTTCCCTCCAAAGCCTCTCCTCCCTCTCAGCAGCTTTCCGCTCTCTCTCCTCTTCTCTCTCCTCCATCTCCCGAAATAATGCCATCACGTCATTAGGCCTTTTCCGGGCTCTTGAGGGCTCTGGGCTCACTGAGGATGAAGATGCCACTGCAACATCCTGCCCACATGAGGCAACGAGGGCAGGAGGAGTGATGGAGGGTCTGCCCCCAATTGCCTCATCCATGGCAGTGTACCACTTCCAGGATGCTGCTGTGGTCTCTCCATCCTCAGTGCCCCTTCCTGTCTGCGGACATTTCAGATCCTTCAAAAATGCACAAGCATGATACAAAAGCATTCATTTTAACATCACAATATTTAAATTCTGTATTAGAAGTGACAAAATGATCTTACTTTGTATTTCTGTTTAAGGTTTTCCCATTTTTTTTTTTTTACAAATGCCGCTGTCACCTTTCCATGTAGTCCTGCTCCACCACAAAGGATCTGCAGCAAATGCAAGATTTAAAATAGTGCTGCAATATCTCTGTTTGAAAATACAATAACTGAAATATACTACAAATGAACAATTAAATAGATTTTTAATCATTTCTGTATACTCACTCAAAGCCTTTGATGGCAGCATTACGCTTTCCGGTGAAGAGTGCTTCATGAGCCACTCTCCACCGGATAAGTTTGCGTGTGTGTTCATCTGTCCCTGTAACATCCAGACAAGATTCACGTTACCTCTGTGATTTATGAGCTCAATACTACATTTACATGTTGAGGTTGTTGCTGATAAGTAACCTAGCTTTTTATCCATCATAAACGTTCCACAATTGTTCAACAGTAGGCTACTAATGGACAAATGAAATAGATTACTTATATTTAGTTACTTAATCTAAATGTATTAAACATTCGTCTAATGAAAAAAAAAATTTATTCTCCTAAACAATAGTACACATACATCACTCAGATGTCTATTTCATATCTATTAGACATAGTAGTAATCTGCAATTCTTATAGAATATTTTCTTGCCAGATATTTAATAGACATTTAGTAATTTTGATGTATACAGTTTAAAATGTATGCAAATCCACTTTGGAGACGTATGTGTCCTTACTAGAGCTCCTCTGTTAGCTAATATAGCTATAGCAAAATCACAAATGAACCATATTATATAGCGTCTTTACACCTTCAACAATTCAACAGTTTACTGTACAGTATTCAACACATTCGATTTGGTTTGTAGGCTAATACTCACATTTGAAAGACCTCTCCATTTGTTCAGCCATGTTTGAGTATAACGTATCTTTTTCTTCTTCTTCTTCTTCTTTTATGACGTATCCTCTCGCGTGGCCTCCTGGGATAGAAAAGTATCCATGGTTGAGCACTCAAAAATCCGGGCGGAAGTAGTAAGCCATCCGGGAACTTCTCGCCTACTCTTTTATGAATACTGATATGTTTCGAACGTACTGCTTCCTTCACATACTGTTTTTGCCTACTATATAGTAGGAAAGTAGGCATATTCGAACGCACTATAAGTATACGTACGTCCGAATCTCGCGATAATTAGTACGTCACCCAGGTAATTCTCGCCTACTCTTTTATGAACACAGAGGACTCGTACATACTTTTTCGCTCGCCTACTCTTTTTACCATACTATATAGTAGGGAAGTATGCGGTTTCGAACGCAGCCTTAGAGTCTGGTTGGACCTTCTAGCTCCACTCATTACACCCAAATTACATCCAGAGAGGGGGAGCTGGACTTCACGCTCCACAGTGAACAGCCTCTCAGAAAGGTTGACATGGAGCACGCTAAATCTCAAAACTCTCAGAAATCACTCGTTTTAATAAAACACCAAACGGAGAAGAGTCTGCGAGAATCAACATTGGCTTGGCTTTGCAGGGATGGTGAGTACTAAAGGGTTCTGAAATCACTTTCAGACGTTTTTATCACTCAGCAGGTGAGTAAGGCATTTTATTGAACAGATAAATTACCATATGCTCTCTATCTGAGTTGATTGTAAAGCATTATCTATTGTGTAGGGTCGTTTCATCATGAGATGTTGTTGCGCTGCTGTCATTTAGTTTCAAGGAAGCACTGTGTCTGTTAATGGGTATAGCTAACGTCTTCAGTCACTTCTTTCCATCTAAACAAAGTACTGAATGTTTTATGAGCAGTAGGTTAATCTCTCTCTCTCTCTCTTTTTAGTTATGAGAAAGAACCACATTCATCCGCACAGTCACGAAGAGCCGAAACACCACTGCTCCCTACTTCCTGAGCATGGGATGGACTTCACTGGCAACAATCGTTTATTTGGAACGCCCTGCAACGTCATCAAGGAAAGGGAGTGACGGCGTTTTTATTCACTTAAAGTTCATGATGCTGATCCAGAGTTTAGGAGGTGACTCTGAAACTAAAGCTTGCTAAGCTAAAAGCTACTCATCATACAGAGGTAATGCCACTAGATAAAATAGCTAATTACATTCAAACTATTTTAGAGGGTAATAGCTATATAGCTTATAACTACTGGAAAAAGCAACACGCTTTTAAAAACAGCTGAGCTTTCTAGATAAATGGACAGATTAACCAATTTTAGCTCAAGATTCTCTTGGCAGTAGTTGACCTGAAAGTGAAAACCGACCACATAACAGACAATTTACACTAATGCCGTTATTACGGCCCTTGTGGCAAAGCTGAGACTGCAAGTAGTTTTGGTATGAATTCTGTTCTGACACCTTTCAGAACGCAACGACGCGTGAAATTGAGCTTTTGTAGCTAGAAGCGTTTGCATTTATGTACTTGCGTGGAGTATGTTTTTGGCCGCATTCATTGGAGCTGACATTGTGATTTGAAGAAACCAGTGATTGCTTTTATTCGTCTGTCATCCCGGTGCACATACCTTTTTCCAAAAGAGAAAAGCCTGACATCATTCAGGAGAAGGCTGAAAATGAGAGTGTCTGACAGAGAGGTTTACTCTGACGGTGACTTCTTGCCCCTCAGGAGAGATAGAAGAGCAGAGAGCAGTACGTTACATCAAATTTCTTCATTCAGAGTCCACTGGGTGAAGAGCAAGTGAGATTTATAACAGGACTCTGTCCTCATTTCCCTCAGGATACAAGCCACTGAGATGTTTTTGTTTTTATTCTTCTTTCTTCCTTCCTTTCACCGTTTCTTCCATTTTCTGTGTTCTCACATGTATTGTGATGTGAAAATATTAGCGCTGTCAAAGTTGATGAATTCATTTATGAGAGTAATTAAGTTTGTTAAACCTATTTAATGCATTTAGCTAACTACTGTAGCCGTGTTTGCTAAGGGAAGCACTACTGCACACCGTTTGTGCTACGAATATGAATGTTGCCTCAAATCATGTGCCTTATTGGGAAGTCAGTTACTTTTCTAAGCAATCATATTTACAATTTTCACTTGCCAGATGATTCTGTCAACTTATACTAAAGAAGGGACTCAGTCAAAAGACCTGAATATCATAGACACACTCAATTCATTATGCTCTGTGCCTTCTCTGAACATTGGTTTAAACAGATAGAACTATTAAGAGAACACATTCAGTAGGATTGTTAAACATAATGATCCTCGAGTCACAGCTCACATTTGTTAGTGCATGAAAACGTCTTACACACACTTACAGTATAGGAATGAAAAAGTGCATTTAACATACTTTAAAAAAAAAGAGTACTTATTACAAAAACAATAAACTATAAAAAATATAATTTGATTGTATAATGTTTTAGGACACTTAATAGCATGTTATTTGGAATTAAATAAAACAATGTATTGTAGTTTGAATTTATATTAAAATATAGTGCTTTTTGGACATAAGTGGGACATTATTGCATATTTACATATTTACAATTTCAATTACTTCTATTGTCTTGGTTAATATGGTTAAAGTGTATGATAAACTAAAATGTTATGTCATTTATATTGAAACTTTTATGTATTTAAATATATTTGTAATGACAAATCTGTAATGATTAAGTTGCAGTTTAATAAATGTAAACTATATTTACTTAAGTAATATTGAATACATTACAGTTAAAATTTTGATCAAGTATTCTACATGTGCTTTAAAATGTTAGTCAACATCAAAATATGTGTTCTTCTTCAAAGTGACATTATTAAAACATAATGACAACTTTAGATTAAAACTTTGAATTTTACATAATTTCACTTTTACTTAAGTGTATTAAAGGGCTACTCCACTTTTTTTGGAAATAGGCTCATTTTACAACAGTTGAGTCTTACCGTTTTCGAATCCATTCAGCCGAACTCCGGGTCTGGCGGTACCTGCACCACGGACAGGACCATTAGCATCTCTCTCAAAATATATCTAAAGATATTTTTCCTATTTAAAACTTGACTCTTCTGTAGTTACATCGTGTACTAAGACCGATGGAAAATGTAAAGTTGCGATTTTCTAGGCTGATATGGCTAGGAACTATACGCTCATTCCTGCGTAATAATCAAGAAACTTTGCTGCCGTACCATGAGTGCAGCGGGCGTAATGATATGACGCAGCGCCTGAAAATAGTCCCCAGCTCGGTAAATTCCAACGTGACCGGGACTAAGTTTGTCTAGACCTATTTTCAGGCGCTGCGTCATATCATTACGCCTGCTGCACTCATGGTACGGCAGCAGAGTTTCTTGATTATTACGCAGGAATGAGTGTATAGTTCCTAGCCATATCAGCCTAGAAAATTGCAACTTTACATTTTCCATCGGTCTTAGTACACGATGTAACTACAGAAGAGTCAAGTTTTAAATAGGAAAAATATCGAAACTCTTTGGTTTCTTTTTGACTCTTTTTGGTCATTTTTTTGAGAGAGATGCTAATGGTCTTGTCCGATTCAATGATCTATGCTAAGCTATGCTAAAAGTGGTACCGCCAGACCCGGAGATCGGCTGAATGGATTCGAAAACGGTAAAACTCAACTGTTTAACTCTGGGGGAGTTGTAAAATGAGCCTATTTCCAAAAAAAGTGGAGTATCCCTTTAAGAAACAGTCATGAATACCTGTATTATACCTGTATATACCTGTATTTCAGTATATTTTTAATGAGTCCTTGAGAGTACAGCATGTTCCAAAGGTGTGGAAGGATGCAATGATTGTCCCAGTTCCGAAAGCTAGTTGTCCAAAGACATTAAATGATTTAAGACCAGTAGCTCTTACATCTATTTTAATGAAAATTTTTGAGAGATTTGTGAGATCTGAAATATTAAAGACGACTGAGTGTTTATTAGACCCAATGCAGTTTGCTTATAGATCAAAAAGAGGTGTAGAGGATGCAACGGTCACCTTGATACATCTGCTTTTGAAACATCTGGAGGGGAAGGGGTCTCATGCAAGGCTTTTATTTGTAGATTTTTCCTCTGCGTTTAATACAATACAACCTCACATTCTAGTAAGTAGACTTTTAGAACAGTTCAAACTGAGTAATAATTTAGTCGGATGGATTTTAGATTTTTTAACTGAGAGAACACAAAGAGTGAAAATAAATAACACAATTTCTGCACAGGTTACTTCCTCCACTGGTTCACCACAAGGATGTGTACTTTCTCCATTACTGTTTATTCTTTACACAAATATGTGCCAAAGTCATTTGGAAAATCGTGTTGTCTTGAAGTACGCAGACGATACTGTAATTGTCAGTTTGCTTCAAAATAATGAGAATAGTCATGGACCTATTATTAATGACTTTGTTGAGTGGTGTGAGGAGTCTCACCTTCATTTAAATATACTGAAGACCAAAGATATGGTTATTGATTTCAGAAAGAAGGTCTATATGCATGAAGTCACGTGCATTAATGGTGAAACAGTGGAGTGTGTGCAGTCTTACAAATATCTTGGGACAATCATTGATTCAAAGTTGAATTTTGAAGCCAACTGTGAAACGGTGTGTAAAAAGGGGCATCAACGTCTGTTCTTTTTAAGGAAACTGTGTAAATTTCAAATTGAGAAAACTCTGTTGAGTATGTTTTATCGTGCTTTTATAGAAACCGTACTTTCTTTTTCACTGGTATCTTGGTACGGGAACTTGACTTTAAAGAACCGGAACTCTATCAACCAGATCGTGAAATGGTCCAGTAGGTTGATTGGCGAACCATTACTGAACCCAGCCTCGCTGTATACCAGGCAGGTACAGCGCTTGGGTACTTCAATTCTGAGCGATCAGCTGCATCCGCTGCATTATGAGTTCCAGTGTCTGCCGTCCAATCGACGGTTCAGAGTACTGCGGTGTACAACCAAACGATACAAAAACAGCTTTGTTCCAGTAGCGATTAATTTTATGAATAGTACTAAGATGGAGTAAATTGTTTTAGTGTGATTTCAATGTCTTGTTTTTGTTTGTATGTTGTTTTATTGTTTATATGTTTGAGAAACTGCCTAAACTTGTTCTCTGGAACTTAATTTACCTACGGGTACAAATAAAGGAACTCTGAACTCTGAACTCTGAAAGTGCACTCTCTTTAAATACACTTAAATAGCCTTTTATTTCGTTAATATTATATTATCTGCAAATACAGTTTTTTTTATAAAAATTTAAGAAGTACACCATGGGTGTACTACAAAACACACTTCTTTTGCACATGGATATCACTGAATTTCAATAGGTTATACCCATAAAAAAAAAAAAAATGGACTACCAAACATTACTGTGAGCCATGTATTTTTCTGCGTATAGGAGTTTCACATATTAAACTTGGCAGCATGCTAAAGTAAAACTGTATTGTGATCAATTGAGTAAAGTCTCGTGCACTTATAAGTCTCGTGCACAAATATGATTTATATGGAGTTGCATAAAACATGTTCTGAATCAGTCACTTATGAGTTTAGCTTTCACTTAGAGCCATTTAGGCAGCGCACTTGGTTCTGGAACCAATCATGTGAGTATAATCTTTCAACTTCAATATCTCTGGCAGAAAGCACAAAAATTGATGAGTGACTTATATTTTGTTTCTATGCCATTTTGCTGCTTCTAATGATTATAAACTCCTTGATGAGGACAATTTTCATCTCCGAACATCTGCTAGCTGACACAGAAGTAGGGCATATGGAAAGCATGTCCTCTTTAAAATTACAGTAAGTTATGACAGCTTCCATGTGCAACCAGCAGTAAGCAGAATTAAAGTGCTATTCTATAGCCCGCGGTTCACTTTATAGCACGTCTTTCATGGCAACAAATGCTTTCCGCTTTGTCAGGAATGACATAGAAGAAGTCCTTTATCAGAAACTTCACCTCACGCCTGCTGTTTATTAAACTTCTGCACTTGTTTTGACAAAACTCATGGCAGCTTCTCAAGGAAATCTTTTAAAGAGGAACTATTAAGTGATTTTTTTATGCTCAACTTTCTTTAGTGTGTAATGTTGCTGTTTGAGCATGAAAAAGGTCTGCAAAGTTATAAAGCACAAAGTCACTCCAAAAGGAGTTATTATCTATATCAGTAAGCATTGTTTCTGAACTTCCTGAAACACCTCCATTGTAGAGTTATCGTACACGTCACAATAGTCCTCATTTGAATAATCCCTTCCCAAGGCCAAAAAAAAAGAAAAAAAAAAAGGATGGAGGCCTGTTTGTGTGGCCTTAGTATTGTGTTGAAACTCGCGGTTATGGTAAGTGGTGTGACATTTCCGAAACACATTCAAAGCGGTTGACTAATCACAACACGCTGGTCCAGCCGACCAATCAGAAAAATTGCACTTTTCAGAAGGAGGGGCTTCATAGAGACAGGAACTAAACAGGTCATGCGTTTACCGTACAACGACGCAACTTGCTGCTGAATGATGCAACGTTGAAGAAGTCAAGCTCGTCACGACCATTTCCCGAAACCTTATTGTCGCAAATTTGTTGATCAACCACGTTGGTTAATGATGTCGCACATAGTGGAGTAATAACTTATTTTAATGAATCCGTTTGAGATCGAAATAACACTAGATTTTGTGCTTTAAATTATGATCATGTCACCTGAGGACTATTTCAAAATTTTCACAGTTATTTTGCTCTATTTTCAGGATTCAATCATAGGCTCGTTCTTACGTACTAAACAGCACGTACGCACATTCTTCAAAAATTACTCTTTAAATCTCTTGACAAACTAAAAGACCTTAAGGACATTTGCATATATTCGAACCATGGTTTCAGGAAACACAGACTCATTGAATTATGATGATAACGACGGAACTTGTGACCATAGTTGGCTAACGATGCTTTTGGGAAACGCATCCCAGAGCGTTACTGACAGACTGGGAAGAGAGGTGCTGCAACAATATGAAAAATATTGTTTTTTGAGCATTCAAATATGAAACCCTATTCCAGTAGATGCAGAAAAACAAATCAAGACTTTATAAAATGGCCTCTTTAAAATTCAAAGAACTCTCAGACTGAATTTTAACATTTTCAAGTTCCAGAAAAGTCATGGTAATTTCTAAAGTGAGTTTTCTAGTACGCTAAATATTTCATCATCTAGATGCTCTGTGTGTGTAAAACCATGTTCTTGTGGGCTAGTTTGCACTTGGTCACTTCATGCATTTTCTCTGATAAACTATCCGATTTGTTATAGGCATAACTGTTCCATTTACACTTGGTCACATATGCATCTGCACAAAACAAATATAAATCCGATCTTCAATTTCAAGCCATATGCAAATTCAGTGTCACTGAAAGAAACAGATACAGCATGTGTTGCATTTTATTTAGCATGAGGATTTAAAGATCAAAGTCTGCAATAGGAAAGAGAGCAGCATCATCACAGGTGAGAGAATTTGGTGTTTAATGAAAGTGACTGTGTTGAGTTTCATTTGCAGCAGATTGTGTATCCGCTTGCTGAAGAGTGATGGCCGATCCATATCTGTGTGTGTGACAGTACTGTCATATCTGGCTAGCTGAAGCTGGTATAACACACTCACAGCTTTATTTTTTATCATTTAGGGCAGAGTAAAATGATCATGTGGCTTCAACAACCAAATTGAACTGATTAACATATTATTTGGAATGATTTATGAGCAAATATGTTTAGTTTTTTTTCTATTGTTTTTCAATGAAGTCCTTATCCAGTAAAACCACTGAAAGGTTATGAAAATTGGTCAGAAAGTGTGGGAACCCTTGAGCTGGGTAATACCACACTTTCAGGGTGCACAGTTTACGTAATTTCATTATCAGAAATCACTTGAAGATTAGTCAAAGAAAAACTTTGCGACCCTTTTGAACTTAGTAAGCTCTGTAATCCCCACAGTGACATCTGGGTAATATTGATAGTTCCTTATTTACTGCCTGTGTTACTGTGTTACAGCACAAATCATGAGATATTGAGCAACCATTACTGAAGTTGGTATGAGGATTTTAATATCAATATCGAGCAGTCGCTGTTGAGATGAGAAGATATTTGGAGGCTGTCACCAGTTGATAAACGGAGTGTTTTGATTCCTGTCATTAACTTAAGAGATAATAAATGGTGCAGTAGGCATTGATCTGTGTGCTATCTGAAGGAATAACTTCCTTCTGTTTGACTCGCACAAGAGAAATTAATCGATTCCGGTGGTGAGACCATTTACGAGAACTTTCATTTGAATGTAATGTTTTCGGACACTTAATTGCATTTTATTTGCAATTAAATGAAAATGTATTAAGTTTAAATTCATATAAAATGCAATTAGTCACACTTAATAGTGCTTTTTTGACCCACTTAAAGGATAACTGTCGCCAAAATGCAACGGTCTTTTTGTTAATCTACCCTAGGCAAACTTTCGTTTAAAAGCATAATTAGAATGGAAACGCCACTTTTAAGTTTGACCTATTTTCGTTTTTGGTCAAATTGCCTTTTGAATGGGAGAGCTTGGGGGACTACTATGATAGCATAAAAAAAACGCTATTTTTAAAACACAAAGAAGGCTCGACACAACATGAAACTTTGCTCTAAGTATCACCAGGGGCTCTACACATGAACTCGAGCATTGAGAACATTGTTTGTGTACACAGAGTTTACTAAAAAGAAAGATTTTAAACAACTCACTGTAGCTGTGTCCGCCGGCATTTTGTCAGTCAAAAATAGTCGATCTCCGAATGTGAATGAACTGACTTTTTCAAATACAAGGTCAATATTGATTTTCACTAACGACAAAACAACAAATTATCCGTGAATTTATATGGAACTAAGCTTAAGGAGCTTTCCATCTTTACTCTCCAAAAATAGTCGATCTCCGAATGCAACGTAACAGGGAGGAGAGAAAATGGAATGGAATGTTTCCGGATGGAAACAACAACAGCTACAGTGAGTTGTTCAAAATCTTTCTTTTTAGTAAACTCTGTGTACACAAACAACGTTCTCAATGCTCGAGTTCATGTGTAGAGCCCCTGGTGATACTTTGAGCAAAGTTTAATGTTGTGTCGAGCCTTCTTAGTGTTTTAAAAATAGCGATTTTGATGCCATCATAGAAGAGCCCCAAGCACTCCCAATCGAAAGGCAATTTGACCGAAAACGAAAATACGGTCAATCTTAAAAGTGACGTTTCCATTCTAATTATGCTTTTAAACGAAAGTTTGCCTTGGGTAGATTGACAAAAAGACCATAGGTTGCATTTTGGTGACAGTTATCCTTTATATAGGATTACATATATTTATGATGCTGTTGCAATTTAGTACATGTAGTATGTATTTACTTTAAATGTAATACTGAATAACAAAATACAGTGAAATTTATATGTGTTTATATCTGGCAAAAGATTATTAAAACATAGTGATTTAAAATGACTTTTTTTAAAAAATTGTCATCATTACAAAGTGCACTTTTTAATAGTGAGTGTATTAGAAACAGTCATGAAAGTGTACTCTCTTTAAATACACTTAAGTGGCCTTTGATTTGAAGTGCACATTCAGTACAATTAAGTGCACTTCTTTTTCACAAGTGTGTCACTTTAGATGATACCATTAATGAGAAATTACAGCTTCCATATTTCTGTTCTTTATTTTTTTATTTTTTTTCTTAACACAAACACTTCTCTCTAATAATGATGTAAAATGCAGGAAATTATAGTTACGATTCATTAAGCCAAATTCCCAAAGAAACGTGCATTTCATTACGAAGGGGGAAAACCACAGAGGAAATAATGCCCTAGCTAGCGGTTACTAATGAGAAAGTGCAAGCTTGATCTGCCAGTTGTGACAGCGACCTGCATGATTTCCTAACAATGCACATGTGAAAGTTTTCTTTTTTCCTTCTGCCATGTCATGAGTGTGGACATGAAACTAGATTAAATGAAATTAATTCAAATTTCCCAAGTTGGAAGAACAGAGACTCATCTGGGACTCTTGGAATCAGCGAGAAACAGCCTTTTACTTGCCGCTGTCTTGCATCTAATGAATTATTCAAGCTTGAGCATGTTTCCTGATGTGAGTCCATTTACTAGATTGTTGCTGGGGCGTCCTGAGCCGCACCGCTCGCACACTGAGAGCAGAGTTCCCCTGCATGCCCTTTCCTGTAATGTGCTGCTGGGTAGAGTGAATGAATGCTGAAAAAGCTGCTTGAAACTCTTTGACTGTGTGCAATAGTTTCTGATTCATGATGTCATAAAGGGCCACTTCAGGCAATTACACATGCATTAGCCCACACAGTGCAGGAAACAGCTCTCGCTCGCTCTCAGGGCTCCGGTTACTGCAGTCTCTCTCTTGAAATTGCCGGAATTAACTTTGTTTTAACACGAGTCAGATCCATTTGGAAAACAATTGATCAACTTCAGCCTCTTGCTACTAACAGATGGGTTGGCTGAAGTCATTTGCAGTCAACAGTAATGACAAGCCCACTGTAATATCTAAAGAAGGGGTCTTAAACTCCCAGTCCACGGGCCATATCCAGCCCCTGAAGGTGATAGTTATACTGTAAAGCTATGTCTATTTTTTAATGCACTGCTGCTTCTCCAGCCACTTCATTTTTCTCTATTTTTTTTTTCCTGCACGTAGTTGCATCTTAATTAAATGTATTATGGTTTAAAGTTCAGCTAATTGCATTTAATACAAATGTAGTTTTTTCTTAAGTTGGCAACTTGTACTGCTGGATGTACTGGCAAGAATTTATGGTAAATGAAATATACTTTAATGTAATGTTTAGTTAAATTTGCATGTCATTTAAATATATTACGCATTTATATTGAATTTTTTTTGATGTTATTAAAAAACACACTATTGAAATTATAATCAAGTGCTTTAATTACTTAAACTTTTAATTTGACATCATTACAAAGTGTACTTAATTCTGTACACTTAAGTGGCCTTTTTATTTTGCATATTAGAAGATTATTCTGAAGGATCATGTGACACTGAAGACTGGAGTAATGATGCTGAAAATTCAGCTTTGCATCACAGAAATAAATGACATTTTAAAATGTAATAAAATACAAAACCGTTCTTTTTACTGTAGTTTTGATCAAATAATGCAGCCTTGGTGAGCAGAAGAGACTCAAAAACATAAAAATATCTTAATGATTCCAGACTTTTGACCAGTAGTGTATACAGTATATTATCTTTTTTATATACTTATAAGATTTTAAGTATACTAGAAGTGCACATTCAATACAATTAAGGCACCCTTCTTTTTCACAAGGTTTGACTTCAGAAATTGACCAATTGTATGTTTTTTTTTTAATGTTTGTTAGGGAAATTCATAGATCTGGGCCCTCATTTATGCAGAAATAGATTTGACATCTGGAAGAGGGGTGTACGCACTTTTTAGTGCGAGTGTTAGTTTTCTCTGAATCACAAGTATGCCCATTTGAGAAATGATCTTAGATCAAATGTAGGACGGTTTCTACGCAACCTTTTATAAAGGTCCCCAGGTCTATGAACTGTTGTTGAAAAGAGCCGTGTGAAGATTCCTCAAAAAAATCCCCTTTGTATTGCACAGACAAGACAATAGCCAACAGGTTTGGAACAAAAGAAGGTCAACGATGACAGATTTTCATATTTCGGATGAAATTTCCTTTTCTTTGTGAGATTAGTATGGAGAAAGAGACGAGGTAATGCTTTTTTCTTATCAGCACTGCCCTGTATTGTAGACCTTCCAACTACAGAACCAACTCAAAAGTGAAAAGCACAGAGCGGCCGGACTCATCTACACTTGTAAAATAAAGAGCACAAGAACTTTGACAAACTATAGAAACAGGGAGAATTTATTTAAAGCACTTTGTCCCCTACATAGAAAAATATGATTGATTTAAGTCAACAATAATAAATAGAGTACCTGTTTTCTTGCAGGCCCCGCTGATGCGTACAGTAGTACAATCAATATCCAGTTTTCGCAACACAGCAAAGGCACGGGTATTTACCGTAAATCTGCAGTCTGATGGAGCGGGAGGGCACGGGGGGCATGTGAGGGGTGAACTCAATATGACCTGGAGGAGCGATACTTTATAAAGATGGAACAAAACATTGCGACAGCAGCCACTGGTACAATAGATCGTACAAACTTTCTTGTCAGGTTTTCCAATGTTATTTTTTCTTTTAGAACTTGGAGTGACTGATGTTGAATTGGACATTGGATTATTATTTCAGGACTGACCAGAACGTGACTGACATTTCACACAATAAATATCGCTTTCAATGACAGAACGTGTTTTATATCACCGACAACAAATATTTAGTCCTTTAGAAACGTGGATGCTCCGTTTTTTTTTTTTTCATGGTCCCTTAAGTGGATCTCAATGCAAATGTACATATAATCATATATCATATAATCATAGTTGATAATGTCATTTTTGAGTAACAGTATGTAGTGCAAACTTTTAAAAGTGAAGAATGTGATGTGAGTTCAAAGCAAGAAAGTGTCCTGGCATACACTATGACACTGGATGTTTAAGCCATTTGTTATAAATGCAGCAGTTATAACGCTCCGATCGTTTCTCACCAAAATCATAAACGACTAACATTCGGGACCTCCGGAACCACACAGAATACTCCCTTGCACCCCTATCAAGCATTCAAGCTTCTTTCGCTACAAGCAAATCAGTGTTTCTAAATTAAAAAATAATGATTTTCTTTTTTTTTATATTGTAAAACATACATAGGCTGTAGGTCGTTGTTCATAAACTGTTTTGTCTTCGTTAAAAAAAAAAAAAAAATACTTTTAAATATTTTAAATAACAAGGAAATTATAAGGCTTAAATGTCCCTCTTGTCTCGATGGCCTCCTCACACTTCAGTCCAGCAGAAGAGTCTTTGGAAAGCTCATTCATGTCTTGTCCTTTTCGGCCCATCGATACTTCATCGAATGGTTTTAGCCAGGTCCGAAGCTGCGCGGCGCCATGAATCACTAGCCGAAGATCTTCAGTGAAGAAAAAGCCCTGATTGTCAAAAAAGGTCTTTATAGTGACGTTCATTTTAGACTATAAGAAAGTGAGTCATCACAAACGAATGCCGGTGTCCTTTAGCAGTTGAAATGTTTGGTCGAGTTTTCGCCACCAGTCTGAGATGGTTGTGGTGCTGATGTCATTGGTTTTCACAGTTCTCTGCTGTATGACTTGTCAAAAAGAAGATTAAAGCTCTGATTTTAGCAGGGCAGCTTCGTACCTCTTCACACCGTAACATGTAGCAGAGCAGCATGTTGGCTGTTGAGCCTCAAACGACTAGACCAAGCCATTCTCCTGTGTGCTAAAGTACATTTGAAACAGGTTTCAGATGTTCCTCTGTGCTGTGAGGTACTTGAGAGCAGCAGATCCGTACTTTCGAGAAAGGTCTTGGTGGAACTCGTCCTTCAGAGTCGTCAAGCAGTAGCGGTAACTTGGACTGGAGCGAAACTTTGAGATGTCGAAGCTGGGCGCGTGGGGCATGTGGATCATGAAGGCATTTGGTAACACAATAAGATCATACTCCTTTGGAACAAGGAAATGCGACAGGTTAGGGACACTGGACACTTGAACTGGCGATGGAAACTTTTTTTGAAAACCTTACCTGAGCATCAAGCTCCATGATATGGGATACTTTGTTCCAGCCAAAGCCAACGAACCTCTGGTCGTACTCGGGACAGTCTCGTCGCACGACGACGTACGGCTCAAAGTCTGCCTCCCATTCCACCTTGTATGGCGTTGTGGCTGTCCTCCATTTGGCGTAATTGGTTGGCGCATGACCCTTTGTCCAGACGTGATACCTACATTTCAGGAAAGTAATACATGCATGAACTATTATGTGTGGTCTTTTAAAAACTCACATTTATGTCCTATTAATTCATTCAGAAATATATTAAACCTCATCTTCGTACATCATCATCATCTATAACAGGGATTCCCACACTTTTTTTTTATTTGTCAGATGAAACCCATTGATCTAAAAAATTTATTTGAAGATTTTCAGTTAATATTGAAATAATTGAACAATACATTCACATGTTCATGGTTTTGTCGCTGATGGTCACATGACATGCAAGCCGTTCCTGCTATTCTCCTAGTTTTAATTTCTGAATTAAAATTCATTTTGATATTTTTGGAGTGATACAGTCCCGATATTATAATCAAGAAAAAAAGTCCAATTAAAGAAGCAAATCAAATCTTAAGTAGTTTATCATAATCATTTATTATTATTATTTTTAAATTCAACACTGATTAAGTGTTACACTGGATACGTCTTTTAAAATATCAAATAAGTTGACCTTTTTATGACAAAGAGAAGTTAGACCAGGTTGAAAAATGTCATATAGTATGACTGGCCAAAAACTAGTATTTATGAATATTTTGAAACAATTCGCAGTTTGTTGTCTAAGAAAATCACCTGTTTAAAAAAAAACGCAGAGCAGAGAAGCTTCTGCTTGCAAAGAGAAGGTGACTGAGTGATTCTTAGACTATGGGCACTTTTATGTACTTTGGTCATATTTTAAAAAATACATACAATTTTGGACAAAATCCTCTTTCTTTTTCAAACTAACAATAAAACCTCCTTAAAAACTTTTTACTACCTTTCTATTATGATTTTTTTTCATACTTTTCATCCTCCTTATAGGTGTCAAAATCACTGTTTTATCCTTGTCGCACACCCAGACTTTTTAACTTCAACAATGAAAATACAGTTTAAAAGTATGACTTATCTGGTAACTATTAATATACCTAAATTAAGCACTAGTAAAATAATTAAAATACATTATAGTATTTAATGTGAGACCACCATCAATATTACTTTTTATACAAAATATAGCTGTCGCACAGTATTGGTGTCATTTCCACCACAACACTGTAATGTCCCTTTAAAAAGTTTGTGTGAAAGATTGTTTTGGTGGTTTCTATGGAAATGTTCAGAGACATCAGAGCACATGTTGGACATGGAGGCCATTTTCAATTTTCATCAAGAACAAAACAAGAAAAATCAAGGTAAATATTGCTTGATCAGTTAATATATTTATTCTACGTCATTTCCAAACATGCTGTACCTTCATGGGTGTTTTTAAAAAGTTAAAAATTTTAAGTTAAATAAGAGTATTTTACATACATGAAATGCTAAGTATTAATTCAAAGCTAATCAGTGAAGCTATCTTCCATTTTTTAACAAAAAACTACAGAAATGTCATTTCCACCACAGTCATTTCCACCACACTGCCCTCTGTGGTGGAAATGACAGCATGTGGTGGAAACATGCTGTACCTTCAAGGGTGTTTTTAAAAAGTAAAAAAAATTTAAGTTAAATAAGAGTATTTTGCATGCATGAAATGCTGAGTATTAATTCAAAGCTGATCAGTGAAGCTATCTTCCATTTTTTCACAAAAAACTACAGAAATGTCATTTCCACCACACTGCCCTCTGTGGTGGAAATGACAGCATGTGGTGGAAATGACATTTATGATTACAAAGTACAATTGATAAGGATTGCAAGAGTAGATTGACTTTGTGAATTGAGTTTACTGAGTGTGATGAGTTTAAGAGTTTTTCAAATAAATATTTCTCTAAATATTACTGTTTCTCTACATTCACGTTAATTCATTGTCATTTCCACCACCACCCTTTCATTTCCATCACCACACACATTTTTTTTAAACATTTAAAAAGTTCTCATCACACATTAAAAATGTATCCACAATTTACGAGATCATGCTCTACTTAATATAAAAATTCAAGTTATTTATTTTCTAATAAGCTCTTGCCCAAACCAATATTAAATTTCAGAGTGTGACAGGTGTACAGTTCACCATTTGGTCCTTAGGGCAGTTAATTTATCTCATTGACAAATGTATAATTATTGTACATTGTGGAAAAACTGATAAAACTAGTTACAAAAATGATCTTAGACTATTCTTGAGTGGTGTAAGTTATTCTGTTTTTAAATAACAGCTGTATATAGAGATGTGGTGGAAATGACATTTGTTCGTTGCAGGTCGGAAAAAATGTAAAATATTTACAATTTCTCTTGTAATCTAAGTTTGTCCTCTTACAGACCTTAAAACTAGACAAATTATTTAAACTTATGAGACTGTGTTACATGACTTTTGAACAAGTTTTTTTTATTCAACTTCACAAGCCTAAAAGTGCCCCTAGTTGAAGAAACGCCCAATAACGTCAGAATCAACACTGGCCTTTCAGAGATGTTGTAAAACTGATGCAGAGATTGATGTTTTTATTACTCAAAGGCTGAGTAAGGTATTTTATTGAACAGATAAATTACCATATCTAGCTCTCTGACAGAGTTCATAGTAAAGCATTATCTATTCTGAAGGGTCATTTCATTATAGTTGTTGTAGCGCTGGGTTGGAATTTATGGGTGTCTAATGGGTATAGGTTTATATATATATATATATAGTTTATAATAGTATAGTTTTTAAAAACACACATGAAACCAACATCAATACAAAGAATACATTTCTAAAAACATGGTACATGTGTTTTAAACTAGAATTTTCATAAGGATTGTCCTTTTCCTCTTATTTGTCATCGACCATATTAATTATGAACTTCCTTGAGATATGATTATTTTGAATGTCTGCTGTACCTGAAGGTGTAGAGAGTCCCCATGTCCAGCATAGACAGCAGCTCGGCCTTGGATTTAGGGAATGAAAGGCGATATCTCAACGTCTCAAAGGCCGGCACAACCAGAGCCTTCTTGGTATTGGCCATGTCCAGTTGGACTATGCTTCTTCTACATGGAAAAGTAAAAAAAAAAAAAAAACACAGATGAATTACAGAAATGTATCCATTATATCAACAGATTATTCCTAACAAATTGACAGCCCTGAGTCTTACCTGAGGTAATCGTAGAGGCCGTACATGGGCAGAAAATCTACATCAGTCAGAAAAACGTAGGGTGTGTTGACGTTGTGGAGCGCCACATTGCGTACCAGATTGACAGGGTAGAACTGACCCTCCTTATAAACGATATGATAGCCCATGTTTTTGCGGTTTTTGAGGACTTCGGAGGCCTGAGCGTAGCGCAGGAACTGCTGAGCCTCGGCATCAGACATGTAGAGGGCCAAACTAATGGGGCCTTCCCAGTGTTTACAGATCGCCTCCAGCATCTGCAGTCTGTGGACAAATACAAAGAGTTGGGCAAATTTTAAAGTGAGGCAAGATTACAGGCTCTTTTTGATACACTTTTCAAACCTGCAGGGCAAGCTTTCAGTATTAGTATGGTGTGTTCTGATCCTCTCTACGTCAAACAATTCCAGTTGATACTTGTTTGAAACACAAACAACATTGCTGTGCTGCATAACAATCATCTTTGTGAAAGTGGCAAAATTACTTCATGGGAAAACAGAGGATAGTTCAGTGGGGAGAATTAAAAGACCATTATTATACCAACTATTATACATTTAACACATAACCCAAACTTCAATCAAATGATTTTTTTATCAAATTAAATACATGTCATGGCAACCGGTTAATTGGATTTAACACAAATAGCAATATATGCTATCAATAATTATTATATTGACTTTTTTTTGGTATGCACTGAACACTTTAATATTTTTTGACCTCCTTTTAGTCTAATATTTTCTTCTATTGTTTACATTTACATTACATTACATAAACATATGTGACCCTGGACCACAAAACCAGTCACAAGGGTCAATTTTTTTAAATTGAATAAATAAGCTTTCCATTGATGTATGGTTTGTTAGGATATTTGTCAAATACACAACTATTTGAAAATCTGGAATCTGAAGGTGCAAAAAAAATCTAAAACATTGAGAAAATCCATTTATGTTCGCGATTTTGCTGCATCCACTCACAAAAATAATTTTATAATATATATTTAAAGTAGGAAATTTACAAATTTATCTTCATGGAACATGATCTTTACTATGATTTTTGGCATAAAAGGAAAATCGATCATTTTGACCCATACAATTTATTGTTGGCCACAAATATACCCGTGCGACTTGTGACTGGTTTTGTGGTCCAGGGTCACATATGTATGGGTCAATGGCATGAATAATTCCTTTCTATTTGCTTTTTTCCTTTCTTTATTATCAGCAACCCTAATAGTCTATCTGAAAATAACACAAGGGTTCAACATGTTTTGAAGATGTTATTAACTTGCAATGCTGTAGTAATCTTTTCTCATTTCAATCAAAGTGTTGCACAGGGTTCATTAAACACGAAAATGACACTTCAGTAATTAAATCGCATTGGCATGAGTGGCCCAAACGTGTCTGCAGATTCGTTCAGACAGTCTGTCATCCTCACCTGTCCATAGAGAGCTGTGCGACCAGCGTGATGTCCGTGCCATCATCTGTGGGTGTGTATTCATACTGCAGGAAGTACAGATGCACCCTGTGCACCATGATTCGCTCCCTCCGAAAATCATAGCACTGGTCGTCCTCATCTAGCTCCTCTAGTGCTTGCTGAAGCTGGAAAGAAATAATAATAAAATGCTTTATCAGCTGTGCTGAGGAGGAAACATCAAGCAGGCTCTGGCCGTGTGATCCTTTGCAACTTTACAATACTGTTTTTCCATGTCCAAATCCAAGGCCGAGCTGCTTTTAGACATGGGGATTCATTACTTATTAAGAATGATCCAGCTTAAGACTATAAAATCCCTTGTTTCTGTTTCTTTTAAGTCTCCATGTTCTCTTAAGATATAAGTATCGCCATCTGCTGCTTTAGGGTGCTAAAGACACGCCCCATCTTTTTAAAACCCAGCCCACATTCATGCCATGTCGTAATTACCATAAATTAGGCTCTGTGTTCACGCCATTTCGTAATTACCATAAATGAAGCTCATATGCTTTCGATGTCATACACCGATCGGTCTGTAAAATATAATCAAGTGCCTTTTGATTATCAGTAAACCTGAACAATGAGCTAGTTGTCGATAGCAATGCTAGCAAATAGCTTTTTGTGAGACAGTGCCAAATGACTGACAGGAGGAAAGTTAAGGGATTTTTATATAAAAACATAAGTGATTAATGTGAGAAGTAAGAAAGTTAATTTAAACTTAATATAAACAACATGTTTGTGAGATGGAAAATATAGAAATAAAGAAAGTCACAAGAGTGTAATATATAGTAGATGTAAAGTTCCTTTTATGTATAAATGACATTATATATGATAGGTCAGTTACATGCAATCAGCAAGCAATCACATCATTGGCACATGGCACAAGCTGATTGGCCTCTGCTGATCCTGCAGCCAATGAGATTGCTTGCTCAACATTTAAATAGTCTGGTTCATTGTTTGCTGTATGCTAGTCCCGTAGAGTTCTTCTGAACCCCTCCACCTCCCCCAGCTCCACCTGTCTATATCTGCTATGGGATTTATGTCTATTTATGCAGCAGCTTGTGTATCTATTAGCAGTAGCAAGTCCACAGGCGAGTTATCCACTGTGTTGTCCTTGTTACAGGATAACAATGCACAGGCGAGACTGATAAATCACTATGCTGACTAACAGATGTAAATGTATTTATTCTCTTTAATGTCTAAATCACATTATTATATTATTTATATATAAAACTATGAATTAAATATATAATCTCAGTTAGAAATTTACTTCCATAGCCCAGGATTGTCAGAAATATGATACCAATAATACACAATACCAATTGTATCGTGGATTTTGTATTTCAGTGCTATTTGTCAGGTAATAGAAACATTATCTGCATGCTTTTCCAAAAAAGACAAAAGAAGATATTTGCATAATTCTGCATAACAAACTACTTAAGTAACTCACCACTGTGCTCTCTGAGCTGGCCTGACTGGGACAGCCGAAGAGTTCCCGTCGGAGAAGATTCCCATCGTACTCCAGGAATGTCAAGTAAAGATTACGGAAAAATTCCACATGCTTGTTTTTTACCCTCAGCTTTTTGGGAGAGTTCCAGTGAATGACCTGCAGGAGGAAGTAATAAAACTGAGCAATAAACAATTTCAAAGACATAATTTCCATACTAAAATGGAAGTTTGACAGGAAATGAATGTGACGGTTGGGTGAACATTTGCATTAGAGACAATTTGTAAAACAAACAATGAATTTGGCAATGATTAAAGCAAAGCTCGAACCAGTTAAAGCGCCCCTTTTTTACTTTGAACAACTCGTTATTCTTAATTCCTTTGGGTCAGTTTGGTCGGTTATACCCAGAATACCTAAACATTCCCCTAATATAGTTACCTTTAGATCCGACACCTCAGTGTAGCACTGTTCAGAGCGAGTGTGATCCGATAACTGTACGTTCCAGAAGCACGGGAGCTGATGCACCAGAACTGGGTTCTGTTTAATGAATGCGTTGAATATATCCTGTGAAGACATAAAACAATAACATTTTTGTTGCATTATACAACAATATTCAGCAACGGTTTCATCATCATTTAGACTACTGTTGCGCAAAGCACAATCTCATATGACCAATGAAATAAATGCTTCTTATGAAGTGTTTTTGTATTGTTCATGAAGGACATGGACCTGGTCTGCCAGGGATGTTGAAAGCATGCTCATTAGCTCTCTCTCTGCCGTCAGTCTCCACATCTGTTCCCAGCCAATCCTGCGCAGTCTCTCAAGGTAGAGTAAAATCACACCTGCAGCCCAAAAAAAGAAACACCTGTTGTCAAATGGACCCCGGTGCAAACTATGCTCTATTTTCTTTCATATTGAAATGAAATGTGACATAAGCAGTGTGCTCCATTTAGAAGTGATCATCCCTGTGTGCTCATTCCTGCGAAGGCTACACAGACTGTATGTATGTCAATTTGATCTTTATACTTGATCGCACCCGATGAATAACACCTTCCAAAAAGGAGTGAATACTTTAAAGAGTAATTAAAGAGAATAAAATATAAATATTATATATACACTACCAGTCAAAAGTTTGGAAAAATTACGATTTTTTTTTTTTTTAAAGGAGTCTCTTCTGCTTCCCAAGGGTGCATTTATTTGATTAAAAAAACACACAGTAAAACAGTAATATTGTGAAATATTATTACAATTTGAAATAACGGTTTACTATTTTACTATTATATATGTTAAAATGTAATTTATTCCTGTGATGCAAAGCTGAATTTTCAGCATCATTACTCCAGTCTTCAGTGTCACATGATCCTTCATAAATCATTATAATATGCTGATTCGCTGCTATTATTATGTTGAATGTTGTGCTACTTCATTAGAAAGTTCATGAGAAAGTAAAAAAATATATATATTCAGCATTAAATTGATAAAAAGATACAAAAGATATTTCAATTAAATACTGTTCTTTTGATCTTTCTATTCATCAAAGAATTCTGAAAACAAAACAAAAAACATTACGCAGCAAAAACTGTTCTCAACATTAATAATAATAAGAAACGCTATTTACAACTGAGCACCAATATTAATTAATAATTGAGAAGTGAATCAGCATTCTGAAGGATCATGTGACACTGAAGACTGGAGTAACAATGCTGAAAATTCAGCTTTTCAAAGGAATAAATTATATTTTAAAAAGCTTTAAAATAGAAAAACAGTTATTTTAAATAAATTTTAATAATATTTCACCTCATAATATGTGTTTTGGAGACGCTCTGAAAGGGAGGGTGGGATCTTATGCTAGCTTGCTATTGCTAGCCTCTCTGAAATTGCCTACCCTACCTTTAATTTTTTCCGTTTATTATACTCGCATATCAAACTAATCTGTGTTTGTAAAGTAATTCCACTGTCAATAACCAGTTACAAAGACAGAGAACAGTTATGCTGTTTGGAACCCAGCGATGAGCGGAGTTGAGATGGAAGCTGGTGTCCGTACCTGTGTTAAACCCCCGTCCGAGGGCTGGCCAGGGCTTGTGATTTTTCCACAGATTACCGAGGTACCAATCACTCTGATTCTCCACCAGACCAATCACCTGTTTCTCTGCAATCACAACATCAGGGTTACATTTCGCTGTCCCGATGCTTTATAGGACTCGGGAAGGAAAGTGACTGATTACCTGTGAACTTCCGGAAGATGGCCCACAGCTCGGCGATATCGGTGGCGAAGGTGATGTCTGTATCGAGGACGATGACCTTTGAAAGGTTGGATGGCAGAGCTTTGGTGAGAGTGAGCTTCATCAGGCCATAAATTCCTGAATAGTGTTTGTTTGGTATCCACGACACCTCTGACTATTCATAGCAAGAGAATGAGAGAGAGAGAGACATCTGTGAGAAATTAATTTTTTCCCTAGAGAATTCAAAACCTTCTTTACTAAAATCAACCATCTCTATCTCAACCCCGCATGTGTTCACTATCACCTACTAGAGCTCATTGTCTGCTCCATGTTTTCCTCTGAACTGTATTCTGCGGTTATAGCATCATCTGCACCCGTGGAAATAACCCACTACAGTTCTTATTGTGCGCTTCATCTTTCCAGCATACATCCTTAATGACCTGAGCTCAGGTTTAATAATAATCTGCCGGAGAGGGGTTGATTGAAAAAGACTAGATTTCCTGCAGCTTAGCTTTCATATACTCAGGAGAGCAAAGAGGTCTCTATGCACAGCAGAGACACAGGATGTAAAATCCGCGTGATTAGAGGCGGCTCCGAGCCAAACAGCTGACAATCAGAGGTGAACGCAGTCCGGGAGGAGAACGAGAGCACAAAACAGGACAAGAAAGACTGTGTTTGTGTTATTGTGCATATGAGTGTGTGCATCCATTCATGTGAGTGTCCTTGAGTGTGCAGTGTAATGTAAACTAGAATGCGCTCTCCTAGAATTTGCGCGGGCACGTGTGTGTGAAGAGGAGGCAAGCTATTTGATTGTCACTTCGCTCTTTCAGCGTACCGTGCACTGCATAAAAAAAATACAAAAATCACAAACAGACAGTGAATAATTCAACGGCACAGCAAAGGCAGCACTTGCATGCCAAGTCGTGGTAAAAAAAGAGTCACACTGTCAGTTTAAATAAATGAACAGAAATGAATAATTCTATGCTTTCGACTCCCTCTGGAGCGTGCAAGAAGTCTCAGAGAGTGAAAGCTCTTGAGATCGCTGGAGTGTAAACAGCGAGCTCAGTGTTTCCACTATCACAGACATGCCGTGCCGTCCCAAGGGGACCTTTGCCCCCTCGTTACAATACATAAGCACATGTGACATGTATTTCATTCCAGTTGTTTGTGCCTGAATGAGCTCAGGGAGGATTGCGATCGGCATCATTCATCAGTCTTGTCATTGCACCTGCTTCGTTTCAAAACCATCGCTACTTATTAAGGCATTAAGTCTCTATACGGGTGCTCTGTGACATGGTCATTATCTCTGGGTCAAAGGGCAAGGGTGTTTACTGGCAGGGGTGTCATGAGAGCATTATGAGGCAGGTTCTTACTTTGAGTTCATCAGCGTCATAGAAGCTGACTTGTACGGACGGTACCATCCATGACTGGAACAGAGTGCTGAGGATCTGATTGGCCACTGTGTCTGTGATGAAATGAAAGTGCAGTGGGTTTCTCCTGAAAAGGGAGATGTTGACATGTTAGGGTTTAATTGTATGCATAAGGTAAAATGCATACCATTGTTACCAAACGGTCACCATTTTTTGAGGTTTTCACCATTTTTGATGATATTTCACTACTTTGTTTTGAATGATCGGTAACACTTTATTTTGATGGTCCCTTTTGAACATTCTGTTGACTATAAGTAACTTTGAAACTGCATGTCAACTAACTCTCATTAGTTTATTGGTAGACGGCCTGCTTAAAATCTGATAACTCTTTCTTGTGAATGTCCTCCAACAGACATTCTACCGACTATGAGTAAGTTTGCAACTACATGTAAACTTATTCTAACCCTACCAGTCTACTAACACTGTAATGAGAATTAGTACAGTAATACATTACTTATAGTCCACAGAATGTGTTAAAGAGACCATCAAAATAAAGTGAAACCGAATGACCCTGTGGTGTGACAATATATGTACTTTACAGACAAAATATGTGACAGTATGTGTACTTCACACTTAAACAGTGAAACTGTGAAATTTAATTTCAGGCCAACTGAATACATGTTAAATAAAATTATAAACTCTACAGGAGAATAGCTAAATCCCAGTTGTTGTTCTTTAATACTGCATATGCACAACATAGCTCTATTACCACACAATATACCATCATATTGCTATTTATTTAGTATTCATTTCACTGTCCTTGTTTCTTACCTGTGGAACAGGATGGATTTGACCAGAGTGACCACGTCCCGACTGGCGTTGTGACCCGCACATACACATGCCACGTGAATCAGCTGTGTGTGGAGAGAAGAGCCAACGTTTCAGATTTTATTGAAGAATTTCAGCTTTGTTAAGGTATTCTTGACTTTAAACAGCTTCTAATATGCAGCGGCCCCAACAGAAAGAATCTGGACACATATGCCACACTATAAATTGCAATAAATACAAAATATCAAATAACTGGTTTTAACCAATTGGTGCTGAGGTGATATTTAAGTATCTTCATTTAGGACCATATTTCAACTTATCAAACCTGCTTTTGCTTGAAAAGTGTTTGTGAACGCTTTTTTTTTTTTTTACTTGGAAATTCCTTTGTTTAACTTTTCTTTTTTTTGTCTCACGCAAGTGTCAAAATACTTTTTGGGCCCACCGTATGTTCCTTTATTTATTCCCACATCTGACAGGATGTAATATGCCATCTAACCTCACACTTCTCTGCGGTGGGCGAGCGAGAACACTCGCTGTGATTGGCCCGTTCCTCTGCTGTGTTCTCCACGTCCTCTGGACCGGTGTCTGCCGATGCCACCCACTGCTGGTTGCCATAGTTACCCTCGGCAGGCTGGGCAGCCAGGCCCTGCGATTGGCTCAGCTGGAGTCGGATCTGCCGGTTCTCTTCCTCTACCTCTCGAACCCGTGATGCCAGGACATCCCGTTCCAGCAGCCGTGCTTCTGTAGATTCCACCAAGCATGCGGAGAGGAGCAGGGAACGCCCGTCTGATACGGCACAACAGATTTCATTTCATTCGAGTGATCTTGACAGATTACACCCCAGAGATGGATGGATGAGAGGTAAGGAAATAGGAAGCTTGAGGTGAACTTGCAGAGAGACAATATACGTGAATGTCATTCAGATTTAAGACAGACTCCAAGAGTATCTCAATCTACACATTGCTCTCTGCTGGAATGATTAAAGTAGCAGAAAATTGGATGTGATCAGGGAGAACAAAGTAACAGGCATTGAATTTATCAGAACAATTTGATGGATTTTCTTGCATTGCGCTCATGTATAAGCGAGTGCAGATCACTCATCCCCGTTAACCAGAGTTGGGTCTTACTTAGTGTAACCATGTCATCTTTCATCCATTATCCATTTTCCATTATCCATTAGCATTCACATTCATCTCAGGCAGTTGGGCACAGAAACCCTGGAAGTATGTGATATGGAATTTGCATTTTGCTTATGGGCCCTCAGTTCTGCAACCAGGTTGTTTTGAGCCAATCACCTGAGCCGTAAATGGCATGTGATTAATGACTCTAGAGCCGCAGGAAAGTGATTGGCTGACAACACCACAATAACACACACAGTCGCTTCACCACCATCAGCTGTGGTGTCAAAAGGCAGCAGGCGGAGAAAAGTCCATTTCATGCTTTTATGAGCACTCCAAAAACTACAGTATATAATCTATCATTATAAGGTTATTATACGAAACCCTCTTATTAAAATAATGTACTATTTCAAAAAACTGGAAAATGGCAGGAAGTGAACTCTGCAAGTAAATAAATCCTTTTTAAAATGTCAATCCTGTTACAAAGATTTTGTTTAGTACGCAGTTGATAATTGAAAAGGATTATATATCTTTTTTTTTTTTAAATATCATATATCAATATAAATATAAATATAAATTTCAGCTTCCAAAAAGCACCATGAGGTGCAGCTGTTGCCCCCCAACACTACACTCACCTAAAGGATTATTAGGAACACCATACTAATACTGTGTTTGACCCCCTTTCGCCTTCAGAACTGCCTTAATTCTACGTGGCATTGATTCAACAAGGTGCTGAAAGCATTCTTTAGAAATGTTGGCCCATATTGTTAGGATAGCATCTTGCAGTTGATGGAGATTTGTGGGATGCACATCCAGGGCACGAAGCTCCCGTTCCACCACATCCCAAAGATGCTCTATTGGGTTGAGATCTGGTGACTGTGGGGGCCATTTTAGTACAGTGAACTCATTGTCATGTTCAAGAAACCAATTTGAAATGATTCGAGCTTTGTGACATGGTGCATTATCCTGCTGGAAGTAGCCATCAGAGGATGGGTACATGGTGGTCATAAAGGGATGGACATGGTCAGAAACAATGCTCAGGTAGGCCGTGGCATTTAAACGATGCCCAATTGGCACTAAGGGGCCTAAAGTGTGCCAAGAAAACATCCCCCACACCATTACACCACCACCACCAGCCTGCACAGTGGTAACAAGGCATGATGGATCCATGTTCTCATTCTGTTTACGCCAAATTCTGACTCTACCATCTGAATGTCTCAACAGAAATCGAGACTCATCAGACCAGGCAACATTTTTCCAGTCTTCAACTGTCCAATTTTGGTGAGCTCGTGCAAATTGTAGCCTCTTTTTCCTATTTGTAGTGGAGATGAGTGGTACCCGGTGGGGTCTTCTGCTGTTGTAGCCCATCCGACTCAAGGTTGTGCGTGTTGTGGCTTCACAAATGGTTTGCTGCATACCTCGGTTGTAACGAGTGGTTATTTCAGTCAAAGTTGCTCTTCTATCAGCTTGAATCAGTCGGCCCATTCTCCTCTGACCTCTAGCATCAACAAGGCATTTTCGCCCACAGGACTGCCGCATACTGGATGTTTTTCCCTTTTCACACCATTCTTTGTAAACCCTAGAAATGGTTGTGCGTGAAAATCACAGTAACTGAGCAGATTGTGAAATACTCAGACCGGCCCGTCTGGCACCAACAACCATGCCACGCTCAAAATTGCTTAAATCACCTTTCTTTCCCATTCTGACATTCAGTTTGGAGTTCAGGAGATTGTCTTAACCAGGACCACACCCCTAAATGCATTGAAGCAACTGCCATGTTATTGGTTGATTAGATAATTGCATTAATGAGAAATTGAACAGGTGTTCCTAATAATCCTTTAGGTGAGTGTATATTTGACATACTATTGATGTCTATTAAATTAATGCACCACGATTTGTTTTGTGATTCCAGAAGTTTTAAAAAACGCAGAACAGAGGAGCTTCTGCTTGCAAAAAGAGAAGGTGACTGAGCTCGTAATAAAACCAGAATCAACATCGGCTTTTCGGAGATGGCGAGAACTGAGGGATTTGAAATGTTGTAAAAGCGACGCAGAGATGACGTTTTTATTACTCAACAGGAGAGTAAGGTATTTTATTGAACAGATATTGTTCTGCGCGCAGAGCCGAAGCACAATCAAAACAATGTTCTTCCACAAAATACATGCAGTTTTGTTTTTAACCGCTAGAGGGCCAAACGTTACATCACTTACACATTTAAATAACTGAAATGTTAACTTAAATCACAGGGAGTACTGTACTTGTACAGTAGTCCAAGGTACCTGTTATAGTGGAAGGATGCCACTTTTGAATTTAGATAAAACTTTAAATTAAAATGTGTTTTCTTAATATATTTCATAAATTGTGCTTATTGCACCTCTCTGAAAAGTACCACTTTTGTACAGGCCATGTTTTTATTGTGAATACAGTCACAGCTGAAGGGGTTTCAGGCACTCATACCTTATGGTTAAATATTAATTCAACTTGATATGGCACAATTCAGTGCATTTTATTAACACTTCAAGGCATTCTTCAAAAGAATGTTTAAAATCTTGCTTTCAAATGCACTCGTTTCAAAGAATGACCCACAAAATGGTGGCTAATTACATCTGGCATTTTATTTTTTTATTTTTTTTCAGGAAATTACTGTCTTGAATGAATGAATTCATTCAATGAATGAACTCTTCTCAAACTCTTTTAGTTTTATGAATACTAATGATCATGAAATCTCCCTTTCTGTGCACCGCGTAGGCCAATGTGTGCATACGTGGGACCTTTCTCATGATTGCAGATAGAGATAGATATGTTCACATGCCAGATCGAGAGCGAGAGAAGGAGCTTTTATAATGATTAGCTTTCTGAGATCTGGCTGCAGATCAGTTCTGCTATCAGCACTCCGCAGCGTTATTGTGCGTCTCTGAGGATGACAGACCCATCAGATGAGGATTTTAGCACACAGGCTGAGATAAGACTGACTGACAGTCTCAACACCCAAGTCAACCCAGCTTAAGGGGAAAACTCTTTGTCGATCCAGCCTTTACATCAGAAAACAGAAAATGAGCGTCATAGAGAGCGTTTCTTTCCAGAAATCTAAAGATCTGATGATAAGTGCTTTGATACTCACTTTCCGAGTTCCCCACGAGCAGGTAAAGCCAGGTGAACAGGATGACGAAACTTAGAGACACCACCAGCAGCTTCAGCTTCCCTCGGCAGGGGCAGAGCATCCTGGGATTGTGGAGGACTGGGCAGGGGAGTGGATGGAGCGATCAGGTTGGGCTTACTCTCACACTGGTCTCCTGCAGCATCCTTTCTTCTGGAGGAGAGAGAGAGAGAGGTAATTTTTTAGTAATGCACAGGCCCTTGACAGAATCTGACCTGTCAATCATAGAGCTCTACATATATCCACTGCCACTTGCATGTTGGTTTCTTCATTTTAAGGAGTACCGTGCATAAAATGTCCCCACTACCTGACAGATATCACTGACATTGACATGTGACAGCCCTTCAGGGGTGCAATTGGTAAGCTAAGAAAGCTTGTCTGTCATTTTGTGGATTTCTTATATTAGTTCTTACAAAAATTGCAATGTGAAGTCCAAGTAGGTGACTAGCTAGTTTGTAGCTAACTCTGTACTTTATTCGGTTGCACCATTTGTTCTTAAAGGGATAGCTCAACCGAAAATGAAAATTCTGTCATCATTTACCCGCCCTTATGTCGTTCCAAATAAATAAGGTGTTTGTTCATCTTTGGAAGGCAAATTAAGATATTTTTTAATGAAATATTAGGCTATATATATATATTACCTAAATTATTATAAAAAGATCGTACCATATTTGAGTGCTCTATGTATGTGAGTTGATCAACGTGAAAAAAAGCCTAAATTTAATCTGTTCATTATATAAAGTGACTGTGTCTCTCCAGAAGACTTGGACTGTGTCCGAAATCCCCACCGATACTCTTAAATAGGGCACTATTTGATGGGACAGACATTTTTAGTGGTGTCCCAAACCATAATGGACGTTATCGAGTGCACTCATTCAATCCCACAAGACATCGCAATAACGAGTGTACAACCGATGTACGCTAAACATCTAAAGAATACCCATAATGCACTGTGAGGGTTGTACGTTGAAAGAATTCCCACGTCTGACCAGAAGATGGCGCCCTCAGCTGAATCATCCATCCGTCCATTTTCCAAACTTTTGGTCCAACGTGCGTATAGAGTGATATCATACAGGTATATATTCCTTGTTTAATTGATTATTACATTGTTTAATTAAGGTTTATACATGCTAGTTTTCATGACAGAGTTCAAGATAAATCTTTTCATTACTACTGTAGCTGCCAGTTTGCCAAGTTTCAAATGATTATTAAACACCCAGTGTCCGCACTCAGTGTCCGAATTCACTCCTTCAAGTGGACTATATTAGTGGAGTAGTGTAGGGAATAGCATTTCGAACACAGCCTACTTGATTCACATTGATTTATTTTACGATCTTTTATGAGTTTTGGGTGTTAGACTTTCAATTGAGGGACATTAAAATATATTAAAGCTACACTGGTTTGGAATGACATGAGAGTAAGTAACATATGACAGAACTTACATTTCTGGGTGAACAAACCCTAACATCCATGATACACATCACAGAACTGGCGAAGGCAAAAGCTGACTGAGCTATTGCATCGCATGCATCTCAGACAAAAAGTTGCCCTTGAACACACTGCAAAGACTATAGCCAACGTCCAACCGGCACGTACAATCATCACATTCGCTTTTCTTCTCGTGCACTGGTTCGTTAAGCCTGAACCGCCAATAAGAGTGATCTGTCTCACTCTCATCAGTCTGCCCAACGCAGATTCAACATGCTCCATCAGCTAAAAAGCCACGTGAACACGTGACTAGTGCCGACGGTGTGGAACACACCGTAAAAAATGAGCTGACGGGTGTTCAACCACTGCCCGATGTTGACCAACATGCTTGCAGGTCGTAAGTTCTCCGTAAAGTAATGCAAATTCTCATAATATGATGTTTATCCTCAATGATCCAATAGTAGCCTTCACATATGTGAGCAGATGTTGTTGAAGTGAATTTCAGTTTAGCACCACAGAGTTGCAGTATTTACACTTTTGTAAATAAATCTATGAAAGCCATGTTTATACTTGTCTCTTCATATTACAGTAGGTGAGATAGGAGAAAGCATTTTATCGTAAAAACTGCACCTTTAAATTCTTAGGTTAATTATGCCTTGAGCTACCAATAAAAGTGTAATACTTTCAGCACATTTGAGCATATTCAAAAGCATTTCACAGAATTTATTCCCAAAATCAGTGCAGAAAATCTGATTATACATCACAGGAATGACTTTCATCAAAGCTTCTAAACACAAATTTATATTGCATTCAGCCGCCATATAAAAGTGCCAGTATGGCAGATATTGGTATAATAATAAATATCGATCCGATGTTGTTTCCCCTCCTCGTTCAGCATTGTGTCTGCGTTAAAAGCATGACAGGCCTCCAGCCTAACTAAACTCCTGGCTTTTGGCTGGTCCAGACTAACTCTCTGAAAGCCTCTCTGCAAGCCACTTTACGGCACGCATTCATGTCTGTGTTCACGCCACGTGGGCTACACGACAGCCATTGTTGTTTACACCGCTCTTAATTAAAGAGCGAGCCGTGGGAGGCTCTCCATCACCCCGGCAGACGCAGATTAACGACAGAAAAAAAGAGAAAGAGGGAGAGGGAGTGGGAGAAAGGAGAACCGTAAGAGAGACAAAATCGTCTTTGTTTTATTATGAGCTTAATTAATCATGCTTCTGTATAATTAGACATACGCCTGTAGGAAACAAGATTGGATGCTGACAGTAAAAAACAAATAAAGAAATACATAAAGAAATAATTTAGAAATAGATAGATATAATATATCATATAAAATGATATAAAGACAGACAGATAGACAGATGGACAGATGGATAGATGTATAGATTGAATCCATGTTCAATCCTTTATTTATATAATGCATGCATAATACCTTATAAAAAATATACGGTATTATTATCATCTCATGAATAATTAACAACATTAATACATACCTATTTGTGGTTTTAACTTCTGAGAGTTTTATAAATTATAACAAACATTATATACACTTATGGATTATAGTTCCCATAATGCATTACAAGTTTTTTTTTTTTTTTTTTTATCTGACATTATGAATGTATTATAATGCATTAGGAATACCCATATAAATTATTTGAAATACAGACTTCATAGAACATGTTACTAAAAGTTTTAGCTTGTAAATGTAACTCTATATTTAAAATAGTCTTTCTTCTCTAGGGAAACAGACCAAAAATAATGATGACTCACCCTGAATCAGTTATGTTAGATAAGAGAGACATACGAAATGTGCAAAGCAGTGTGGAGCACTGGGGAATGAGAACCACTGCTTTGGTCAAATGTTCAGACAAAAATTATAATTGATTTGTCAAATTATGCAAACATAGTGAAAATGTTGTTTTAGGATTCATAAAATGCTAGCAATGCTTCATTACTACCACAAAATTAAGTCAAGTCAAGTCAAGTCAAGTATATTTGTAATGCGCTTTTCACAATACAGATCGCATCAAAGCAGCTTCACAGTATTAAATTAAAATAATACAACAAGGTTTGTTTCTAGTGGAATTTATTGATAAAATCAAATTAGATATCCCCAGAATATCCCTGAAAATTAAACACAAACCGAAATCCCTCTGTGTTTTTTTGGGAAGGATGAAATGATCTGACAGAATTAATTAACCCTTTAATCAGTGATCGCTAGCATCAAGAACGTTATTTGGATGTATAGTCAACTGCTATTCTGTATTGCGCACAACACTTTTTACTGGAGTCGCAGTGTCTGTAGTGAGGATGTTGGTTTATTTCTGTGTATTGTTTGCCTATGAGCTTGTGTGTGTGTGGTCACCAAAATGATGTCCGTCACCTGACTCTGCTGACACCAGCCTTTGTTTGTCTGTCTGTCGTCTTCTATGTGTGGTACTCTTGCACACTCAAGGCCATCCTGAGCTCTTCAACGCTCGTTACCAGATTACAACCACCCACGCACACACACACTTGCCAAGGCTGCGAAAACACTCTCTCAAAACTTTAGCGATGGATGCCAAGTGTGTGCGGCTGATGGGGGGAAAAAAAAGAGAGAAGCAGAGAGTGTGCGGAATGTTTTTGTGTGCTAGCACAGTAAGCAAATCTACTCGTCTCGAGTCAAAGCTATCTGAATGAAGAAAAATAAGTTAGAATAAAGCATACATGAACTGTTTGGGTCTCTATAAAGAGAATGCAGTCCTGAAGGCACGTAGTCGGCCTTCATTAATGGGCCTTGTGAAATGTAACCTCAAGCAATTAACCCAGAAAAGAGGCAGCCGTTTCTGGAATGTATTCTGCAGCCTTTTCAAAACCAACAATACCGCTAAAAACTACTCTTCATTACACAGACAGAATGCACACTGACAGGGATACAAAGAGGTTAACTAGAAAAAATTTACTGACTGTCTCCTTCATTCGTACATAACCTATAACTCAAGTCACCCACGATTGACCAATGACGCAATGTGACTCTTTCGTTCAACCATCAAATATCTCCATGGGTCAGTTACGTGACTCTTATCTACTACTTTATTTAAATGTTATTCATACAGACAATAAATGAGAAATCTTGTATAATCAATGTCAACTACTGACCTAAATGTATGGTATGATTTTCATTAGACCAGTATAGTCTAATTAATGCATATATTATTTCTTATCTATATAGCTGTCATGTGACAAGAAAACCATAAAACAAAAATGACGTTGCAGGGACCCATACAAACTAATATTCACCTTCACAAATATATTTGATGATAAAGATTAACATGTATATCCAGCAAAAGTGTACATTTTTACTTGCTGGTTAGACCACATGACATTTTCAATACACTGCTATTTTTTCTGGAAATGGTATCAACTTATGAAACCAACATCAACACCAAGACTAGAAATTTGGAACATGCTCAGGGCCTCGAGCAACAACAATCTAATAAAAGACACCTATGTTCGATAAATAATTGCATGTAATTATGATAAAAATCTAAATAAATGGTAGTTAATTAGCCTGACGGCTGTTGGCTGTTGTCAAGCAATGTGGCATCTTGGCACGGTAATATAGAGTGAGCATTTGCAGGTGGGCATTAATTGGCTATTTTACAGCACTTTTAATCCTGCTCATCCATCCAAGTGTCAAATTGACTTGCCTTATAAACTAGATTTATTTTGCCTGATAAACTTCTTTCAGACATCCATTTGTCATTGACTCCTATTGACAAAGGAGCACTGGGCTCAGAGAAGGTGATTCTAGTCCTGCAATGCTCTGATAAAAATAGTCAAATCTGAATTATCACAGGTAAACTCATATGGCCAATTCTCTGCTCTTTCTCATTCAATCTGCATAAAGATCATTAAGATGTTATTGGACACACACCTTTCTCTCATTGGACTCCCTTCTTCTTCTCCTCCTCCTCTCCTGTCCGTTCAGACTTTACGGGCCTCCTGGTGGTGGACGTCCAGCACTAAAGGTCAGCTGTTTTGTAAATCCAAACGGCCAGGTTCCCACTATGTGCCCCCTTGCAGTTAAAGCATGTCTTTCAACTGCTGCCAGCAGCCGGTGTCCTCAGAGCACCCCTCCAGATCATTACACCCTCTCACCCCCGTAAACCCAGCTGAGCTTCTCCTACTTTCCTTAGTGATATGTAGTTTATCAGGAAGTATAACCTGATTCCACTTATTGGATGGAAACAGTGCTTTATGCGCAAATGTTTTATGTGATATTCCAATTTTTAGGATAAGTTAATTTCGCAACTTTGGATGGAAACAAATCTAGTGACTAGCCAACTAATCAGTGTTTTCTGGTTCATCCGACTCCGACCAGACCCGTTTCTTAGGTGTGTTCTTCAGTTCAAAAATAGCTAAAGCATAACGGAACAGATTGATATGCAATTCATCTTTTGTTGGTAACACTTTTACCAACATTTTTGATGGTCTCCTTTAGACATTCTGATAACGTTGCACATACATTTCAACAAACTCTCATTTGAGTATTAGTAGATTGTCTGCTTAATATCTGCTAACACTTTATTGCGATGGTCCCCCAACAGACATTCTACTGACTACAGCCCTATTCGGACGGGATTAACTTTACAAGGGTAGATGGAGTGATGTAATTTTACCACAGGACGTCTGTAATATTAATGCCCAATTCGCACGGGATAAGATATCTCAGTAAATCTAGCAGAAGTGGGAGGGGTAACTCGATTTGCACATCGCCGTCACTCTCCTGTCGTCATGTGCGTATTACATTGCTTCCTGATATCACGTGCACAAACACATATAACCTATATTTATATATATAAAACAGTTATGTCCGGTTGAACGATGTATTAATTAACTTCAGATTGGATTGTGTTGGTAATAGGCACTTACCTAACGCTAAAAGATGTTTTGTGCCTCTAACAAGTGCTTTCGATCTTCTTTCTGATCTGAATGGTGTGTGGAAAACACTTGAGTTTTGCCACAGACTCGTCCCAGCGTCTAGAACGCAACTGGATGCTTTTTCAAGCGTCTCCATACTTGAAAAACCGCGGGAAACTACTTTTAAGCATGAAATGACAAAATATTTACTTATTTACAGCGGGTCTATTCGCACAGGATTAGTATTACCCGAGGTAATTTTTCCAGACCTTTTTACTGAAGGTAAATGTCACCGTAGTCTTTACTGACATTGTCCGTAATGATTACTGAGACGGCACATTCGGACGGGACTAAAATCACTTTGAAGCTCTGGTAATTATTACTTTACCCCACCTCTCCATGTTAAACTAGCCCCGTCCGAATAGGGCTTATGAGTAACTTTGCAAGTACTTATTCTACGAACCCTAATACTCTAATAAGAGTTTAATAAGTAGACTTGTCAACAGAATGTATGAAGGGGACCATCAAAATAAAGTCTAACCCTTTTTTCAATGACTTTCCATAAAGAGGTGTGTATTTTATGTTAAAATACTTTCTAAAATAATTTTCTCTATATTGTTTGTGGCACAGAAATTACACACAGTTCACCTTTAAAACTCTCTGATATTTCCAGGTTTTCCATGACAATCCCAATCTAAAAGTTCAGAATGCTTTCTTTTTTAATCTACCTATTGCATCTAACTTCTTCTCTTCATGCGCAGTAGATGAAAATACCCTGACTTGTTTACCGAAGTGTAATGGATGTGGCACCTGTTTGGAGGACCCTGCAGGGAGAGAACATCTCCTCTGTTTGAATTGGCACAGGTAAGCTGAAACCTGCCTTTTCCATGGCTGATCAGCAGCACATAAATCTCTCTGCTCATATCTCTCATCTGCTGCTTATTAATATTCTCTGAACAGAGCGAGTAAGGAGAAACCACAGATGACACAGCATCACCTCAGGGCTTGTCTCTATTGCTTGTGGGAGTAGAATGGCCACAAATGCTTTAAAGTTGAGGTCACATTGGGTTTTAACTCTCATTTTTGTGTCTTATATTACAAAACCTGCCTATTCTTGCTCAGGCTGAAAACTAAAACGCCTCCTCAGGCAAATTTTGTCCTGCTCAGTCAATCTTTCCAAACAGTTTATGCAGTTTAAGATGCTTTTTTAATAGGTTACTTTGTAGAGGATCTTTATGACACTTTTGAGAGGTGAAAGGCCTCCACCCAAATCCATTAAAATAGAGAGAAAGAGTGATAGTGAAAGAAAAAAAGGACACAAAGCAAGCGAGAGAGAAGGAGAGAGCCGGGTCAAGGTGAGCTAGCCGGGCAGCTTTCATAAGGATCTTCAGCTGAACAAGCAACGAGCCTCACAAGCCTTCTCTACAGGGACAGGTGCCCTAGTAAAACAAGAATTACTGAGGTTGTGTAGTGGAGGGAGGTGAAATACTATACATAACACTCAGCCCCCGCTGGCTTTTATAGCCTACATACTCATCTCATCTGCAGTATAAGGCAGTACACATTAAACCAGTGAGCCCCTTTTAGTGCACTCCAGTATTGATCCAGTTGCACACCATCTTATCTCAACATTACACTTATCAATCTATAGAAGTTCAATGAATGGTTAAAAGGACAGTCCTATAAGAGCTTGCATACCTTTATACACCCATTTAGATGCTTATTTTGTAGAAAATGCATTGTACATAAAATGTTGTTGTATAGTGTTTACAGAGCAGGGTTGGACTGCACGGTTTATAAGGTAATACTTAAAGCATTCTTACAGTTTGAAGTGGAGATAGTATAGAGTATAATTATGTAGATATGTATAATGTCCAATTATTAATTTCTCAAATCTGACTGGCACGAGCAGCATTCCAAGAGCGCTGATATGAAGTTTAAAGGCTTGTCTGTGTTTGTTACAAAAAAAAAGGTCAGTCTGGGAGATGTGTGTTAGTGGTGCCGACTCATCGACAGGTTATATTGTGGGTGGCGACAAGTAACCATCTTTATAAGTGAGTCATTTGAATCACTCACTCAACCAATTTGTTTGAAAACGCTGATTCATTCAGGAACGAATCTGCATCTGAAATTGTATAGTAGGTGAAAAGAGTAGTATGTCTGAACTTAAAACAGTACCAATTTGACCTACAACTTTCAATGTGATTCCAAAGTGTGCATCCAATGGAGTATAGGACAATTATGGATATACTGTATGGTTTGGCAACATCACAGTTCAGTCCAAAGCTAAACTTTCCTATAAAACTGATGGGAAAAAGGGAAAATCAACCGTATTCATATGAAAATGATCACAATGAATAATTACTCATTCAAAAGTTGCACCTACTGAGTACAGTATATGATTCTGGATGCAGCCACCATTTTTATGAGGGAGTTGTTGAATCATTCTTATGATTCATTCAAAAATACTGATTGAATCAATAAAGAAACAACTGTCATTGAATCATTCAATCACAGCATCACTCAATATTTTGAACATGGAAGTGTACACATGCTACACTGTGAGCTATCACCATTGTGCCCTTGAGCTAAGTGTTTACGGTAACCCCATGCTACTGTGGGATTGTTCCTGTGACAACTGACTAAAATGCTACATTAAGATAATTAATTAATCTATTCCACTCTGTCTTTGTCATGTTCATGTTCTGTTGGTGGACAGGACAGGTGGGACCAGCTCCACTGCGGCTGTCAGTCACAGAATGATAATGTCCTTAATATGGAAGGGGATCTCTGTGGAGAAGACCTGGAATCACAACAGCATTGCCCTTTTAAAGGAGGGACTTTGTAATGTGAATATAATCAGGGAATCAAATCAAGGGATGCGATCTCTTTGATTAAAGCACAATCACTTCAGCACTTTCTGCACACACAGTGTTTTACGGGCAGAATTTCCAGCATCTAACTAGCGAGCTTTTCTCACGATTGAATCACAGGCACTGCTTTCTAAGATCCCTTGTTCAAAGGGATGCCCGATATATCTGCATCGTATCAGTTGTTTGGCTAACATTAGAGATTTTTTAATAGTATTGGTATTGGTCGACATTGGATATTTATTTGGTGATGCATTTAGATCATATTTGCCAACAGTCACTTAAAAAAACAAAAAAAAACATTAATAATTTAACATTGCTCAAAATATCCATTTTTGATACTGTACAGGATAATGCTGCTATATTCACAAAATGTGAAATGACAATCCCAAAATGGCTTGCAATGAGCTCAGTGAAAATTATCATGATGGCAGCCGGAATAAAAAAATATTATTTTACTGAATGCTGCAAAATATCAATAATCATCTACTGTGCAATATTTCACAAAACGTTATTCTTATTTGATTAGTGTGATGTTTGCTAGCAGCATACTAGCAACATGTTAAGTATTAGTGTTATGGCATGCAAACCTATTTTTTCCCAACTGTTTGTGGATTTAAACACATGATAGACAATCGTCTTCGACAGCTTAGCGTACTGCATTTTCCATTGCTAAGAAGCTGTGCTAAAAGAAGAGTTAAACCATTGTATATTATTCGATTCAGTGGAACTCCAACAAGCTGTTTTTGAACACAAAGGCCCTTAAGTGAGTTGAAGCCTATGCAGAGCGTTTCTATCAAAGAGGTTTCATTTTGGTTTGAAGGCAGCTGACAGCACACTGAGAGAATGTGCTGGACCGGTTATTTGTGTTTATATTCTTATTGCCACCTCTCTGTGAGAACAGATTTGTTGGATGTGGCTTAATACAACACCACAAAACAGACACAAGGAAGCGTCTGATCATTAGTTCCCCCGAACTAACAACAGAGAATCTCTAGGCATGTGTGAACTTCAGAGGTTTGAAGAATGAACCGCACAGACCCAGGTTTGAAATGTCTCTTTCCATCTTTAAGCCACCAGAGAAGAACTGACAACCATTAAGAACTTCTCTCCAGTGGCTTTGCAGCAAGGGATCGTGGGATATCACTCATAAAAACTCAGTGTGTGAGTCCGTCCCCCAGTCTGATACCCGGTGCATTAGGGGGCTAATCTTCAAAAACACTGCTCTCTCCCTCCCTTATTCAATCCCTCTTTCCACTTAATATCTCCTCGCATGCTGCCGTTGTCCCTTTGAGGCCTGAAATCCGGCTAATCTTTCTCTCTTCCAAGCCAGGAAACCAAATCAGCTTCTATCTCTTAGTGTCTTAAAGAAAAAAAAAAACCACAAAGCCTCAATCATATGTTTGTGTGTGTGAGCGTAAGAGAGAGATACAGATACAGACAGAGTGATAGATGATAATGAGAAAGAGAGAGCTGCCATCCATGAGACAACCAGTACTTTAAAAAGACTTGCTTCAGTCGTGCATCGGTGTAGCAGAGCTTCTCAAACCCATCAATCCTGCGGAGCTGATTTTTAAATTATATATTTTATATTATATAATATACATATATTCATTTATGTATGATTTACACACCCACAGACACACACACACACACGCATATTACTAACGGAAATGTTAGTGAGCTGTGACTAATTAGTAATTAACTTTTGTGTGTAGTAAAATGCTATTTAAAAATGCTGTTGAAATAACAATACTGTACTTTTTTTAAGCTTTAATATATAAAAGCATAAATTATGTTATGAACAATGCATTTAAAACACTTAAATTGGGCGTTTTCCTCCCCGTTTTTAAGCGGCCAGTCTACACTTGAAGCGAGCACCTAGATCTGTCTACAAACCCATTATTAATAATAATAATAATAATAACAATAATCCACTCAGAGCTAGCAGACAGAGGAATCTTAGACCACAGCTTAGCTTAGCTTAGCTTAGCTTAGATACCCTTAAAGTTTTTTTTTTTTCTCTAAAATGATGTCGAATATTGATATTTAGTCTACTGTGCCATGTTTTGTCTACAACTAGTTAGTTGTGAGAAGCTGTGTATTTTTTTCTTCATGTTATTCATGGTTTGCTCAAGATTTGTTATGTTTTTGTATGACATCTCTTTCTTATTTTCTTAAGAAAACAAGACATAATAATGCACAACCTCTGTGGGCTTCAGTATGTTTGGAAACACATTATTTTTGCGACTGTGTTTGGAGCCGCTGTAAAATTCTAATCTCTGCACTGTTCAAGGATACGGCCCTTGTCTCAAAAATTGATCAGCACTGCATATTCCTCTCCGCTTCAGTTCCACACTGACAATCAATGACTCCAGGTAGAGATGTCCAATCAATCATTTATATTCATTTACTTTCTTTCTTTGTTGTTGTTGCCTGCATTGAAGCAACATCAGAAATCCTAGAACGGAACATTGATCAACTCTGAAGGGTTCATCAGCAAACAGCTTTCTACAAAAAGCTCTTTTTTATTGTAAAATGTATTTAACTACAAAACAACAGATGAGAGAGGTCAACTCTAAGTTCAGAAGAAGTAAATCTAAAGTGATAAAAGTTATTTGCATTACAATCTCAGTGAGGAAATCCAGGCTGACCTCAAACCTCTTTTTAAGTAAAACGAGACAGTGAAGTCACATGACAAAAGTCCACACAGCTAAAGATAATTAAAATGTAAATCATTAAGCCATTGTCTAAAACTTTTTCCATTCAAATGGTCACACAGGCTGACAGGGACTAACCTACTTTCTTGACCAAGTCATTACACACACACACACACACACACACACAGAGAGAGAGAGAGAGAGAGAGAGAGAGAGAGAGAGAGAGAGACGTTGTGTTTTCATGTTTTATGGGGACTTCCCATAGACAAGACAAGATGTTTAGTGCTTTAGACGGAAGTCTCCTCTGCTCACCTAGACTGCATTTATATGATCAAAAATATTGTCAAATATTATGACAATTCAAGAGAACTGTTTTCTGTTTCAATATTTAAAAAATAAATGTAATTTAATGTTTCTTGATGCACCAAATCAGCATATAAGAATGATTTCTGAAGGATCATGTGACACTGAAGACTGGAGTAATGATGCTAAAAATACAGCTTTGATCACAAGACTAAAATACCTTTTCAATTATATTAAAATAGAAAACAGTTATTTTAAACTGTAATACTATTTCACAATATTACTATTTTTACCTTGGTCTTGGTGAGCATAAAAACATTTAAAAAAATGTTTTTGAATGATTCCAAACTTTATATATTCTCTGTGAAATGTATCTAATAATACTCTCCCTAAAGTGCAACCCCACCCCCCTCACACACACATAAAGGACTTCACCTCAGCAAACACCACACACCCATTGCGCGCGCACACACACACACAAAAACACAAACACACACATTGGGTTTCCATGTTTTATGGGGACATTCCATAGACTGGAGAGATTTGATACTGTACAGCCGGTGTATATTCTATCAACTAACCCCAAACCAACCTTCACTCTTCACTCGTCTTTCCTGTAAAGTGCAGTAAAGTATCTGCCCACCATAAAAACACTGCAACTTTTACACAGTGGAGAGAAAGAAGAAAAAGTGGGACAATACCTCATGCTACAATAGAAGACAGACTCATATCACCAGGGAGAAAAACAGAGTAAGAAAAAGGAGCCACATACACAAAGCCTGCATTCATAGAGCTGAAAGAACGCACTTATCTTCACCTCTGCTCAGCGCCAAGGCCAGCTCTCCCTCTCTCTCTCTCTCTCTCTCTCTCTCTCGCTTTCTCGTCTTCTGTCCGGCGCGCTTTGACGACGGTCTGACAGCTGAATGAAGTTACAGTGCCCGACATGCGTGAGATTTCGAGCTGATATAAATCACGAGTGGCAAACTTTGAACTGCTCCACCTGTGTGGGTTCATGTGTGTCTGAGAGGGAAGGAGAGCAAAACTCCTCCCTCCTTCCCTCCTTCCCTCCACCTCTCCGCTAGCATGCCACGGCAGGTTTGCGGATCAAAGGCATCTCTCAGCCTCGCTCCTTTGCTCTGTCTTTCCCCCCAAATCTCTCTTTCTGCTCTAAACTATATTGTAATTGCTTTTAAAGTTACTTCGCTGCTGCTGACATCTCCATGACAGTAAACCCTTCTTTGTGAGCCTCTGCTACACCTGATTTACTAAATGTCCTGACCTCCGCTGGCTCATTCACTCTCACTCCTCCTCCGTTCCTCCCTCTCTTCCTTTAATGAAAGATGACTGGCATGTACTTGGGAGAAAGAGGGGGGAAGGGTGTCACCTTCCAAATAACTGCTGCTGCATGACAAAAGATGGGTTGTGCAGGAATGCAGGAGTCTGGGAAGCTTTGCCTCTCCTCTGACCAGCGACACGATCCTGCAGAACAGACAGACGACGCGAGCCGGTGTAATCAAGCATTCTTATCAGACAATGAACTGGCTTGTTTTGTCATTCAGATTTCTACAGGCTCTCATTAGAAGCTCTTATCGCAGCAGATGGGCTGGAGAGTCTCTTAATCAAACACATCATCTCTACGCTGTAATCAGTATATCTAAGAGAATTGTGATTACAATGACTGACACGCTTCCAGAGAAGGTTGGAATATACAGTAGTGACAAGAAGTGAAGTCCAGAGGGGATAATTGTTTTTAATGACCCTACGAGTTCAATTAAACCATCAAAATATTGGGAAAATATTTCAAATTTGAGGGAAGAACAAAGTACTAAATTTGGTTTAGGTGTTTATCTGGTCAAATTGTTTGAGGGGGGAAAAAAGATCTGGGCCACATCTGGTACATGTGGATTCAACGCCTATGCCAGATGTGGGCCGACACTATGTTGCTGTCTGGGATACAGTTACAGGTTTTATACTATGCACACACACACAAAAATGCATAAAAAACAAAAGGCTCACAGGAAAAAGCATTCATTGACTACAACAGTTATTAATATTTCACTGGTTCGCTCTTGTTTTTGTCATGTCTGCACAATTTGGCATGTATCATTTTGTTGTTACAAATAAAACAATTGACTCTTGAGCACAGCTACGCAATATGCTCACAAAACCTTTACCAATTTTGAATAATATTTGAATAAAGGTTGAACGGTGATGATGTACATTTTCCTAGGCCAGGCTTTTGGTCATACCTAGGATATCCAGAACCACCAAAGGAGGGTTCACATTTTCACATTTAGCCCCAAAACTCTGGAATAGTCTTCCTGATACTGTTCGTTGCTCAGACTCGCTCTCCCAGTTTAAAACTAGATTAAAGTCGCATCTCTTCAGCCAGGCATTCATATAATATTTTTAATCTTATAGTTCAAACTACAATCCGGCCTCTAGTTCATAAATGCCAGAGGAGAACTGGCCCCCGACTGAGCCTGGGTTCTCCCAAGGTTTTTTTTTTCTCCATTGGGTCACCTGATGGAGTTTTAGGACACCATTAGGTCACTTGATGGAGTTTTTCGGTTCCTTGCCACTGTTGCCTTTGGCTTGCTCAGTTGGGGATATTTTGGGGCTATTTAATTTGATTTTATCAATCAATAAATTCCACTAGAAACAAACCTTGTTGTATTATTTTAATTTAATACTGTGAAGCTGCTTTGATACAATATGTATTGTGAAAAGCGCTATATAAATATACTTGACTTGACTTGACATGATTTTTGGCCCTTACTGTACATTTGTTATCAGAAAAGAACAACCTGGATAAAGTTATGAAATCAAAATGTTCCTGGTTTTATTTTGCAGTCCATCAGCATACATTAATCTAAAGGCCCATATTAAAGTTGTACATATATCGTTTCACAATGATAACGTGAAACAACATATCTATGGAGCCCCTAAGAGTGATGGAAAAAACATGAGATTGGAGGAAAAATCTTTTTTATTCCCATCCCCATGTACCCTTATGGGTTCTGTCCATACTAAAAAACATTAAAAACAACATAATATTTTTTTCATTTATTATTTATCTTATTAATAAAGAATATTTCCTGCTAGCTCTAACAGCAAACAGTAGAGCGTTGGCGCTTGCAACGCCAAGGTCATGGATTCGATTCCCAGCGAATGCAAGAACTGATAAGAATGTAAATGTGTACCTTGAAATGCAATGTAAGTCGCTTTGGATAAAAGCGTCTGCCAAATGCATAAATGTAAATATTTGATTTATAATCAATTAAAACTCAGTTAATAATGCTAATAATAACAACAACAAAATAAAAGAAGCATTAAAGATGGCTTAATAAAGTTGGTTACACTTTATTTGGTAACACTTTATTTTACAGTGTCCTTGTATGTTACATGTACTTACCATAGTAATAACAGTAATTATGCATAATTACATGCAACTAACCCTCAACCAAATCCTAATCCTATCCTAACCCTATAGTAAGTACATGTAGTTGCTTAATATTACTCAGTACTTAAATATATAATTACACTGTAACAATGACACCTTAAAATAAAGTGTAACCCTTTATTTGAAGGTGTTGTTATTACAGTGTAATTAGACAAATAAGTACTGAGTAACATTAATTAACTATATGCACTTACTATTGAGTTAGGGTTGTGGTTTGTTTAGGGTTAGTTACTTGTGATTATGCATCATTTACTCTTATTACTATAGTAAGTAACATGAGTAACTGTGCCATCTTAAAGTGAAGTGTTACCATAAAGTTTGATAGTTTCATACATCATGTTTTTGCACACATGTTAAAATTACTTATGTGTGAACTTGTACCTGTCAATGCAATGCAAACATTGCATACATCATGTGAATTGTCTGGTAATCATTGTCTGCACTTTGAATGTTTAGTGTCAAACTTGCACCAAGTTACAATGTTACAAGCAGACAACACATAATCGTTCACCAAAACATAGTATAAACAGAGTCAAAATATTAGCCAGTACTATTAATCCAATCTACCAAACAATCCAATCCAATCACAGTTGAGACATCAGGTCGCACCATGCATTGATATTTATTAATTCACCAATATTTTTATTGTTACTATCAGAGTCATGGTCATTCTTCTTTGACAATAAACTTCCTCAAGCTTTCTGCAGTTGTACTCAGGATTACACCTCGTGTTTTCTCCTCATTAAGGAAGTAAAGGTCACTGGAGAAGCCTGGGGGGTGGAACTGGGAGGTGTGACGGTAAACCAAGACACCATGGAGTGAGACACTACTAATCTATCACACCAAGGGGAGTCCTTTACATGGGATGGGGGGGGGGCATTGGGTTTCTCTAACAACTGTTTAAGCCACATACACACACACACACACACACACATACACACACACACACACACACACACACACACACACACACACACTACAACTGATTAATCACTTCACCTTATACAGTACACAGTGGCTACATAAATATGTCCCTTTTTTGGCCCTTTTGGTTACTTTTTATTTGTACATTTAGTGAGTAAAACTAATGAAAACATGCCCAGGTCATATTTTACCCAAACATCTAATTAAGAAAATAAAACCCACTTTTAGGAAAATACATTTTTTTTTTTGCATTGTGACTATTTTCATAACTTTGCACACACACAAAAAAACCCCTGCATTATCATAACAGAGTTTTTTGTACTTTTTGTACTCAATACTCTCAAAGATTTACAATGTTTTATTATTTTCAATGATAATTATATAATTAGATTCTCATTAAATATTACTGTAATGCAATTATTTTTATTTTAAGTTATATACAGTGCAAATAGTATCCTGATGTATAAATGATTTGTGATTTAAATGATCCCACGATTATTCTACAACCCGCCGAACTAAAAGTTTAGTTTTACTAGAAGAAATTGTGACAGAAATATATAACTCTTGTAGAATAGAATGTAATTCTCAAAGTGATAATAATACAATTTATCACACATTTTAGTTTAATGTTTTAATATAATTGTTACATTTGAAAAGATTAATAAAAATGTTTTAGATCAAAGTTAGGCGTTTTTTTTTATTATTCATTTTTAATTAAACCATTAAAACGGAACCCATAAACAATAGAAATTTAGGAAAAAATTATGCAAAAATATAATTTTAAGCTAAAATCTATTTTAAATAACAGATCACATCTACACATCCAATTCTTGTTACGTAATACAAAAAAAGAAGATCATAAATTCACCATAAAAAAAGTAATAAAAATACCATTTCTCTTTTGATTTTGGGATTAACAAATAGTAAGACCATAATGGAGAGAACACAGCATGCTAAATGAATCCTGAAATGTCACACAGCCTGCATTGCACATGACTGGCCCTACCCGATGCGTCGGCGCATACGAGTTTACGTCTGCGACAGCTGCATATTCTAATCCCTGTGAACAAAATTTCACAATCTCTGTGACAAATTCACTGAAAAATAATGTCTGTAGAAACCCAGAGATTAGCATTTAAGGACTAAGCTCTGGTTTAGCCATCGTGTGAGGGATAAAAACTGAATCATCTGGAGCGTTTCCTCTGTTGTCCCCTACTATATCCACTAAAACACTCTGCATGACATCTGCCATTTGAATTTATCCACCAACTTTCTCTTCATCAGTCTTCCTCTCTCCCAGAATACAGACACCGGCACATTTTATGACTCACGGAGTGATGTAGGAAGGAAACGATGTTAACAATGCCAACCTGCAGTAAAAACACTCCCTAATCCTCTTCTCTGAGTGTGAACAAACTCACGAGCGCCGTCAGGACAGACGGCTTTGACACGACCACTACAAAACAACAAGAAATATAATACCTAGTCCACCACAGAGGATTTACACGGGTCAAGAGGTCAAAAAGTCTCCAAAACAAGTGGCATTGTGCTTTGCCTGCGCTCTCCGTGGCTGATGGGAACAGAATATAGCGTGAGGACTATGAGGTGTTGTTGTGGGTGCGAGCGAAAATGATCGATACTGACACACACACATAAAGCTGATGGAAAAGCGACAATTTATTTAGTCCTGACAAGTGCAGGATGAGACGCAGGAGAGGTGGGCTTACGGGTTAGCAAATTTTACTAAGTGCTGTCTCTCTTTGGCCTGCGGTCACCCCAATCTCCGGCTCCAGACAGCTTTTCTAAATAGAGTTTCACACAAACGCAGCGTCAGCTTCTGGCATCCCGAACGGCGACTGTATCTGAGACCTCAGACATGACTGAAATAACATAGACGGCATCTTACCTCCGCCTGCACTCTGCTGAGTGAACTTAATCAGTTCTTCATACACCCACACGTCCACACCAGAGTCTTATTATTCTCTCTTAAACGAGAGAAAACGTCTCATTGAGCAAACAGCTTCGGTATAAAGAAAAGAATGTGCTCTTTATTCCTATGTCTTTTACTGATTGGGCTAATTACGCTAATTAAGAAGGCCACTTCTTGAAATGTTGACCATAGTTACCAAACATGTTGCCATGGTGTTGGGGGAGGTATTATGAGAGCTCAGCAGCTGATTGGCCAGTGCAGGGTTCTCACTTCCTAGAATATTCCATGAATTATCCAGTCATGATTACTGGGTATGGATATCTAAAAAATTATTTTACAGAAACTTCACTCACAAAGTTATGGAAGCTTGTTTCTGGCAGCAATTAAAAAGTGACTTTTTATCTCACAATTCTGACTTTTTTCTCACAATTGCGAGTTTACATCTCGCAGTTCTGCCTTTTTATCTCAGAATTGCGCGATATAAACTCGCAATTGCAAGTTACAAAGTCAGAATTGTGTGATAAACTCACAATTGTGTGATATAAGCTCTTAATTGCGAGTTATTAAGTCCAATTCTGAGGGGGGACTCTATAACTCGCAATTGTGCGAAAAAAAAGTCAGAATTGTGAGATCAAAAGTCGCAATTATCTTTTAAATTGTTTTATTCCGTGGCAGAAACAAGCTTCCATACAAAGTGCAGTTACGAGTGGATGAAATATCTACAAGCTGAGCATAATTACAAAAACATTCAATATATGATTTTTCTATAAAGTTTCCAGGCCTGGAATTTGCGATTTTAAAATTCTCAGAAGTTTCCAGATGAAACCCTGTCAGGGATGAAGATGAAAACACTGAGCATGTGCTCAATATGACAGATGGAGATCGTTTGTGTCTGTTATTATATATTGGCACAATGATTCTTCTGACCTTCTCACGCCCCACAAATAAAGGGTTAAAGGTCACATGTAGCTGAGGGGTGTGAGAAATTTCTGTGGTGAAGCCATCCATTAGCTCAACATCCCTTTCATCAGCGAAATGTGACCTTTAACCCTTATTGCTGGGGGATTAAAGGTCAGAACAGTCATCGTATCAATAACTGCAAAACAGTGCCAACGCCACCCTTTCTGCGAAATGATATTACGTTGCTTCTTGCATATTTCGCAACTCTTTTAAAGTCCAGTAAGTTGCACTCAGTTTTATCTGCAACATTTAATTATATATTTTTGTTGTATATATCGTGGCATTTTGGAAATGTAAAGGTAAATTCTATATCGTGTTTGAAAATAACATACACCTACACTAAACCTAACCAATAGTTTTAAAGTCACCATGAAATCCTAATGGAAAAATAGTATTTATTAATGGGATATTGCAGTGTTCGTTTCAAATGATTTATCCGTGCACATCATTACTTTTTTCATAATCTTTAATATAAATAACTTCCTCTTGCAGCTACATCTCTTCTCTGATGATGTGTTTATTGGCACGAGGGCGGGACAACCTGTCACTCACATGAGATCGACCAATAGCAAACCACAACCATCTAATTTAATCAATTTCCCATGGACAAAATCAAGTTCCAAAGTGTAAGTTGCAACTTCTTTAACAAAAGCACACCATGCTATTTTAGGGGCCGTTCACATGTTGCATCTAAAAAAGCGTGTGGCAAACTCCATGAAGACAAAGTTTCAGCAAAGGATAAATGGATTTTCAGCCTTTCATATTTGTGGAGATGAGAAATAAAAAACCCATCCTGTACAGCTATGATCAACTGTTCATCCATCTTGGCTGAGCTTTCGATGTTGTTACAGAAATGTCGAAGGTGCAACATATGATGGCAGAGCTTTCAGTTTATAGATTCCCCTATCCTAGAGAGAGTGCTAATGTGGATTTCTGTCTAGATATGTAATAACATTTTGCAAAAGAAAACCTTAAAAAGGTTAATTATAGATAAAGTAAGACAGAAACACATCCGTTCACCGGTCATTTTCCTCAGCTCTGGCAAAGGCAAGTTTCAAATCAGTGCTTCTACGGGGAGACTAGCGCTAAATTAATCCCCTATTTTAGCGCCATCTACTGTTTTAGAAGAGGAAGTTGCTCAACTGCATTTGTGAGAAAATCTGCCTGGACACATTTGTGAGAAAATCGAGCCGAGATCTCATAAAAAGCCAAGTGTCTCACAATCATAACAGACAGATATGCATTTGTATGCACTAGATTTGGTATTTGTTCAAAGGTTACATGCAATTTGTAGGATGGTTTGTATTTATCTGTGAAATATTATCTAGGCTCATTTATTTATATTTGTAAAACACAATACATATTTGTTACTCCACTGCATTTTCGCTCAAATTTACCTTTGTACTTGCATTGCTTTCTGTTTGTTTGGGAGTCGAGTTTTCCTTTGCAAAGCAGATCGAGTTTGTTTGAAAAAATATTGTGCCATTTTTTATGGCACAATATTAACTCCATAGTCAATCTAATTTTCATATTTTAATGATAATAAGCCATTTCATAGGCTCTGTTTTTGTTCACATTTTAATTTTCATTCACGAACTTACAAGACAAATAGGCTAGATTGTGCATTATAAACAGAGACTGTGGGTCACTTTTCAGGTTTCATCATGAATATTTGTCCAATAAATCGCAATAAGCTTTGTGCTTTGTTACTTTTGATATGAAAAAAGTCTCAGCTTTCAAATTCTATCAATTCAAACAATAAATGCCGTTTTGGCGCTCTTTAATGTGGCGCGAGAGATCACTATAGTGCCTCAGTTCAAGCGAAGTGCGAGTGAACGCGACCCTCCCTTCCTCTTTACTAAGTTACAGAACGAAATAAACATGAAAGATACAGTCCAGCTTACCGAAATCCGTATCATGTCTCTCATGCAATCGCTCTCATACGCAGAAATACGTCAATAAAACATAGACTGTAAAAAAGCTTGTAAACAATGTCACGTAATTCAGAAAAGCCATTCTTGATAGTCAGCAAGAGCGCACTCGCCACCAAGTGGACAGGGGTGAGAATAACAGTTACAAGTTACAATCAGATCACCCTCGGTGTATCTGGCAAAATGACGGACGGCTTTCAGATTTTTCCGCCAGTGCTAAAAAAATGCCGCCAATGACGGAAAATTTTAAGTTAATGCGACCTCTGACTGTGGCTGTGGAGGCTTTGGAAAGGCGCACACACATCACGTCCGATGCTGTGGCACTGCTGGACGTCTGCTGTGACCTTCTGAGAATTAATCATGACCACTTAAGAGGAATTTCTTTTGTTCTGGTCCCAGATGGTGTGGTGCAAGATCCAATCAGACTACATGGGCTTCACAGCAAAAGTCAATACATACATTCACAAGCTGTTTAAAAAGACTATTGTATAAGAATGAGTCTGCAGTCTTGAAGGTCATGTGACTTTCCATCTCTACCTGAGCAGATCTTAATCTATATCTTTATGTATTCATTTTCCACAAAGAAAAGCTGAAACCGCTCCTACATAACAACAGTGTCTTGAATCTGGGGGTTTGCGCAAGCAGTCTGGCCTTTCAACTATAGGAAAATAGAAAGCAGGTTGTGTTGTGAGCAGGGGAACGGGAAGCTGCAAATATTATTTTCACCCAGATTTTGGGTATGACTATCTATCTATCTGCTTAGACGCTACTTCTCTGGCTGCTGAGACTAACTCGCCTCTTTAAATATTCTCAATCTCTCTAGCCAACCAAGGCATAGGCCTATATGTCTCCCAGTTTCATTGCCCACAAAATAGTACGAGGCTTCACGCACTCACTTCCCCTCACAGTAAACACACCCACGGTCACGGAAACAGCACATGCATTTTAATAACAAACACTGAGCTTATTCTGCATCTGTGACATCATTTAACCTGTCTTTGCATTATTCATGAACCTGTTTGCGCATAAAAATGCGAACAGGATAAAAACCGAGGGGGAGCTGTCATGTCTCACACTGTCATCTCTCATTTACAAACAGCATCTCTAACTCACTTTCAACACTACACATCAATAACACACACACACACACACTTACTTCAGCTCAGATGTTGAAGGATTTTGCTGGATCTCAGAGGAGCCAGTTAGCATTAGCAGGAAAACCAGATATGAAAGCTTTTTTGGATGCCACCTTGTGTTTGAGGATACATTACTGAGAACTGGGTGTGATATGTTTTCTAATGAAAAAAATCATATATCAGTGCTAAAATAGACACTACAGCATGAGCCAAGTAGAAAATAACCAACATTTCTATGCACTTTTACGGGTTCTGACCTTATATCTGACCATATATATGTTGTTGTATTTGCTGTTATTTTTAAATTGTTTTTATTGGTATATAAATTATTTAAATGTTTAATTAGCCCTATTTAATGTATTAATATTATTGTACAACTTTTTTTTATAAACAATTTGTTGTTTTTATTATTGACTATAAAATAAATAAAGCTAAATAAAATAAAATAAATTATTATTACTATTATTAATAAATTAATAGGGATAATATGATTATACAACAGTAATATGTGTTTCTGTGGCGCAGCTGCTACATGGAAAGGCATTAGCAACACAAAGGATAATGTGTTTTCCAAATGCGTAAAAACCATTACGCATATATTGCTGGTGTGATTTTGTCAATTTCATGTAACCTTTTTGCATAAAACTGAAGGAAGGCATTTTTTAAAAGATACTTTTAACCTCATAATTAGTCACGGCATCAGCCAGACTGTCAAAGCTAATTAGCCAAGCCTTGACCCCTCGACTCAGACTATCACCCGAGATGGCCGAGTTCATTCCGCTTTGAAGGAGTCTGAGTTCAAGTTCGAAAACTCTCTGAGAGATCATATGCCAGTCAAACGCTTCGAGGAGTTTGTTCTTCAATTATGTGAGAGAAAGAGGAGGGAACACTCCTTCCACTAAGTCACGGCTGAAAGCCCCATAAATTGACCTGGAACGGCTAGAAAGGCATCTGCTTCTGTCTCTTTTTTCGAAGACATTTGCATAAGACACTCTGTTTGAACTATAATTTGATCAGAGATGCATTTCAGGCTAACGGTGCAAAATTTCATCAAATTATGATAAAGGATTACAGCAGCAGCCAAATCCCAGCGGGCCACTACCTATTTTCAGAAGGTATAACCTATAACAGGGTGTCATAAGATCAGGCCGGCAGCATTTTCACCAATGGTTCCCCTATTCTTCTACTTTCTCGGGGGGGACAAGAAGAGGTTTTTTTTTTTTTGTGTGTGGATGAAAAAGTGTAAGTGTGTTGTACTAAAGTGTGTACTCCATGGCACTGAGAGCTTTCCATTAGGGGAGCATGAATCACAGTGCATTCCCCTCCTCTTCACAGCCCTTCAAAACAAAGTGATCTCCAGTAGGCTCATCTGAACTAGCTGGTGCAATCTCTCATTCTGTCAGAGACCGCTCTGCTCCACACCAGCACGGCCCTGGGACAGTCTTTACAGCTTGCATCTGCCACGCTTATCCGAGCTTGGTGCCGAAGGCCTAAGCAATCCAATTCGGCGTTGAAAGAGAGCACCACCAGGTATTAACACAGGGTGTACAGAGGGAGACTGGGATAAAAGTTCCTGAAATGGCTATAAAACACCCCCAAAAAGCATATCCTCTTTTGAACCCTGAGGGTTTTGAGACTGAACATGATTTATTTGGTCCATTTTATGGCTTTTCTTGCATTCGCAGTACACCTTGTGGGAGAGCAAGAAGGTCTGCTGACTCACAGGTGGGGGTTAAAGGTCAGAGCAGGCCGAGGTCAGGCTACATTTGGACGTCAAGAAACCCGTGCTCAATAAGCTTCTTAACTATCTTGACGGTTTCTCTATGATAGAATTTAAAATAAAAGGAAAATCCCCAATAATCTCATATGTTTCTCCTTTAAAGTTCCAAAATTTCAACATTGTCCACAATGAAAAGTCCGAGATTGAACTCAACAAAGTTCTTGCTTACTAAACAAAACTCTCTCAGTTGTTTCTATTTTATTTCTTCTGAGGAATTTTAGGAGGAACCTGAGATAAAGTTGATACTTAAATTAAAAATAACTCCAAGTCTCCTGAGCCATTTGTGCAATAACATTTTCCTCAGGAGTTGCATTATCTTTATACTCAAATTTGAGATACCTTCCGACCAGCACCTGCTTGCATATTCATTTTTTATTGTTTACACACTCTTCTGTTGATTTTATTGTCATTTTCCATCTTCGTCTTCATGTAGTTATTAAAAGAAACAGCCCAACGGTGAGTGTTTCCACCAGTGAATTCCAGGCACATGTGCAGACACTTACATTTGTGAGGCTGGTTGCTATTTTTGCCGGACACATGTAATAATAATAATAATAATAATCATTTCTCCTTTTGAGTTATAGAAGAAATCTAAACATTGTCTGCAAAAGTCTAGGGCTTTATGATTATCACAATACGGAAAAAGTGGACAGAATTGCGAAATCCAGTCATAAAAATGGAATTTGCCAAATTTCACAGGGGACTAATTCTCATGTTTGCTGAACTTTTAATAAATTGTTGTTAAATATCCAATATAGCAATCAGATTATGTTGGCGGTTGTTTTTGAAAGGAAAATAATACTAAAAACAATAAAAAAAAAAAAAAAAAGAATAATGGTTACTTATACTTACTGTATACTCACCAGTGTTGGGCAAGTTACTTCGAAACTGTAATGCGTTATTTATTACTTGTTACTGTCATTTCAAAGTAATTCGTTACATTACAATATTACTGTATTTAAAATGTAAGGCATTACACTACTATTGCATTACTTTTAAGTTACTCTCACCCAAATAACTGCAAATATGGATTTGGCAATCTAAATGTAGCTTATGATGCTCAATTAGCTCATTACACATTCAGTAGAAGGTGATGTGGTATCCGACTGAGCTTGGACCCATAAGAAATTTTACCACGATGTACTATAGTACATACCATGGTATACCATAGTAGTACCATGGTATACCATAGTAGTACTATGGTAGTACCATTGTACCTTACATATAACCATGGTACTATATAGTACTTCAGATATTATCATGGTACCATGGTACATTGCATGGTACTGTAGATGTTACTATGGTACATAGTATGGTACCTCAGATTTACCATGGTACCTACCATGGTACATACCATAGTACCTCAGATATAACCATGGTACATACTTTATAGTACTTCAGATATTATCATGGTACCATGATAATATCTGAAGTACTATACTGTACAGTATGTTATGGTACATAGTATGGTACCTCAGATTTACCATGGTACATGCCCTAGTACCTCAGATATAACCATGGTACATTCTGCCGTACATATTACCATGGTACATACTACCTCAGATATAACCATGGTACCTCAAATATTACCATGGTACTTTGCATGGACGCATGGTACAGACATCTTTTTACTTTAAGCCCGGGGTAAACTTTAGGCTTAAACTTTAGCAAAAATAAAAATAACTAATGAATAATAACTAAGCCAGATATTTTTATTTTATTTTAATTATTATTGTGAGTGACTGCAGTAGTGTGGGCATAGGCCATTTGGTCTATGAACGAGTCATAGATCTCCAAAATCAGTTTTAAATGTATAATGTAATATTAATGAGATTTTTATTTAAGTAATGTTCTAATTCTAGATGTTTGTAAATGCTGCATGATTTTGACGTGGTTTAATCAATGGCCGTGCGCGTGAACTTTGAACATTCATGTCGCTTTCAAACCCATACTGTCTATTTTTCAAACACTGGAGCGGCCGCGGCGCAGAGTTGCCATGGAAACGGAGTGAAACATTTTGCGCGGACGTTTCTCCTCTGCTGATCTCGCGGTGATTTTGGCGAATTTGTATGAAGGGAAAAAAAACTACCACTTTATTCCAGGTTAACTTACAATGCTTGTAACGCGCGTTACTGACATTTGTACCGAGTAAAATATTACATTTTTTCCCCCTGTAATGCCTTACATTACCGCGTTACAGCAAAAAGCAATGCATTACAGTAATTAATTACTTTTGTAACGCGTTACTCCCAACACTGATACTCACTGTATATATATTGTAACTCTTAATATTTAATTTTTAAATATTACATTTTATACATGTTTTAATGTATTAATATGTTCTTACTCCTCATTACAAAACAGATTACCAAATAATTTTTTTGGCTAGATCCCAACAGTTATTTTTATCAGACAAATAATACTCAATACCTCTTATATAAAGGCCCGATTTCACTTAGTTCAATTCGGCATTTAAGTGGCTTTTATAAGCGTGCCTTAGAAATAATTACAATAGCAGTGACATATTTTAAGATTTGTCAGTGCAAGTTGCTTTCAGTCAAAACAGCTCAAACATGCATTTTAGTCTGAGACTAGCTTAAGCCTTGTCTGTGAAACCGGGGGTAAATGTATTAAATTAATACTATTTAATTTTAAATTATATAAAATATTTAATTGTTTAAATATGCATTTTATTTTATTTTATTATTCATAACAAATATTCAGTACACCAAACAGATTTCATTAGTTGTATAAGTTGTACAAGTTTCCTTACTTCAATTAATTCAATGCATTTTGATGACTAAATTCAGGAAAACAGAATCCAGAAAAATTTAAATGGGCAAAAAAATGGATTCCAGAACATTTGAAATAAAAAAAAAATAAAAAAAAATAAAAAAATCTAATAATAATTTCGGAAAAAATAAAACACATTTCATTTGGCCCTAAAAGTCAGAGAACTCAAACATTTACATTTCATCAAATTCGTCCAAGTTAAATGATCTGTGTTATGCGGTCCACATAATTTGATTGTCTCAGTTGTCTATTTTTATTTCTAAGATATAAACCTGGGATAAAGGTGATACTTGCATGAAAAATAACTCCAAGTCTCCTCAGCTGGAGGAGTAAGCTCTGAGCAATAACATTTACCTCTGGGAACCAGCAAGACAGAATTCATCAAAAAGTTTTACAGTACGTGTATGGTACCACAGCATGGTTAAAATAACAGTCCTGGTCCAAAAATTGGTCCTTTCTGGTTCCCAAATAAAATTTGTATTGCTCAGAGGTTGATCTTGCATTACCAGCACTAACCCACACAGACCGACCTGGACCAGCATATAAATGCGTGGCGGTGTAAGCTGCATGTATCAGCAGGGTTCTCTGCCCCCTCTCAGGAGCCCTTTATTGTTTCTCAGCCTCCTCAAAGCCAATTGTAGGCCATGGGCTGTGGTCTGCACAACCTCCACACACGCTAATTCTCTAGCAACCTGCCTACACACTCTCGAAACATCAGAGTGTGGTGTTCAAGGACAAAATCACGGTGTTCTTTTTAATGGAAAAAAACATCACATTTTAGATGAACGGTCAGCTGCTTAATACATCCGTGCTGAACATTTTCGAGATCTGCTTTTGCCTGACAGTGGATGTAACATGAACCCGGCTTGACCGGAGACCAAACAGATCCTCTACAGAGCCTGATGGCAAAGCACCCATTATCACAGATAAAACTAAATAATGCGTAACAATCAATATTTCATGAGCTCGGCTAATGCACCCTCTTAAATGTTCCAGTTACAAATGCAAGGGATTGTTTGTTTGTGGATATAAAAGCAAATATGTTTGCATCTCTGCCCTTTAGATGCTGAAAACATAACATTTATGCGAGTTGTTTAGGGCTTTAGCATTGCAGTGATTTCTTTCCCTGACAACCACTTAAGGAATGATGATGCCGAGCTTGATTCTGAGCAAATAAAACGTGGCTTTATTTAGCATTCGCTGTACTGACACGGTATTGCTATTTAATCTTCATTTGAAGGTGTTAAGTCCCTTCTGCATGACCCATGTCAGAGCTTCAACACATCTCACCTGTCATGCTTTGACCTCGACATGAAAAGATCTGGAGATAGTATCACGGCAGGGCTGCTAAGAAAAGAAGTATGCACTCTAAAGAGTGAACATACACTACAAAAAGAGTATTTGAGTTTAATGTGCAAAAAGTCCTGCAGATTGCACAGAAAAATTGCAGAAAGAGAAAAAAGGATCATACAAATACACTTGCCAAATAAATCACTGATCAAAAACTTTAAAAGGAACATGGTTTAAGTGTAAGAATGATTATCTGATCCACACTGATGAAACTAAAGTGCAAAATCAAACAGACAAAACATCTGCCATGACTTGCGTGTCTTTTAAAAAAAAAATCAACAATCAGAAGAATTTCTACTATCTAAAATGGCTAAATAATGTTTTTTCTCCACCTGGTATGTGAAATATTCAACCCAGGCTCACTATACATACAATTCACTGCAGTTTCCAGCTGAAATGAACACTTGTATTCCTTTTTACACAAAGTATGATTACAGGGGCAGATCAATTAATGAAGTCTCCCCTGCTGAAAAATCCATGTTGGTCCAGGCTGGTTTATGTTGGCTAAAGCTGGTATAGTCCTGGTCAAGTTGGTGGACTAGCATAGTCATGCTGTTCTCAAGCAAAACCGAGCTGGTTTGCTGATCCACCAGCTCTCCCGCTTCCAATGATGGGGATCAACAAACCAGCATCTCATAAAACATACCTTATGCTGGTGACCAGCAATCTGGATTTTCTAGGAGGGTCATTGCACAGGTCATTACACAATACTATCACCTCAAAACACTTTTACCATAGTACATGATGTATGCTCCACATGTATGGCTTTTCTGACATAGTAAACTTGCTCTATAGCGCACCTGGTCCAGTGTTCAGTTATGAGTCCCATGAAACAAGGTTGAACAAAAGTGCTCAAAGCTGAGCAAAACCAGGTAAAGTGGCATGGCTGCTTCGGCAAATTTATTTTCGAAACACTATCAGTTAGGTTTAGGATAGAGTTTGGTGTAGGTGGTACGTTGCTTTCAAATGTGACCTTTTAGCGCCACCCACCAGACATTTCATTCCCGAGCTGCCGCGATACATGCATGAATCCACATAATAAAATAATGTCACAGTCATGTTTATCTGTTTCGGAGAAAATTGAAGCAGCACTTTTTAGCACCTCTCACTGGACATTTCACTTTGAAACTAGTAGCAACGTAATATCATTTTTGCAAAAATGCTTTTGGAAATGGGTTGGAACTATTCCTTGCAGTAAGCCACCAAACCATAACAAATTTTGGAAATAATCTCATGTGTCGTCCATCCATTTTAGTCACAGGTGCCATTTCCCAGAGAGAGAGACTGGTTCATTTTGCATTTCTGCGATTTCCACAATGACAGTGCTGCAATGATTGTCTCAATTTTGAGAGGAAAAACTTGCAAAACCTAAATTATCTCATTGTCATGAGATTAAAAATAATGCAAAATACTACAACAATTTTAATGCACCCACCATTTTTGCACCTTATTGTATTTAAATGCACAAAATCAGACTTCTTTCTTGCTAATATTTTACCCCTACACTGCCCATATAATTATTAAAATTGTCTATAGTATAGTCTTTAGTGGTGCTTCAAAAGATCAGGAGCCAATGGTTTCAAAGTTGAAAGGTTTGAACCTCACAACGGTTGACCAGTGCACATCATGTCGCCAGGGTTAGCTTGATGCTTCACTGGGTTTCATCGGAAAAAAAACTATGTGTATAGGCCTTTATAATAATATTTCAAATGCTAAAATATAAAACTCTACTGATGACTCACCAGAATGCGTCCTGGAAGATCTATGATGCCAAGAAGACGTGACTGCTGAGTAATCACTGAGAAACCTTTACTTTCAACCTCTCTGAAACCTGAAACATAAGGTGATAAACACTGTTAGACAGATTTTCAACCTTATATACCTACCACATTAATATGCAGCTTCTATTGTACATAAAATATTACATAAACTGAGGCTACAATGTAACTCGGGTGCAAGGGTGAACTCAATGTATCTGTACACGCCTACGGTACTTTAGATTGGCTGCTAAAAACTAACATAGAAAATGAGTCACAAATCAAAAGGAACATTTCCAGCACTTAAACTTGTGCTTTTAAAAGCACTTCAGATTGTTTGGATGCAACTTAACAAGATCATTGATATTGATTGAGGTTGAGTGGAGAAAAGGTCAAACTCAGGGCCGTGTGGTGAACAAATCATGAGTAGATACAGCATCTGTGCTCTGCGGGATGTCGTCCCTTCAACACGTAGCTCTGACTCACACGTCTGTTTGGCTGTAAATTAAACGTGCTTTATCTCTCACTGTTTCTCTCTATGCAGAGACATATTGTGTCCTCCTACCTACAACAAGAGCCTGTTGAACTGAGGATAGCACATCTCAGAGCTCCAGCTGAGAAAGCGTGATCAGCGTGCAAGCCAGAGACGGTATGAGGAGGAGGAGACAGACCACTTGTAGAAAAATGAAAGGGGGATTCGCAATGCTTAGTATGGAAACTGAGTGAATGCTAGTCAAGGCTGGTTAGCGCTGGTTTGGTGCTGGCATAGCAGGAGACCACCATAGAAATGCTGGTTGACCAAGGAATTCTCACTGAGAAGATATTTTGAAGAAAGTTTTTTGTTCATCCAATGAAAGCCAGTGGGGTTCAATGTTGTCTGGTGCTTCGAAATATCTGAATAAAAAAAGTCATACAGGTTTGCAATAAAATTATCATGGCTTCCAGTTAACTATTCCTTTAAGCTAGTTAGCAAGTCTGAATAGCTACATAATCACGTTGAAAGGTCACGCGTGACGTAGACGGAAGTACCAATCCCAGTGTTTTCAAAGCGAACGTGCAAAGACTACGTTAAACACCCGTTACAAAAAAAGGTAAACCAACAATGTCAGACAAGTTTGAAGTTGGTGATTACGTAATGCATGAAGTCCTGGACGTGCATCACAGAGCTAGTGCAGGATGAGCATTTGTGGTCAAAAAGTATATATATAAAAAAAAATTCAATCGTTTCACTAGATAAGACTATTATTACTCGGCTGGGATCATGTAGAGCCCTTTAAAGCTGCATTGAAACGGCAATTTGGACCTTCAAACCGTTGGTCTCCGTTGAAGTCCACTATATGGAGACAAATCCTGGAATGTTTTCCTCAAAAACCTTCATTTCTTTTCGACTGAAGAAAGAAAGACATGCACATCTTGGATGACATGGGGGTGAGTAAATTATCAGGAAATTTTCATTCTGGAGTGAACTAATCCTTTAAGTATGAAAACATTGCATTCAGTTCACACTTAAGTATATTCTTTTAAAATATATTATTTGCATAATAAGTTCTCTTTTAAAAGTATACTAAAGTGCGCTTCTTTCACAAGGGTTATAGCACTGAACAATGTGGCATATTTAGACACAAGATGCTATAGTGAAAACACATCTAAAACAATGGCCTGAACATCAAGTCCATATCAACAGACCACTGGAATGCTATTTCAATTGAATATCTGAATACCTGGCATTCTGAATGTGGTGCTGTGAATCACATGAGCTTTAAATTCCAGTCAAAATTCCAAGACTGATCACAGGACACAGTGCTGTGGGAGGGACGTGCTGGGGATCTGTGGCCTGTGAAGTTGAGGTGGAGTGCGGTTATTCGAAGTCTCCTGTGACTCTCAATTGCAGTGCTGTCACTCCAGTTTGTGTCCAAACAGCATAAGGGGTCATTACGAGACCAAAGTGGAAAATAATGGAAGAGTCATTAAAGCCTGGGGGAAACGATATCTCTCCACAGTGTGGGGGGACAGGTAGACTATTGCCCTGAGGAGATTACCGTAATGAGGTAGAGTGTCTCGGCCAAAAGCTACGTTCACACAGACAGTGTTTGGACTGATAACCATTTTCATTAGCAGGACTGACTCTCAAGTTGTTATATTAAAACAACAGTTTGCAATAGTAGCTTGAATTCCGTATGATTTAACAGTCAAGCTCATTTTCTAGAAAAAAAAAACAAAATAAAAAAAAACAAGGGACAAGTAGCCGTGAAGTATGATTCCATTCACACAGTGCGGTGTGTTCAAGTTTGAGATATGATGACATTATATACCTTTGTAAATTACTATGCTATCATTTATATAAATGTGTATACAACATACATGGGTACATAAAATATAATTTTATATAATCCGTCTGTCATAGTTTAACGTAACTGAGAAACGTCTGTCTCTTATGGTCACCGAGGCTGGATTTATTTTGATCAAAAATACAGCAAAGAAAACAGGACAATATTATTACAATTTAAAATAACTGTTTTCTGTTTGAATATATATTTAAAATGTAATATCTTCCTGTGATGGCTAAACTGAATTTTCAGCATCATTAATCCATTCTTCCGTCACATGGTCCTTCAGAAATCATCCTAATATGCTGATTTTCAGCTCAATATGCTTTCTTATGATAACAATAAGAAATGCTTTCTTATTATTATCAATGTTGAAAACAGCTGTGCTATTTGTGAAAAACATGATACATTTTTTCAGGATTCTTTGATGAATAGAAAGTTCAAAGAACAGCATTTATTTAAATTTTAGGCAACATTTTAGTTTAGGGTCCAATTCTCACTAATAACTAGTTGCTTATTATCACGCATATTTCTAGGATATTGTCTGTTTATTAGTACTTATAAAGCAAATATTAATGCCTTATTCTGCATGACCATATTCAACATCCCTTATTCCTACTACCTAATACCTAAACTTAAAGGGGTGGTATAATGCCCTTTTCACAAGATGTAAAATAAATCTCTGATTCTGTATGTGAAGTTTTAGCTCAAAATACCCCACAGATATTTGTAAACAACTTGTTAAAGTTGTCACTTTTTTAGGGTGAGCAAAAATGCACCGTTTTGTGTCTGTTCCTTTAAATGCAAATGAGCTGCTGCTCCCGGCACAGAGGGCGGAGCTTCAACAGCTTGCACTCACACAGACATGCACTGAAAATGTCAACAACTTTTAACCTTTTATGTTCAAACCGGATTCAGACAATGATGGAGAGACTCAAGAAGAACTGACAACATGTACAAGCAACAGGACGTTTCTGAATGGTTAGTTGATGAATTTATGTAGCTTATGTGAAGCTATCTTCTAGTCATTGATTAGCATATTCTGTTTTGATAATCTATAAATCGTGTTCTGGGGACGGGGTTTATGTAAATTGTAGGGTTTGTGATGTCACTAACCCTGGAGGAATGTCGTGTAGTCTCTACCAGCCGTTTGTTGTAGTCCTTTAAAAGCGATTTCTTTAAAAGCAAATATCTCCCTTTGCTTTGAACTTTGAGCACTGCAACTTTGCAGATGTTGTTTATGCTCAAACAACAACATTACACACTAACTAAAGTTAAAAAAGGTAAATCATAATCAACCACCCCTTTAACAACTACCTTACTAACTATTAATAATAAGCAGTCATTGGGAATTTATTGAGGCAAACGTCATAGTTAATAGTTAGTTAATAGTGAGGACCCTTAACTAAAGTGTGACCAAATTTTAGAATGTTTTGGTTTTTAATTTTTTTTTACAAGTACAACAAGTACTTTTGATCAATTTAATGCATCCTTGCTGAAATAATAAAGTATTCATTTTTTAAACAGTAATGCATATAAAGGGTGGAGAGTGTGTGATCAAAGCCAAAGGAAAAAAAACAAACATAGAACTGGTCTGGAGAAACTTTCCAGGTATGCATACCAGAATCTAATCTCCAGTCAAACAATTCATCAGTCATCGGCATTAAAAAAAACAGTCAATCATCCCATCAAAAGGCCCGATTCTGTTAGTTACCTGCCATGACTGCTCCTATCCATCAAATCAATCTTCAGTCAATCAAAGAGTTGCCATGGCAAATAAAAGTCCAGCAGCTGGGGAGAGGCTCTTAATTTAATAATCAAACAACACATCTGTGTGTGTGTGTGTGCGGGCACCAGTGTTGGGAGTAACGCGTTACAAAAGTAATTAATTACTGTAATGCATTGCTTTTTGCTGTAACGCGGTAATGTAAGGCATTACAGGGGGAAAAAATGTAATATTTTACTCGGTACAAATGTCAGTAACGCGCGTTACAAGCATTGTAAGTTAACCTGGAATAAAGTGGTAGTTTTTTTTCCCTTCATACAAATTCGCCAAAATCACCGCGAGATCAGCAGAGGAGAAACGTCCGCGCAAAATGTTTCACTCCGTTTCCATGGCAACTCTGCGCCGCGGCCGCTCCAGTGTTTGAAAAATAGACAGTATGGGTTTGAAAGCGACATGAATGTTCAAAGTTCACGCGCACGGCCATTGATTAAACCACGTCAAAATCATGCAGCATTTACAAACATCTAGAATTAGAACATTACTTAAATAAAAATCTCATTAATATTACATTATACATTTAAAACTGATTTTGGAGATCTATGACTCGTTCATAGACCAAATGGCCTATGCCCACACTACTGCAGTCACTCACAATAATAATTAAAATAAAATAAAAATATCTGGCTTAGTTATTATTCATTAGTTATTTTTATTTTTGCTAAAGTTTAAGCCTAAAGTTTACCCCGGGCTTAAAGTAAAAAGATGTCTGTACCATGCGTCCATGCAAAGTACCATGGTAATATTTGAGGTACCATGGTTATATCTGAGGTAGTATGTACCATGGTAATATGTACGGCAGAATGTACCATGGTTATATCTGAGGTACTAGGGCATGTACCATGGTAAATCTGAGGTACCATACTATGTACCATAACATACTGTACAGTATAGTACTTCAGATATTATCATGGTACCATGATAATATCTGAAGTACTATAAAGTATGTACCATGGTTATATCTGAGGTACTATGGTATGTACCATGGTAGGTACCATGGTAAATCTGAGGTACCATACTATGTACCATAGTAACATCTACAGTACCATGCAATGTACCATGGTACCATGATAATATCTGAAGTACTATATAGTACCATGGTTATATGTAAGGTACAATGGTACTACCATAGTACTACTATGGTATACCATGGTACTACTATGGTATACCATGGTATGTACTATAGTACATCGTGGTAAAATTTCTTATGGGTCCAAGCTCAGTCGGATACCACATCACCTTCTACTGAATGTGTAATGAGCTAATTGAGCATCATAAGCTACATTTAGATTGCCAAATCCATATTTGCAGTTATTTGGGTGAGAGTAACTTAAAAGTAATGCAATAGTAGTGTAATGCCTTACATTTTAAATACAGTAATATTGTAATGTAACGAATTACTTTGAAATGACAGTAACAAGTAATAAATAACGCATTACAGTTTCGAAGTAACTTGCCCAACACTGGCGGGCACACAGCTCTGCTCCGTATTATGCAGCTATGCCAACACACGCTCTCAATCTAAGACACTTCACTGAGGAATACATTAGAGAGGTATAGAGGTCAGGCAAACAGACTCTAATCAGATCAGCTGCCCTGTCACTAAGCTAACTACAAAGCCAGGACCTACAACAACTGCTTGGTTCCTCAGGGCTCTTCCTCACTGGAGAACATGAGTATGTTTCAAAACCTAGCGAGCTAGTGCACATTTTAAGACCTCCTAGGCATGCATCTGGTGCTAGAGCTGTTCTAGGTAGGCTCCATAAGTATGATGACTTCTAGGGTACCTTCTAGTGAAGGGGTGTCGACTCTCAATAGCTCTAGTGTTGGAATCGACTCCAGGACAGGAATCGACTCCTAGTATCGACTCCCAGTAAAGACGTGATGTGGTGAGTGCCTCAAACCAGTCAGTTAGTTGTGATTGGTGCAAAGAGATAAGATAATTCAATTACTCGTACCTCTTCTTTTTTTCTATGTTCAAAATTAGCAAACGCTAGTATTTTCTATAGAACAACGTTGACATTCATCATTTCAAGATAATGCCATCATGTGTCTAAATTAGACTGTAAAAGTATGCTGTATAAATAAAAAGTATAGTGCTTTGTGTTGTACTTTTTACAACTTTTAGGAGGGGAAAGATACATTAAATGTGTAATAAGAACTGCTATCTTATATTTTTTAATCCTGACCCTATTTTGATTAAAAGCAAATGGAGTCGAGGAGTCGAATCCGCCGACTCCAACATTAGGAGTCGGGAATCGGAGTCGACTCCAAAAAACCCGGAATTGAACACCCCTAGTACGTATCTTCACAAAGAAGCCAATCCCAGAACGCACATCACAATGTCAAAATGATGGTGGACAAAAAAATCATAACGAAAGTTATATTTAATTCAATATAAAATGTATATTTCATTCAAGTTAATATAAAGTGTTACCAAATACACTTTTAAGATTTGAAGTACACTACAAGTGCACATTCAATACAATTAAGTGCACTTCTTGTTCACAAGGGTCAATATGCCTACCAGTGCCCTCTATTCAACATCATTGCATTCTGTCTAACTGTTTTAAAGCGAGAACAAATCCTGTCTGAACAGAGTCTCAGAAGGCAGCTGCCCACGTACTGTTGGTAGACAGCAAGGAAGCTCACTAGGATTTTTGTAAAAGAGCTATATAATATTCAGAATATAAACATGTGTAAGAACGCATGTGAGGAAATTACAATATCATGGCTTGAACACGCCTCACGTTTCTCTAAATTAGCCCCTGCTATTTGCAGTTGCGATGGGAAGAAATTGCCTGTAAAGGAGAAAAAAAAAGATGTACGCTCCGGTGAATAATGCTAAACAACAAACAACAGCCCCAGCCTTCAAGTAGAACAATACCATCATTAGATAACGGGCTGTTCTCTTTTCAGGACCGACCCTCGGGTTAATGAACGTATCTGCATCGCTTTATGCACCATTACATGGCTTTATCTTCCTATGTCACTAATGCAATTCACGACAAAACTCAATGAAGAGACGTTCTGAAATAGCAGTCTACACCAGCCCTGAAATGCCTGGTATGAAAAATACTGAGGAACTCACTAGTGCAACTGAGCTTGGGGGTAAGCAGGTATTTTCTGCCGTTTTGCAAGACCTTTATGCACTTACTGTGGAATATTGTCACCACTGAAAGTATCTGAACATGTTTGAAGTGGAATGAACCTGAGCTGCCCCCAATATTTCCCTTTTAAAATAACATCACAGACAGGTGAAGGTGACATTGCCCAATGTGAAACTCAGGTATTGTACAGAAGATATAAATGTTCTGTAATTAAAAAAATGATTTGTAATGCTGATTTCATCTGAAAACTGCCCTACAACACCTTGCTGTGCTTTGATCATGAAAAAAGAGATATTCCTGAGCTGTAAAATCTGATTGCATGAGGAACATTCAAAGCAGTTATAAAACAGCTGATTTACACACATTTGCGACCGCATATCAATTGAATTTTATATAACAGTGCTCAGTTACTTGGCAACCATAGACAGCCTACAGTTGACCTAATGATTCTGATCATTAACTTGACAAAATTTTCCATCACTTTTTACACAACGCTGCCCCGCCATTGACGAGTTTTTACGGCAATCCATGTTTTCACTGTTATGCTGTAGAGGGCGCTATTACGGATAATCTGAAATAATAATGCATCTCCAGATCTAAAAAAGCGAAAAAGAAACAGAAACAAGTGATAGAAGTATTGCTTATGCACATGTAATCAATCATCAAACATTAAACAGCATATGAATCAAAACTGCCTAAGAATGAAATGTCGACCCACAACGAGATATAGGATTGTAAAGCTTTAGGGGAGTTGGTTGACTCGATCTACTCCATCTATGTTTTTATCATCATTCTGAATCCGGTCCAAATGTAGTCACTGACAATTTGAAAGAATTGTAAGAACTGAAAAAGAAAGAACTGAGCCTCTACTTAGAGGTGCTCTAAGCGATGTCACTCGTTTTTTAGGCCAAAACCTTTTTTGTCACATCCAGCAAAGATCTCCTCACTATCCGCTAGCTGCCTGTCCCCTGAACACACTGTAAAAAAACGCAGTCTCTGCGGACAGCCCAGGCTCCATAAACGGCAAGAAAAACAAACTGGCCCAGCCTGGACCATGAAACATAACAAACAGTGTTCCAGCCAATAACCAACAAGAATGATTTGGGGGTGGGGGTTGGGGGGTTAGTGCGTGTGCACATGAAGGGGGGTGTGGGGAGTGGAGGAGAGAGAAGCATGAAGAAGGAAGTTAGCTACAGGAGAGATGTCCTAGACAACGACAACGACTAACGGTAAAAATGTATATTCTTGAGAATTTTGATACGGCCGACACACAACCAAAGAGACGACGTTACGATGAACAAAGAAGAGGGAAAAGGAGAAGGAACGCGTGAAGTCCCGAATTTACATCGGAAAAGCGTTCAAAAGGTGGCGAGAACTCCGCCGGCAGAAGGGCTTCCAATCCGACATTCAGGTGGCTCTGCTTTTGCTGGACAGGTGGGTAAATCCAGTTTGGTTTTTCTAAATGGTTCATGAATGTTTCAGGAAGCACGGAAGGGAAGGGAAGGGGAGGGGATGAGGAGGAGGGAGGGTCGAGCTTGTTTGACAATACTTTGAACGTCAACAAGAAGTGACATCACCCAATATCGCTTAGAGCAGTGGTTCCCAAACCTGTCCTGGAGGACCACCAACACTGCACGTTTTCTTTTTCTCCCTAGTCAAACACACCTGATTCAACTCATCAGCTCATTAACCCATGTGATAATGAGCTGATGAGTTGAATCAGGTGTGTTTGACTAGGGAGAAAAAGAAAACGTGCAGTGTTGGTGTTCCTCCAGGACAGGTTTGGGAACCACTGGCTTAGAGCTTCTTTTTTATCAACACTTGAATATGGGTAAATGTAATAATATAAAGCAACAATTTTAACAAAAAGCTGAGAAAAATGCGATTTTGGCAATGACTATTGTATATTCAGATATTTATACAATAGAATATTCTGGGAGCCAATTTTGTGAAAATGTGAACAATTTTCTGAGGGACAATTGTTAACATTGAAATTCTAGAGTAGATTTACGCGAGATTACTGGTGTCTTGTTCTCGGGCGAAACATCTGAAGTCAGGAGAAAGATTCCATTTGCCATCTAGTTGCCATCATGCTGTCTAGGAGAAAAAACTGAGATATTAAATTGATCTTGTTAGCAATTGCCCTGCTGACAAAACCAACAAGACTGTGCCCCATCTTTTGTAAAACCAACTAATGACCATCTCTGACCAGATAATAACCAGCCTTGAAAAGCTAGAAACCACACATTTTGCTCCAAAATACATCTATCGTCTCAAACAAAATTGCCTTTCCTTCAGGCACAAAGAAAAGTGAACTTTGTGAATAGAGGTAAAATGATGAACCAAAATAATTACATCAAAAGTTAATAAAAAAAAACAAAAACTAATTGGCACCTTACAAACTCCGTCTATCAGTTACAGTGATGAATGTTTCATTGACTATCTGACGCAAGTGACTCGAATCTGCTCAATTCATTGTCAGCATTGCATCCTGCAGGAATCATAATTGGCTCCCACCCAATTTCTCTTCATTTTCCCTCTCCTCACCACTTTCAAATTCTCCTATACCTCCCGAGCGCAATTCCATCAGGTCCCAATGGCAAAATCAGATCAGCGCCCAATAGCCATTAGCTCCTCTATTTAAAGAGATCTATGCAGTTGTGAAGGCTGCTTAGAGTTAATTACGCTGCCTGTCTGTGTTTAGCCTGTGGCAATACTGCACTCCGATGGGAAGATTATTGAGTTTTATTGCTCTTCTAATGGAGAATCCCCCCCTTCCCCCACTCGCCTCACGTCCATTCAGACCATAGGCAGGGCTATAAACCGCCTCCGAAGCCTTAAAACCGACTTCTGCCCCGAACCGATAAGGAGCTGTAACAAAACACATTGATTTGGCCCATAAGGATTAAAAAGCAAAAGGCACCATCGTCCATCCAGAGTCGATGCAGTTTTATGACACAGTGCTAAAACTCAAATGGCTGCATGGTGCTGGGAGGTTGAGTAAAGTTCACTGGGCCGTTAAGGCATAAAATGGTCAGTGACAGCTGGGGTGTGTCTGTGGATGTAAAGGGCACTATCTGCTCTGTTATTTTAAATTATAATAGTCATACAACAGATAAATCAGGTAACTGTCACTCAAGTTGCCTTATTGACTGTTTCTCAGCTTTAAATGAAAGGAAATCTGTAGGACAAGGGACTTTGTGAATGAATCCGATTTAGACGATTAAAGTCCCACAGGGCTAAAGCTCGCTAAAGTAGCTGGAGCATCTAAATCCCTGGAGGTAGATAAAAACCCTCCAGAATTCAGCAAACAGACAGACAGCTTCAAAGGAAAACACACAATATACAGAGCAGACCCAAAACACAAATTTCTCTTCTGGCCAAAACACTCCTCCAACACAGTTTCCACAGGGCTAGGTAACATTCAAACTGAATAATTTACAATAAGAAATGAATAGTGTTACAAACAACAGCACATATATGACATTAAACGCTTTACTAGCTATCAGTCTTAAGAAGTTGACTGAAGAGTATGAGGGCTTTTATGATGTACTTGAGACATATGGCCTCTCAAGTACTGCCACAGTATGGCATAATCTTTTTTGCATTATTCACTATGCATACTGTGCACATGTTTCGAATCCTATTTTGGCTAAGGCTAAGGTAGCATTAATTGTGTATTTCATAGACAAGGCAATTTCACAAAGCAGTGCATCAAGCTCATGCGTATAGAGTATTGTGCCATTGGCGACATGCTAACAATAAATCAATGCACCTCACTTGAGTAGCACTATTTGGATGATCGTATGTCGGTTTAGAGCATTCCAGATATGGTCACTTATTAGTTTTCTGTTTCATTTAAGATTCAGTCTTGAAAGACAGCTGCCTATGTTGGCAGTAGAGACCGTAAGCCGGGTTGCCAGGTCTGTGCAAAAAAAGTAGTCCAATGGCCAGTCAAAAATAGCCCAAAAATAGCCGAATGCGTCTCTCCTTTTGGCAGATTAATTCTCCACTGAGCACCGAAATTGTACTTACGGGGGTGGAAATCAAAAAAAATTTACCGCGGCAACAACTTCGCGGGAAAACCGTGGACTTGGCAACGCAACACTGACAGTAAGCCAGCTCTCCGGGTTTTGGAACAGAGCTATGGAAAACCTGGAAAGCCAATAGGCTACTGAAAATCCCATTCCATTTCCATTTTAAGATGTTTCCAATGTATCACCCGTGATCATCTTTTTTACCTATTGCTTGACCAGACTGGCAGAAGATCAAAATAAATAAATAAATAAAATTGCACATAACCATATTTATCTCAGAGGCAATGACACCATTCACTGAATTAAACATGCAATGTAAAGAGGTCATGTGATGACAAGCATATCTGTTGTAAACTGTTGTAAAAAGGCATACTGTTTGAAACCAGGGTATCTGCAAGTCTAATTTATTACTTTTAAGACCTTTTTTAAGACATGCACAAATAACAGTCTCTGCGTGTATCTCAGATTCTTGAACTTAATTAAACAAACTGGAGCACACATTTAACTGCAAAACAGGACATGAATTAGAGGTTGATCAATATTGGATTTTGCTGATACGATGTGTTTGAATAAAGGCATAAAAAGACTACTGTACCAATACTAGTAAAATCAATATATTGAATATGTTAAATTATGTTCTTAGTCTTTTCTTTCATGTAATGGGGTATCCCTGATAGAAGCCACAAGAATGCAGAATACGGGACTTTTATAAGCCCAAAATGCACAAGGACTCTTATTTTGAAATATCAATGCTTTACAATTGTAGCTGCTCATTCAAAAAGATGGAGATAAAATATGCACTCTTACAACCAGATACAACATATTGTAATATAAACACCATAAAGTAAACATTGTCATAATTCATCAACAGTAGATTATGAGCAATCGCTTGGCATTAATGTGTGGTATTCAGTGATTGCAACTGCACTGAAACATCAAGCCTGTAGAGTAGCGTTTTGATTTTAAACTGGCAGTGCTCGCATTTATTTATATATCACAAATCTTGATTTTCCATCCCCAAAATTGTTAAAGACTCGCGGGGACACTGGTTTTAAAGACATTTAAAAAACAGTAGGCAGTATATAGCATACAAGCTAGTATTTGTTCTACCTGAGTTGTTCACATTCGAAATTATGCATTTCTATGGCAACACTATCAACCCAGTGGCCAGGTGGTACAGCAGTTACTGCCACATGGTGCAAGTCGGAGCTCTCGGTAATTGTAATTTACGAGTTCTACTTGTAATGAACGAGTTCTACAAGGTTTTTACAAGTTGAAATCTCGTAAGTACGGTCATTTTAACATGGTGTGAACGCAACTCTAGTATTAGAGCTACATTCAAAAATAGCTAAATTCTTTTCCATTGCACTGGAGACAAACATGGAGGTTCTGTTTCATAAAGTAGATCCAATATCCTTATATTTTTACACAATGTGTGAATGCAGTTCATAAATACAACAGTGTCCTGTGCCATGGCTTTTACTAACAGCAAGTCTTTGAACGCACATCACACCTCTCAGGGGAAAAGACAACAAGACGAATTATCAGGTAATGTTCCATTAACAGGCAAGTGCTGCTAATGCATCCATAAACACAATTACAATGAAAAACAAGCACAGCGTGAGCAGGGCAGCTGATATTTTTATATTTATTTGCTGATATTATATTTGCATGACCATTATAACTGACTGAGTGAACATGTGATGCCGGTCGACAGCAAATCTCAGATCCTCACATGTTTGTGTCACCCTGGATCTCTCTCGCTTATGCAGCAAAGCAACTGTCCTTACAGAATATTTAACAATATCTTCCCTTTTCTCCCTCGTTTTCTTTCCTCCACCCCCTCAGCTCGTCAAACGAGTCCTTAGTCAGCAGTAAATTCCACACTTCCAAGGATTTGGCCCAGCGTGATCCGTCACGCAGTCTCCAGGCAGGAGAAGTAGAGGAGGAAGAGAGCCTGAGTTCAGCTGGCAAGCAAAAGACCATGGGGGATTGTGGGTAAAAGACCAGCCATTCCAAACAGTCCATCAGACAGAGTACTAAGTATATATATATTCAGTGCACTCACGTTAAGCAGTATGTACTAGATAGAAATCTCAACTGCTTGATTGTTATAGTCGGAAAAATGTAACTATATTATTGTTCAGCGATAAATTCAAATTTGGATATACATCCTACTTTACCTGTATACATACTCACATAAAGTAATATATAGCAAATTTCGGCTGTGTGATTATATAAGCGCAAAAATGTAAACTATTATCGCACAGCTCTATATATAAAGTCGGATATATATTATATCAGACTTTATCCGCATACATAGTAGACTCTTATATGCACTCAATAAGAAACCACAACTGCCTGATTTTACTTTGTTGCAAAATGTTGCCCAGGTCTTCATGTAAAGGTGAATATATATCAAGTTCTGTCATGAAACTTTAGATGGCGCAGGGTGATGGGTCCTTAACGCAACCTGATGACATTATTACATGTCACGTGCTTACTACATGGCACAAGCTGATTGGTTCCTATCGCATCTGCAGCCAGAGAGCTTGCTGCTCAACATTTTAATAGCTGGTTAGCGTTATTAACTATAGCAGTTTGTAGCACATTTTCAGAGAGGTTCTTCTGAAACCCTCCACCTCCCCCAGCTCCACCTGTATAGATCTGCTACGGGTAATTATGCTATTTGTGCAGCAGCAGTATGCTCACAGCAGCATATCAGTGTATGTATAGGCAGTGGCAAGTCCTTGCACTTGCTCTAAGCAGCAGCAATAATCTACAACAACAGCAACAATATCAACAGCAGCAGCATAGAAGATCTATTCCACCAAGATCAAATATAAGAACATTGTCATATCTTCCATGAGCTGTCATGATAGAAATATGTATGTCCATCTTTATCCACATACATAAAGCATGCTCATGTAGGGCATTATATACTGAACAGCATATCTCAACTGCCTGAATTTTTATTTCGTCACAAAATGTAACTGCTGCTCTTTACATAAAGTTGGAAATATAAGTATGTCCATCTTTATCCGCAAACATACAGTATACTCATGTAGAGCGATATATGCTATAGCATATCTCAACTGCTTGATTGCATTCATGCAGTAGTATCATCACAGAATTTAAACTAGGCCAATATTATCACCCAACTCTAATCTGCTTAATTTGACTATAATGCATGAAGACATTAAGATATTATAAACATTAGCATTAGTGGTCGACGGATATATCGCCAAGGCCAATATATCGGCTGATATTTTTAAGTTTTTAAGTTTTTCTGATTGGCCGATGTGTTGGAAGCGGGACTTTTATTTTGACGGTGAACACCAGCGCCTGAGAACGAAGAGAACGGCAGAGCCTGATCACACAGCGCTCACTCACATTCTCCGTCTTCATTAGTTTACGATCTCTGTCAGTCATATCTAATACTTTGAACTGGTAAACAAAGAAAGTAAATGGTAAGCGAAAAAGTAAAGCGTTTCCTTTATATTATTTGTAACAGAAAAGGGAAACAATCAGGCTAAAATACTTTCTCATTTACCGCCAACATTCAGCAAATGCGCATCTACATCATTTAAACAAATATCTGAATATCTAATAAACATTTAATTTCACAAACCTTGCAGATTTAATGGAATCCAGCTGTGACATCTTGTGAAGTGTGCATTTGTAGCCTGATAAACGTGTTACTGCGAGTGACGGTCGGTCCGTGCGAAGTGAGTGAATGCGAACAGAAGATCAGCTTCACAGGACACGCGATCGAAAAACTAAACTACGGTAACTAAAATATGCTGTGCTATATCCAGTTACATCCACTGTGTCATATTCATATCGTTTTCACTGTGTGCTGTATGTAAAATTAGCGTTACCTTGTCTTTATTTGAAAAACTATACCATTGCGCATGAAATTACCAGATTACTGAGTGCCCTGTTACAGTGTTTACTTCCTTTTTATTCACAAATTCATATATTTTTAAACAATTACTTTATTTGTAAAAAAAACTGCAACAGGACTGCAGATTCAAGAAGTTGCCATTCTAAAGTATAAGCATGTTTAATTGAAAGATTTGTTTTCTAATTTATTTCCAATTTATTAAATATTGATTAAAATAAATATAAAGTATATATATATGTATATATATATATATATATATATATATATATATATATATATATATATATATATATAATATTGGCTTTATATCAGATATATAAAAAAAAACAATATCCGTCGACCACTAATTAGCAACATGAATTTCTGTAAAGCTGCTTTGAAACAATGTGTATTGTGAAAAATCGGACTTGACTTCACCTGACGGTAAGGACATTCTGTGAGGGTTCGTGAATAACGACATACTTCTATAATGACGATAAAAAGAAAAGCAACAGCACACAAATATCAGATCTCACTGTGGACCGGCCTTTAACAATAGGCCCTCCGCTTGCTTTTTCCCAAGACTCTCGGGAGATCGCTCTGTGCAGAGAGATTTGGGCATTGAGGTTTTTAGATAACCTCCCCGGTGTCCTTTGAGAACTCACTGCAGGGGCCGGGCCCCGATCCTCGTCCCCCAGGACAGCCATATTCTCTATTCTCATTCATCTGACTTCACATGTGGAGAAAACCAATGAATGTGGCTTAATATAGCTGCAATTTGGTGCATTGTGGGGGATGAGACATTTTGATTGTGGACCTGTGATTGTACCCAAATGGAAAAAGAGCCCGGGGGGCTTCATCACACACTTGTCTTGCTAAACATTTAATGAAGTAGATGTGCTTCAGAAACTAGCTAATATGAATAGGCTGCAGATTGTTGCGCTAAAGCGCTCTCTTATGAAAAATAAGTGCTTAATTGTATTAAATGTGCACGTCTAATGTACTTCAATTTTTTGAAAATATATTTCTAAAAAATGAATTGCAGATAATATAATATTATTGAAATAAAAGGCTACTTAAGTGTACTTTAAGAGAACACTTTCATTATTGCTTTTTTAAAACTGAAGAACACTTTTAAAAAGTGCACTTTGTAATAATGTCAAATTTAAAGTTTTACTTTATAGTACATTTTAAATCATTATTTTTTAATAATCTTTTGACATGTTTCAAAGAAGTACACTTATTTTGATGTGTTGATCATACTAAAGTTACTAAAGTACTTGATTACAATTGTAACTGTTATTCTGTACATTTACATATTTTATTAATTTTGCAAACACTTTAATCATATTTCAAAAACAATCGTACAAATTATAAAATTACATATAGTCCTGCTGGGGTAAAAAAAAATACAATAAAAAATAACTGCATTTAATATAAATTTAAACTATAAACCATTTTCATTTAATTGTAAATAACGACCATGAAATAAACGATCTTAATGCTGGTTTGCGGAGATTCTTTGCCTCCATGTCATGCGTTAAAATAGTTGAATGCACAGCTATAGCCATGGATCATCTATTATATAAATGCTCTTTTTAAAAGTATGCCAAAGTGTACTTCTTTTTCACAAGCGTTATGTAAGAAAATGACACACAAAACCAGAGCTAGCCTGCTGTAATGCAAACGCCATAAACCGTTCACACCTACGGCAGCTGATCAGGCACATTCCCCACCTCCTACTTGAAATCCAACAACACAAGATTGTGAGATTGTAAAGGGCCTTTATATGTGTAAAAGAGCCAGGCGGGGGTTACGAATGTGAATGATTTAGCTGAAGGATCATCACAACTGGTCGTAACCACACATATGTATACGCTGGTGGTTCCTCAAAAATGACTCTAGGGCCTTGGAGACACCAGATTTTAATTAAAAAAGAATCAATGGCTTTTGGCATTGGCCTTATCATTCTCATTCTCAGTACCTTCTCTGACCCTGGGTCAAGGAGAAAAGGGAGGAATGATGCGATGATGGAGTTACTGAGGGCTTTTGTTGAACATAATGTTTGTCTCCTCACCCTGAGCAAATGTACCAACAAATGTCTTCAGTGAAGAGTTGTAGACAATGTTAGATGAAAGCGAGTCAGACGTGTTGTTCTGACAGGGTTTCTGTTGAGGCTTGACGTTGCGTTCTTGTATAGGGAGGAAACAAAGGTAGTTTGTGATTAAATAATTAATGTTTAGGCAAATATTCTGAACATCGTTTCCACTCTTTTTCCCTAATCGATCATAGTCTCAGCACGTGCAGTGGTGCGACTTACAACATATCTAATGAAATAATTATGGCAGCGTCAATGCAAGAACGTATCTTCAAACTATATGAACATATTAGTTGTATAGAAAGTACACTTTAAAAGTGTATTTAAAAAAAAATACTGTACTTGCAATATAATATCAATGAAATAAAAGGCTACTTAAGTGTACTTGAAAAGACACAGTGTTGTTCTTAACACACTGAAAAAGTATGTACACACTTTAAAAATACACTTTTAAAAAGTGCACTTTCTAATAATGTCAAATTAAAGTTTTAATATTCTTTTGTACACTTATTTTGATGTGTTGTCTAACATTTTAAAGCACATCTACAGTACTTGATTATAATTTTGGTTTGATATTATACATTTGAATGAATATATTTTAAATGCTCTAAATCGCAACTTCCTTATTACACATGTGTAATTACAAATATATTTGTTTCAAAAGAAATTACATTAAAGTTTAGTTTACTGTTAATGCTTGCCAGCACATTCAGCACAACACTTTAGCCAAATTTCAAAGATAATAGAAGTAATTGTGAAATTGCACATAAAAAATGTTCTTCAGTCCTACTTAAGTGGGACAAAAAGTGCAGCTATATGTAATAGTAAACTATAATACATTTAAATGCTATTAAGTGTTCAGAAAAAAATAGTGCATCAAGTGCAAAGTCTAAAGTGTGCTTCTTTTTCCAAGTATACACACAATCTTTTTCTTTAAATGGCAAAAAAAACTAAAAAAAAAAAAAAAAAACTTAGGCATTAGGCCTATACATTTTTTTGTTTGCATAAATTTTGGTCACACTACATCTTTGGTAGAACATAACACACAGTGAGAGCAACATATCGCGCTCCTGCAAGTATGCTGGTTAAAATCTGTAATATTTCATTATGCCTAACCTCATTCCTCCCCTATAATTTCCTGTCAGCCATCACTATCCCAATGAATGAATGCCAAAAGTGAGGACTGTAAAGCTGAGAATTTGTCTCAAGACCATTCATTTTCTTGCTACTTCTATATGTGTCAGCAGAAGATCAATTAAAAACTGTTTTTTTCTGGAGTGCGCCAATAGCGGCCGCGTGTCGTGGGTGCTGACCCGCCAGTCATTAATGCTCTCAGTGCATTTCTGTGGGTGCATTGAAGCAGGATGTGGGCGGTAAAGCCAATCCTCATTTCAGGGTCACTTCAGTTCTTCTCTCAGCGCTGTCTTGTATAACACTATTCACGATATTCACCTTTAGTCTTTATTTTTATGTTTCAGCTAACGTGAGTGTGGGATTATACGTTACTGCACCAAAAACTCGGCCATCAAACCATCAAAAGCTCCTTTGCTGTAACTGACCTCGATGCTAAAAACAGCATTGTGGAGTCTTGCATTGCATAACTCATCTCACAACAAAGAGAGGCCTCTAGTGTTAGCGATGAGACCTGTGGCAAGGTTTTCCATTAAGACTGAGAGGTCACAGATATCTGCGTGCACCTGTGAGACTGAGCTTATGATGTGCTAATCACTGTGTGTGACCATAGGCTGTAAAACCAGCATGCAAACAACCCCAGTTCTGTCAAACCAACTTTACACGAGTCATGAGTCACTTCTAGAGCATAAAGTGTGCAAGATGTGGGGGGTGTATGGTCACAAAGATATGTTATATTCATATTAGATAGATAGATAGATAGATAGATAGATAGATAGATAGATAGATAGATAGATAGATAGATAGATAGATAGATAGATAGATAGATAGATAGATAGATAGATAGATAGATAGATAGATAGATAGATAGATAGATAGATAGATAGATTAACTCATCCATGATGAGAAAATGTAATATAAATATATGCTGCTTAATTAAAAAAAAAATCCTCCAGACCAAGAAAAATCAGGATAAAGTCAAGATAAAAAAGATAAATCAAGATTTTGTAGCAATAATTTAAAGTGGCAAGAAAAAAACTATTTGTCAAGAAGATGAAAAAAATTATACAGTAGATATCTTGACAAATATTTATTCTCTTGACACCTTGAATTGTTGCTAAAAAAAATCTTGGTTTATCTATCTATCTATCTATCTATCTATCTATCTATCTATCTATCTATCTATCTATCTATCTATCTATCTATCTATCTATCTATTCAATTTCTTATATTTTTCCTTATTACTTTTTCTCCATTTCTGGTCACTCCTACCCCTTAATCTTGAAATTTCGGCAACATCTACCATTCAGTTAGCCCACATTAATGTGAAGCACACTGAATTTATAACATTTACTGAGAGTGACACAGAGAGAAAGATGAAGGAATAACAGATGAGTAACCAGAGAAGGATGAAAAGGGGCTGTTTGAATGCTAAAATGTGATTTGAATCAGAAACAAGCTGTTTCGGCATCACTCTGGGGGTCACTATCCTTGCAATTCTGTCAGCAAACTGCCCTTTTGGTGCAATCAGGGAGCCTGTTTCATTTCTTCAAACGACACTGTTGATACTACACAGGACAAGGTGATAAAGGATCACTGTCTTTCTCTCAAGGAAGGCCATCTGTCAGACCTTGTGCGTGTGTGTGTGGTTCAGAAGGATAGAGTGGGCATCTAATCATCCTAAGCCAAGCTTTAGACATGTGTGTGTACACAGTTGGTGACCACCATCACGATCACAAACAGGGCCTGTTCACAACAACGAGACGTGAGAATGAGTGACGAGACTGAGCTCTGTACTGTCAGTAAACCGCTTGCCGTCGTTCCAGCAGGCTATAAAATGAGTGTAAATGTCCTGCAAAACCAACAGAAATGTGTCAGCACTATTACAGGAAGAGTAAAGCTTTGGTTCGGCTCAGAGGAAGCCTTTAACACTACTTTACATTCTCCTGCTCGTATATCATGAAGTTACCTCAGAAAATGAGTTAAGTAGGAATGGCACTTAAGACATGGATATGAACAGTGACACGAAGCATTAACTTTATGAGATGTGAAACGAGGACAAGGCAATGCGATATGATGATTTAATTATCATATAACAAGATTAATATTTTGCCATTGCTGTAACATTTGTCTTAGTATACTGGACTTGTAATGGCAGGGACCCTTACTAAAATATGATGGCAGCTGTATATTTTCACGTAGCCTGTAAAGACCCATTTATGATATTATAAAGAATTTAGTTTATAACTTTAAATTGTGTCACTGACATAAAGCCAATTATCTGTAAAATATTTAGTTTACCTTGACTCTTCTACTCACTATTAAATATATATTTTAAGTGAATAAGGTTCAATTTGAATGCCCAAAATACATATATATTATAAAATATTTCTTGATATGTATTTTCCTCTTTTGATTTGTTTATGATTTACATTTGACTATTTACTACATTTTTAAGCCAACATGAATTGCTTTTCCTGAAAGACAAATGGAGCTAGACCAAATCTGAATTTGCTAAAATGATGACTAAATATGTGTTTGGCTATTGGTTAACATTATCCAATTCACATGGGTCAAATGATTTCATCGGAAAAGCTAAATCATTTCTTTTTGAGGAAAAATTACAAAGGCTAACCATGTTTGAATAATGTGCACTGATGAAACATTCACAATAAGAGTGGTTTTATGTGTATTAAGAAAGTAAATAGGGACTATTTTGATGTTCACTGTAATTGCAGCAATTTTGTTAAGCACCAAAAATACAAATCTCATTGTACCCTCACAATCATGATGAAAAATAAAGACGTGCATAAGCTGGGAAAGGTTGAACTGATTGACTTTACGTCCCACAAGCTTACTGTCACAAACAAGACGAAGAGATACACACCTGTTTCACACACGCAATTTCTCACAATCTCACCCTTGAGTGCATGCACACAAACATGAACCCCTCCCTGAGTGTATAAACACTCGCACACACTGATTGAAGATCGCTCAGCTTGTGTGAAGTGAAACAGGGACAGCGCTCTGTGGAGAGCTGAGAGTGTGAGATTGCTAAACGCTGATATACAGATGTGTGAGTGGAGAGAGAGAGAGATACTGGAGTGTGTTTCGAGAATAACAGCTGCTTGGGAGGATCACAGGGAGTCCTACATTTTGTGCTTCAGTGGAGAGAAATGTGGTTTAATTAGCAGTAACCTTTTCGGTATCAAGAGACTAGCCCATCACATGGCAGTACACACACACACACACAGCCAGTAGTTAAAAAGCGGCCATCCTCGGCCACAAGGGCAGAAAGTTTTAATATGACAACCAGCGGCTTCTGGTGTCAAGGTGAGTCAATGTTTATGTGCAAATAAAGCATGTCATGTTTATAAATCTGTAACAGTGCGTTCACTACTGAAGGGATTCACATGTTAGGGGTCAAAAAAATCAGTGCCTAATCTGTGAGAAATAATAATCTGTAATAAATATTTTTTTTTTTTTTTTATTATTGCAAATTATATTGTCTAAACAATTTGAATGAGTGGTTTAAATGGAAATGATAAGAATGTTTAAATATTTGGTTTGTCTCTTTTACGTTAATGGCACATACATTTATGTAGAGGATCATGTTCACGGGAATAATTTTATTAAATAGCAACTTGAGCTTCACTGAAACCAAGAACATCTGACTGCCTGTACAAATGAGTTCACATACTATATACATAAATATATAATTTTATATAACCTTCAAATATATTATAATTTTTTTCAGTATTGAGGGTTAAATGTTTTTTTTTTTTTTTTTTTATATATATATATGGCATTATAATATATTTAATATAAACAAAACCTGATACACAAAAGTAAAACAGATGAAAAAAAAGTTCTCACCCTTTTTCACCTTGTCTTGTGCGGCAGCTTCAGCGTGAAATGAAGTATACAGCAATCCCAATATCCATCACAATATCCATCCCAAAATTCCAGCTGCAGACTTCTGGATAGATCCACACAAGTGAGTGAATTTGAGAGACAGGTGTGCCCTCAGTGTACGAACTGATGATTTCAGTGCATGATCACAAAGACAGAGAGAAAGAGAGAAAGGAAGAGAAGGACCTCTCGAATGAAGCCTGACAAGTCTGAGAGGATCAGTGCGTGACACAAATATCCCTCACTCTTTTAGAAACAGGGTGAAAAAAGACACTCCGGAATTTTAGAAGAAGAGTCCCAGGAAGGTTGAAATAATATGTAGTCCATGCCTCAAAGGATAAGAGAGACTCCTAAAAGAGACAGACAAGGGACAGTGAGTCCTTACCCTGAGGCACTCCTAGAAGAAGAAACCGGTGCTGAGCATCCCTAAATCAGCTTTCTGTCCCTTGCACGAACACATTCATGGTCCTCTTCCATCTTCCTCACGTCTCGGGGCTTGTGAACAGTGTTAATCTCTCGCCGTTGTGCTCTGATCTGCAGCTGAAAGGTACAGAATAAGCGAGGCACCTCCCCCACCTCTGCTAATCCGGCCCACTCTGTGACAGCCCCTTTTTACTGCAACCAATCAGAGCGAAGGCTCCGCCTCCAGGTCTGCCTCCATCCTCTCCCCCCTCTCTCATGCACTAACATTGACACACTGGATACTCTATTACACTGGACAGTCTGATGCAATAAAACTCCAAAGTCTGGATCTGAAAATGTACAGATGGGGGTTCAGCAAATACTCCACTAAATGTTCAATTATAATTTGTGTTGATGTGAGTCATTTGTTTTCAATAAGAGTTTATTTCTTAAGAGATGAGGCAAGCTGACTGTTGGGTATATGCAACAAAATTGGAAGGAAAAAATACAAATGATTTCAAGTGTCTCGATAGATTCTCTAAAGCCCTATACGGGATTAACAATACAAGGGTGGATGGAGTAATGCAATTTTACCACAGGACGTCGCACGGGATAAGATATCTCACTAAAACTAGCAGAAGTGGGAGGGATGCGCAAACACATATAATCGATATTTATCCATAGATATCCATATTTATCTATATATATAAAAATGTTATGTCCGGTCAAACGATGTATTAATTAACTTCAGACTGTATTATGTTGGTAAAAGGCACTTACCTAACGCTAAAAGATGTTTTGTGCATCTAACAAGTGCTTTCGATCTTCTTTCTGATCTGAATGGTGTGTGGAAAACACTTGAGTTTTGCCACAGAGACTTCTCCCAGGCAGCGTCTAGAACGCAACTGAATGCTTTTTCAAGCGTCTCCATACTTGAAAACTAACTTTTAAACAGGAAATGATGAAATATTTACGTACATATTTACAGCGGGTCTATTTGCACGGGATTAGTATTACCTGAGGTAATTTTTACTGACCTTTTTACTGAAGGTAAAAGTAGACGTAATCTTTACTGACATTGTCCGTAATGATTACTGAGATGGCACATTCGGACGGGACTAAAATCACAGAGAAACTTTATTACTTTATAGTAATAAACTTTATAACTTAATTATTACTTTACCCCACCTCTCCATGTTAAACTAGTCCCATCCGAATAGGGTTTAAGACAGCAATTAGGTTGTAGATATTTGTTTTGCTACTCACATCTTTTTTGTGTGAAAAAGACACGTGTCTCCTCTTGAGCATCAGAGACCTTAACAAACTGCTTAGATTTGTCATGATACCAAAGCATTCAATTAAAAGTCACAGATCTCAATCTGAACATTTATCAAATAATCTGAACTGCTATCAGTGTTCATTTTATAGCTCTATTCTCTTACTGTATGTCTACAATTGACTCATTTTAGTTTTCACAATGAAATAAAAGTTGATATAAAATCAATGAAAATAAAAATAAAATAATAATAAAATAACTAAGAACTTCATTAGGTCTGTTGTGAGCAACAGATGAGCAACCTCTGAGCCTCAAATTAGCCTCTGGGTAGTTTAACTTTATGAAAATGTGCTGAATTAAAATGACAAAGTGGAGCTCACATTATCTTGCTCATTGTATGGTTGGATACTGTTAAGTGTACAGTTAGGAACTCTCCTTTTCCGCAACTCTAATTCAAGATAGGGTCGTAAACATTAGAGGGTCTCAACGATTTATTGGTGAAGAGAAATGAATCGCTTGATACAGTACAGTTGTTTTATTGTCATTTCCAATTCAGCTGTAATTTCTCAAATTCTGCAAAAAAGCGTGAAAATATTATTTAATTGTGTGTGTTTAGAATGCATAAAATGCAAATGATTTTGTCCTTTTATTACAAAAATATAAAAAATAATAATAATTTTAACCATTGAATGCTGTAAAGAATGCAGAGTATATAATTTGAGATGTGTTGGAAAAGACACCTTCAGGAAACAAAACAACTGTTTAACATTGTAGATAAATTATATAAACTAGTGAGAGTGTGAAAAGTGTGTTTAAAGAGAGTTTCACAATGCCCATAGTAAAAAAAAAAAACAGTTTTCTTAAAGGGCATTTACACTGAACTGACATGCAGGCAAAGCAACCAAAACTCATTCAGTTTCTTGAGATGCCAGTTGGCGATGCAACTAAAAGTTGAGCAAAGTTCAGTTTTATGTAAATACAGAGTGGCACAATACGGCATATACAAACGGGAATGCAGATAGCTTAAACAGCTGTATTGACCTCATGGAAACTGAACTCCTACTGCAACTAACAGTAAGCTACTTGGCGACCTCCAGCTGTCAGTGTGAATGCATGCAAGTTCACACTTTTTAGATGCATCTCAGTTAGTACAAGTGTTAGTAGACATACAAATTGTTTTCACAATGGGCATTCACACTGACAGCGATTTGCCGTGACAAAGAAACCAAAAGTCAGTCAAGTTCAACGAGAGTTAGGAATTTAGGATGACATGACTGACGGCAACAGTTGGCGATTCAACAAAGTTGAACGAAGTTCAACTGTATGTAAATGCTCATCAACATGTTGCGATGACTACCAATGCAGAAAAGTGGAGCAAAACCAGCGACTCATGATATAAATGGATACATCAGTCGAGCAAGAATGCCTACTAGTGACCAACAGTGGGCGGCCTCCAGCGATTCAGTCGCTGTCATTTTGAACATATGGTCACACAACACAATTTTGTTGCATATATCTCATTACTGTTATGAAGTTTCCTTATCCGCAGCACTAATCTAAGGTGAGCGGTAGACATGGAAGTGTGACAGTGATTTATATGGGTGACACAAATTGTTTCACAATGGGCGTTCATACTGACAATGATTTGCGTGACAAAGCAACCAAAAGTTACTGAAGTTCAACGAGAGTTGGCAATGTAAGATGACATGACTGACGGCAACAGTTGGCGATGCGACAAATTTGAACAAAGTTCAACTTTATGTAAATGCACAGCAATGTGATGCGATGACTACCAATGCAGAAAGTCGAGCAGAACAAGCGCCTGATACAAATGGATACAGTCGAGCAAGGATGCCTTCTAGTGACCAACATTGGGCGGCCTCCAGCGATTCAGTCGCTGTCATTATGAACGTATGGTCACACTTTTAGTAGCATATGTCTCAGTACACTCTGGAAGTTTCCTTATCCGCAGCGCTAATCCAAGGTGAGCGGTAGACATGGGAGGGTGACGGTGATTTCTCGCCCATATGGGCCTGTCAGGACTGCACCTGGAGGATAGGAGCTTGGCAGTGCTTTTGAGCGCGAGTGTGTTTGCACGCATGCTCAGAGCATCAGTAAATTAAGAGTTCCTCAACGAGTCCAGTTGATGGTCAGAGGTCATCCCCTCTCTCCAGTCTGTTGCCCGAGTCCTCTTTGCAGTTTTCCGTGCTCTTTTTCACCCAGCAGACAGAAGGCATTATTTTCAGCCGGGCGTCACAGACATGCACCATCACACCAAAGCACTTCATGCTCCAGAAATCGTAGAGTTGCACAAGAGCCAAATACAGACAACACAACCCCCCATGAAGCACCTGCCTCACACATGCGGGGAGCTCTGGCGGAGCTGTGAAAGTAGTCAGTTTGTTGACAGCTGTTTGTCGAGATGGGAGGTATTGATTGTATCTTGGGGGTGGTGTGAGGTTGTCTCTGTCTCTCTCAGGACTATCCACCTCCATCCTTCTTTATTCCATCTCTCTCTCTTTGTGCCTTACTGGACAAAGCGAACGCCTCTGGGGAGGATGCCTGCCAATGTCCAGACAAGTGCTGAATATTTGATGCGTCCCCAGTGGCATCGGGAGTCTGTTAATGGCTATCTTTAACATACGACCCCCTAGATCAAAGGCTGTGAACATACTCTATCAATAATGTACCACGGCAGACCAAAATTAACACACAAAGATGGAATGGAAATGGAATGACAGTATAGACCTTTGTGGTTAGATATTCTGTCATATCATTGTCAGCGCTTTGCAAAAAAAGTCTTGTTCATTTTGCAGCTTATTCAACCAGTTATAAATATCATATATTTTCCAAACTGCTTGTCCTATGTAGGGTCACGGGGATGCTGAGGACTATCCCGACATCAGTCACTCACACCTTCAGGCAATTTAGTGTCTCTAATTGCTGCATGGATTGTAGGGGAAACTGGAGCACCCGGAGGAATCCCGACACCAACACAGGATCCTGCCTCTGCCGGGATTTGAATATGTCATAGGCAGCATGCTATTCATTCCTTTTTTTATAGGTGTATTCTGTCAGATAAATGACCTGTGTGTAAACAGGGACTGGATGGCGGCCAAGTTCAACTCAACTCAGACATGCTCAAAGCACAAACAGGAATGAAAGTTGGAACAACTGAAGTAGAAGATGCGCTAATGCTGCTTGTGGATCGAGTGGATCCCATGATGTAGAGCGGGAGAGGGCAGGGAATCTAAAGCACACAAGACACACGCAGTAGCATGTCGCATGGCTACACTTTGACATAAATTCGACTTGAACCATCTAATCACATGAGCAGCCAGCAGACCTCAGAAAACAACAATGACTCATGCCCACATGTCTGATTTCAGGCGAAACTTTCCATCTCCGTTTCTCTCTCCAGCAAGTCCATGTATGTGTGTGTTTGCAGTTTATTCATGCTCCCATTACCACCAACTGTGTTGTACTTTCACAGACCCGCAGTACTTTTAAGAGTCAAAATATGGGAAACATCGAATGGTACATCACACTGCCAGCTCTGCGGGATTCAGCCGCATGACATGGTTGTCCAACCCTGAACTCCGTCAAACTCTGTTTAATGAGGCCAGCAGGACTGGGGCATGAGCCGGGCCAGGAGGGCTCTTAAAAAGCCCTGCAATGCAGTGGAGGAAAGACTGGATGCACAAGGACATCTCACTACCCAAGTGTTCAATTAGCATAGTGTAAGCGGTCCACACCTAAAGCACAGTGTGGGGTCCGACAAGGACACTTAAAGTGTACAACTTACTTTGCAAACAGCTCTGAAGTTTGCTTACCCATTGCAACACCGTCGAGGGAGTGTGTGCTGCTCTGAGCTGGCATCTTGAAGCACTTTTTTTAATTGTGACAATTTTGACACATCAAGTGATACAATTTTTAAACCTCTTAAAAACCTTAATGCATCACCCAGCGTCTACTGTCCTCTGGAACATTGGCACAGCTCCGTCCGCCGCTTTAATTAAGCATTTCATTTCAGCATAACGCCACCTCAGTAGTTATAACATTGACAGTCACAAGGATTTGGCTGAGGAATAGAAGTTTGGTGAAGTGAGTTGGAGACGTTGGGGAAGCTTCTTGGCACGTGTAGACGGAGAGAAGTTTGTGTAGTTTTCTCGGCGTAGGCAGACGGGCAGAGGAGTATCTGATGTTGTGGAATGTCATGGCAGATGGAGGCAGATGGCCATTCATATTCCTGTATCTCATTACAGCTTCTCTGAGTTTCATATGATCAGTAAAAAAAACTCCCTAACAGATGCATTAGACCTTCAGTGTGTGGCCCGTTCAGTCAGGGGACAGCTTTTACTGGGCAAGAGGGTCACTTTACACACACGCGGATGTAATAGATGTATCTGCCTTGCAAATTTGAGACAGTAAACTGCAGGGTGGCACAAATGTGACTGCTAATACGTCTTTGCTTCTGACTAAAATGCAGAGCTCAGGGTTCCCGAGGTCATGGAAAACCAAGAAAATAACTGAGAATTGTAAATGTGGGTTTACATAATTTAGTTTTTGTTTAAAAATAAGTAATCAGCTAGACGTTGCTTTTTTTGTTGTGCAAGCAATTGCAATGTCTGAATTGTGAGCAAATCATTCTCAGAATGGCTCTTTTTCAGTGAAAAGGTCAAACTGATTTAGAAATGTTTTTATTTATTTTTTAATGATTGGATTTCCAAGTCATGGAAACAAATAAAATCGTATAAGTCAGTTATATTGTATAATAAAATAATTCATTAAAACATGTTTGCAAGGCATTGTGATGTACAATTTGTGAGCAAATGGTCCTGAAAATTGATTTGTCATCCGTAAAATGTGCAAACAGACATTTAGATGCAATTTGATGAAATCAGACAGTCATGATGAACATGTACCATATTTTCAGAGTCCGGTTGTGGTTTTATAAGCGTTCGACCATAAAATACTTGGAATCACCTTTCCAGCTCAAAGGTCATCTCCTCTGTCATTACTGCAAATACCACAATAAAACTACACACTAACTTTACTTTCAACAAAATGAGAGTTACTATGAATGGATGACACATCCACACTGACCGCAGACATTTAGCCGATAATAGAATAAGAGTTTATATTGGCAAACTGTCATCCCAACATGAAAGACGTTCCCAAGAAAAAGTCATTTTTTGGCCTGTCACAACCCTTCCACTCCATCATGCCGAACCCTCACAATAAAGCCTTTTGTCCAGTGCTATGCGCAAAACAATCTGTTGTCCTTTGACAAATAGAGAGTTACAGAGACCTGCAGGAAAAATATTGAGAAACAAAAAAGGCAATAGCTTTGATGTTTTATGAAAATCAGAGAGTTGTTGTGCATGGAGATGGTAACTGTTAGAGGATGTATACTGAATAATTCCCAGCTGAACTTGTTTAAACCTTCCTAGCTGGCTGGTCTTAACTAGTTTAAGCTGGTCTTCCAGTCTCCCAGCCTTGCTAACACCAGCTTAGCTGGTTTACTGGGGTGGCCAGCTGAACTCCAGCTAAAAAGTGCCTAAAACCAGCTTAGATTGGTTAAAAATGGTTTAGTTGGTCTCTCAGACTAGACAAGCTGTAGTCGGTCAGCTGATCTCCTAGGCCGACCAGTGCCCAAAAAAGTAAAAAAAGGACTTTCCAAAAAGGAAACCATCTAAGACCAGTTTAGATTTGTTTTGACTAGTTTAAGCTTTTTGTATGGGGCAATGAGGATTTTTCCCCCTATTAAAGCTAATCAACAATGGCTGTAACAGTGAGATGTCTCACTAGTAATACTTAGAGTAAACTTGGCAAAGGTCTGCTTCTAACCTCTGATGTTGGAGGCAGAATGTAATTGGACTCTAAGCTGGCCTCTCAAATAAATCAAGCCTTTATGGCCAATTTGAAGCCCAGAATTCAGCTATCTTCCGTTCACACACACACTTAAAGGAATCTATGATAAACACGCAAAAGGATTCTGGAAAAGCGCAGCAGGTGGTGTTTGTCTGTTTTACATGGTAGAGAGCTGTTACAGACTTAAAGCAGAAGATTGAAAGCGAGTCCTGCTGTGCAGATTGACAGAATCGCACACATTTTCACACATGCACATTCAGGGCTACAAAGACAATGAGATACGATGAATGAAGCTCTGTTTATAGCCTACAAAATCAGCTCAAGTGCTTTGTGCACCACCTGACATGACCCTTGTTGCAGGTTAATCTGATGCTGAGACATATTTTGGGGGATTTCATGAGTATAAGCAGGAAAGATAGCAGATCTTTAAGAAGTGTAGTTCACCAGGGTTACATTATGATCCCTTTATTATCCCTACCTTATATTATTAGCGCACTCAATGTCTGGCCTCCCAACCCTTGTGAAAAAGAAGTGCACTTAGAGTAATTATATTGAATGTGCACAGTGCACGTGTGGTGAACTTGCAGATAATATAATATTAATGAAATAAAAGGCCACTAAAGTGTATTTAAAGAGAGTAGACTTTCATGACTATGTTTCTAAACCCTTTTTAAAAGTGCACTTTGTAATAATGTCATAATGATTATGTTGTAATGATCTTTTGTCATGTTGTAAAGAAGTACACTTATTTTGATAACTGCCAGGACTTTTACGTGCTTTTCCCTAATCACTGAAGTGACGTCGGCGTCCGGGTTAGCGGTAGCATAAGCCATCAGGCAAGTGTTATTTTAATAAACTCCTGATGTACTTACAAACTTTCCAATTCCTCGTTTTATGAGTACAGAACCTATTTACTGTAGAAGTTTGGTACTATTCTGGGCATTATTAGTGGGGTAATTTACGAGATACATCATAGGATCCGTTAGCGCCTGCACTAAGCCATCCGGCTGATATCTCTAAATGAGCTCTAACTTTAATAATGTTCGACCAAGGGGAAAAAGGCTTCTGGGGGGGGTGTTTGGCTCGAGGTCATGGTGCAAAGGACCCTTGGTTGATTTTACTCCAAACCATCCCTTTACTGAATCAGCCATTTTGAACAAATCGTTTGACTGAATGATTCAACGACTCACTCGTTAAAACAATGATTTGTGAGAAAATTGAAACGGGGCGTTAGAGCAGGAGGGGGCTGGGAGTCGCCAGTCAATTGCGTCACATCCGCGTTACCCTCGGTTTCCGCTCGCACTGCGTGGAGTCCTGGACAAATGCGTAAGTTGTAGTTGTAGCGTCTATCAAGCAACAAACGTTAGCTTGTTTCGTGCAGTCGTTATGGAACACAATTATTCTTTACCGATTGCAGCTGGTTCTGTCGACAAAGCATGCTTAATTTTATATTTTCCAAATGTAGCATTCGGTAATAGTTATGTTTATGTAAGGGAAGTATTATTGCTTTAGATTTGTGTTTAGTTTATTGACATTGTTTATCACGTCTGGTGTTTATGGCCATGTAAATAAACATAGCATGTGTTATACATAAAGATTAATCAGTATTTTGGCAAATGATGTGGGTATGTTCGAATGTACTTTTACAACAATTGTTTAGAACACGTAAAACTGCGCCGCGTTATCACAACAATGAATTAGACATACAGTAACATCTATGATAACCAATTTAGTATTAAACCTTACTTTTCTTGCGGTTAATTCATTTTAATGAAATAAAAGTGTGATGAGGTTCAAGAGTCAGGAAGGAAGAAGACAGGGGTCGGCGTGACTGGGACTCGTACTTTATTAAAATAAAGCAAAACAAACAAAAGTCGCGCACAACGCGCATTCACCGTGGCAACCGCGACGGCACAAAACAGTTCAAAAATGAGAGCTCGGATCCACCGGTTTTCTTTCTCTGCGTCCAATTTTCTCTTCAGTCTCTCTCTCGTTCCAGCGCGCGGATTATAAGCGGTCTCTCCACGCGGATCACAGCAATAAGACACAGTTGTTCGTCATTTGCACTTGACCTACTTGCTCGTCTCTTCTCTCTCCCATTACAGACCGCGCTGAACCACGCCCCCCTCGCCACAAAAAGCATATCATTATAAAAAAGAACTTAACCTCATCCATGAACATGATTTTTCGATTCCCGTCTGACTGATTTACATCCACGGTGGAGTTTAAAACGACAGTTCCCATCATTCCACGCTCCTTCACATCGTCATCAAGCTACGCCGTTGTTGTTGTTTGGAATGTAGCGCCCTCTAGCGGCAAAAAATTCTTGCATATTGTAGCTTTAATAAAGTAACTGCAGTCGCATTGCATAAAATGTTTTGTCTGTCTTTTTTTCTCATTGGGGGGCCTCAGACTGATTATTTGAAACCAAATTGCAAAGTCCGCCTCTGCTTAAAAGTATATGATAAAGTGTATATGCTACTTTTTTTTCTCAAGGGAAATTCAGCCCACCATGAGGTTTCAATGGCCTACCCCCACAAATCAGCAGGTTCTCATTATAATGAATAAAACTGTCTACACTGCAAAACAGACCATCTGATTCCAGCATGTCTGCACTAAGAGCACAAAGCAACAAAACTATTTATCCCATTGTAATGACACAAAGCAACCCTGTGATAATAATGGACTTAAGCCGCTGCATCCAATCAGTATCAACTATCATGAATTTGTTTTAAATATAGTAAAATTGAATAAATATAATTAATTACAATTCTCTGAGAAATCAACCAACTAATGGCTCAATTATAATCTACTCTTCAAAGGAAGTTATAAATATTTTTCACAGAAAAAATACATTTTCAAAAATTGCCTCACAAAACATATTGCCAACGGGTTAAAAACAGAACTGCACGTCTGCTGGGTATTTTGCAGGTAAAGTCAGAGATTAATGTTTGTGTTCACCGTTAGTTCCTGTTTGCAACTCTGCATTAGTCTGTCTCATTCCTGTGTAATTTAAAATGCCTCTCACTCTTCTTTTCCTTTCCATCTTTCCTTCCCTATCGGTTCCTGTTTATCTTTCTTCCTGCTTTAATAGCTGCCTCTGCTCTCTTCATTTGTCTCTCTCTAATGGCTTTCTTGTTCCTGCGTAGTTCCTCCAGAACCGGAACAGCACCGCTGAGTCCGGACCAAAGGCTGAGTCCTTTCCTGAAACTCAAGAGGGATTATGAGCCCAGTTAATCAAAACCTTTCCACTCTTAAAGCACAGTGTGTGTGCTTGACAAAGCGTGCGCTAATCTGCCGCTTTCCTTTGTGTTTTCTTCCTCTGATCAAGAAGCCAATTACAGCTTTAAGGAAACGCAAACAAACAATCAGAGCTTCACAGAACACACCGTGCCGCCGTTTCTCACTCCCTTAACTAAATCAATCACCGGCTTCATGAGATTCCTGATTAGCAATTAGCATGAGCTGGAGGGGAGCTGTCGATACCTAAGTGAAGTGAAACGGTATTGATAGCATTAGAGACTGTGATTTCTTAGAATACAACAAAAGCACTATTGCTCTTTTATTGTGTACCGCCGCCATTAAACAAGAGTTTATTTATATAGACTTTTTCATAGGCTTTAAATGTTTTGATGGGGTTTTTTTTCTGCAAACACCTCGTTTTCAGTCAAATAACTTTATTGCAGATGTAGGCTATTCCAGGATCCCACGTCAATCTATCTGAACTCTATTGTTTTGTTCCAAATCTAGTGAACATCCATAAATGCTTGTCAGTACGTACAGCCTATAAAAAAAGTAAAATTTGAATTACATTTAAAGTCCTACTCTCATGTTCAACTAGCTGCATTTAATATAAATTTAAACTATAATACATTTTAATTGAATTGTTAATAACATGCAATTAAGTGTCCAAAAACATTGCATTCAGTTCACACTTAAAGGGTTAGTTCACCCAAAAATGAAAATGATGTCATTAATGACTCACCCTCATGTCGTTCCAAGCCCGTAAGACCTTAAGATATTTTAGATTTAGTCCGAGAGCTTTCTGTTATTTCACGTAGTGTTTTAGCGCAGCCCGTCTGTGTTGTACGTCACACGTAGGCTCACTATTGGCCGACGCTGGTCATGTGTGTGATGCGTGACGTCACGTACAACACAGACGCGCTACGCTTAAACACTACGTGAAAAGACTCGAGGCCCAGAGAGAAGGAAATGAATAGTGGAATAAAGTCGTTATTTTTGTATTCTCGTCGCTTGATAAACTTAAGATTGAGCCACTGTAGTCACATGGACTACTTTGATGATGTCTTTATTACCTTTCTGGACATGGACAGTATACCGTACATACATTTTCAATGGAGGGACAGAAAGCTCTCGGACTAAATCTAAAATATCTTAAACTGTGTTCCGAAGATGAACGGAGGTCTTACGGGCTTGGAACGACATGAGGGTGAGTCATTAAAGACATCATTTTCATATAACCCTTTAAGTATTTTATTTTAATGTATATTATTTCTGTAATATACTTTTTAAAAGTATATGCTTAAGTGTCCTTTTTCACAAGTTGATTTCACTAGTTAATTTATTATGAACAATTAACAACAGTTTATATGTACAGCATATTAATGTTATGAAGGCAACATAATTACTTTTCCTACCTTTTGGGAAAGCTTTCAATTCCCATAACTGCTTAAAAGGCTCCCTACCTAGGCGGCTCACTTAGTATAATGCCAAGTGAGGTAAAAAGCACCACCACGCCATATTTAATCTGATCAACCTTTTATGCTGTTAATAGCACTATGAGAATGCAAATAGTGGAAGCAGATTCCCTCCTGCAGTGATGCCCAATCCACACGGTGCCTGATATGTAATTATATAATTACCATGTTTCATAATGAAGCTGATGAAAAAAATCATGCATGGCAATCACACAGGGAGTTTTCAACATCTGATTGCTCCTGCGTTCAGCTGTTTCACTGGCTGCGGAACTGGAGTGCTGGGTCCAAGGAATAAATATGCAAGTTTAAGGTTTTTTGGTTTTGTTTTTGCCTTCGGATTCTTCTGGAACCATCTTTGCCCAAAAGAAAATTGTTAGTTAAAGAGTGCCTTTTTTAAATTCCCCATAGAATAATAACTTTAGTTGTTGAGTTATTGACTTGCTACATAAATGACCATAGTGGAAAAACAGAGAGAAAATAGACATGGGATTGATCGATACATTTGTCAATGCAATTAAACATACACAAGCAATTTCACACCTCAACAGATCTGTGCTTTAAATTCTATACCTGCACAGTGGAATATGTTTGGTAAAACCAGCGAAGCAAAACATTTTTACCTGTCTATGCCAGGTTAACTCCATACCGCTTTACAGTACTACAGTACTCAGTACTCTCCACAAGTACACCTTTTAAAGCAAAATCTTTAATCACTTAATATTCAACAATATTATTCATCTGACTCTACTGATGGTGTTGTATGGGAACTGAACTGAACAGGGCTGTATTTCCCGAAAGCATTGTTAGCCAACTATGGTTGCAAGTTTTGTCGTTATCAGCATAATTCAATGAGTCTGTGTTTCCCAAAGGCATTTTGGTTGCAGCACATAAGCATGTCACACAAGACAACACATACACACAAAAAAGTAAAAAAAAGTATTTACCTTAAATTTAAGAACTTTACTTAAAGGTGATCTCAGTAACTTTTTTACCTTAACTGAACAGCTTCAGAGTCATTGGAATGGTTATATTACTTATTTGGGGTTGAATGGTGGTCGTTTCGCACCCCCCTGGTGCCCGTGAGCGGAAAACCCGCACTTGCAACTTTGAGCCGGCGGGCCACTTCCGCGTCAGGAAGTATCGCGTGATATCAGGTCTCGCGATGTAAACAATTGCTTTACGGCCAAAAGAAATCGGCTAAAATGCTGTCATTATTGCGCTCCCTCACGCTGTCCGAACCCGAATGAAGAAGACGTTTTAAAGAATGTCCCATCTGCTTTGATGTCGTTGATCTACTAGCCTCTGGTGTCTGAGAATCGCCAACGAGTTTTTACAACAGTGATGTCAAATATCTATTCCGAAGCTGTGGGGGGAGCTCTAGAGAGAAACCTGCTAGCAAAAAGCGAGAATACAGCGAAGAAATCCCGAAACTACTGAGCCCCGCTTTAAATAAATGAAGGTCTAAACCGCAAGCAATACAATCTTTGCTGCCCCTTCTTACTCAAACCTTCGGTATTTGGAGAAAAAGACTATTTGTTATCTAAGACAGTACCCAAATACTTGTACTGTTCAACACTCTCAATACCCAACTCCATTAATACTTGTTTGCTTATACTGAATATATTTCCTCTTAGAGCTAAAAATCAATAGTCATCTCCTTGGTTTTAAGAACATTAAGTTTAAAAAAAGCATTCTGACATCAAATATTAATATCATCAACCACAGGACCATGCGTTGAGTCCTCCTCACTATAGGCTTACAATTACAGAATCATCAGCAAATTGTATAACATGCCTATTTCTAAAACTACTCCTACAATCATTTGTGTACACGATAAATAATAAAGGAGAGAGGTGACTCAGCAGATGACAGCAACCATTCAGAAAAACTTACTTTAACTTTCTGTATTCTCTGCACAAGGAAATCTAAAATCCATTCTACAAGACTAAAATCCAACTTAAATTCATTAATGAGTTTCTCAACTAAAATATGTGGCTGAATGTTATTGAAAGCAGATGAAAAATCAATAAAAAGTAATTTAGCAAATGTTTTCGGCTTATCTAAATGCTGAAGTACTAAGTGTAAGAGCATTACTACTGCATCCTCTAAACCTTGCTTAGCCCTGTACGCAAATTGAAGGGGATCTAGAAAACTCTGAGTCCTTAGGATAATTTCTCTCTTTACTAATTGTTCAAAACATTTCACAACTAAAGGTGTAAGCGCCACAGGTCTAAAGTCCTCTAATGTCTGTACATTATGCTTCTTTGGTACCAGAATCACTGTAGACTGCTTTTTGTTGTTGAAGGGACGGAGCAAAAATTTCATAAAATATTGGTCCTGACTGCTCGGCACATTCCCTACGTAATCGACCCCCTATATTATCAGCCCCAGGTACCTTCCTGATCTTACACTGTTTAAAAATTGTTATCACATCCCCACATTAAAAAAGACACCATCATGCTCCCCGGTTTTCCTATTTTTCAAACCCTCAGTTTCCTGTATAAAATCGTAAGAATCAAATCTTAAAGGGGTGGTATAATTCCCTTTTCACAAGATGTAAAATAAGTCTTTGATGTCCCCAGGGTGTGTATATGAAGTTTTAGCTCATAATACCCCGCAGATATTTTTAAATAGCATGTTAAAATTATCACTTTTTGAGGGTGAGCAAAAACGCACCATTTTTGTGTCTGTGCCTTTAAATGCAAATGAGCTGCTGCTCCCGGCACAGGGAGACTCAAGAAGAAGTGACAACATGTAGAATGCAACAGGACATTTCTGAATGGTTAGTTGGTGAATTTAGGTAGCTTATCTTATAGTCAATGATTAGCATAGCTATAAATCGTGTTCCAGGGGCGGTGTTTATGTAAATGTTAGGGTTAGTGATGTCACTAACCCGGGAGGAATGTCGTGTAATCCCTACCAGCCGTTTGTTGTAGTCCTTAAAAAGCAATTGCTTTTTTTGCTTTGCTTTGAACTTTGAGTGTCGTAACTTTGCAGTTGTTGTTTATGCTCAAACAGCAGCATTACACACTAATTAAAGTTAGAAAAGTGAAATCATACTCAACCACCACTTTAAATAAAAATGATTAAAATCCTGTAACTGAATCCATTCAAACTAATTCTGTTATTTATTTTCCTACTATCCTGACCTGTTATTAAATACATCCTCTCCCAGACAGAACCTAAATTCTCCATTCTCAAATTTAACTCAAGATCTTCCTTAGACTGCTCGTTTTTGAAGAGTGCGCATGTGCGTACGTGCTCTAGTAAGAACGAGCCTATGATTGAATCAGGCAATAAAGCAAAATAACTGAGACAAATGAGAAATAGTCCTCAGATGCCATGTCCGTAATTTATAGCAAAACATCTAGCATTAATTCGATCTCAAACAGATTCATTAAAGTAGTTATTATTCCACCATGTGAGTGACATCATTAACCAACGTGGTTGAACGACCACTTTGCAGCAATACGGTTTCGGGAAACAGTCGTGACTGGCTTGTTGATTTCTTCAACGATGCGTCGTACTATGGTAGTGAAGCAGCGAGTAACGTCGTTGTACGGGAAAAGCACCCCTGGACGATGACATCATTTTTTGCTGAACTGCTTTATAGATTAAATGAACTAATTTAATAGTTAGTGATCTTTACAATGGAACTGGATCAACATTGAACTAACTTCAACTGAACATGCACCATTTTAGTGCTATCACTGCTTGAAACAATCTGTATTGTATAAAGCGCTGTATAAAAAAAGGTGACTTGACTTGACTTAGTGTCTGATCAATGTATAGATGGCTTAATTGTTCCCATGGGAAAGAGAATGTGCCATTTTTTTTAACAACAGTGGTGCTTCAGAAAAGCAAAAACCAAGCAGTTCAATCCTGTAGAAATCCAATAAATGTAATTTTTTAGAAGATATTTTTAGTTCAACAGATGGTCATAGCTTTAATGTAACCTTGGCCTCACCTCTCTGATCATTCTCTCATCCAGTTTAACCAGCAAACGCCCCATCAGCTGCTCACGCACATGCGGTCCCATCCGTCCACGTCTCCAGCCCCCCCCCCCCCCCCCCAATACTCAATTACCTTAATCCTCTTACTCGCAAAATAATCTACATCCTCCTTAACTTTGATGTCCCATTCTACATCTATGACTGCAGAGAAAATGTGATATTTCTGCAGGCTTTTTGTAATGCCATGGTTTGAATTTGTAGAAAATTAGAAAAATTATCTGAAAGGACAATCTCTGCATTCAGAGCAAACCTCCAGTGAAAGGAGTAGGTCAACTAAAAATGAAACTTCTGTCATCATTTACTCAACAACCTCATGTTAATCAAACCTGTATGCAAACAATTTTGCAAGCCCATTTTTGGGTGAATATGCCCTGTATTTAAGCTGAAAGATTCCCTCTATGCCATGTGCAATGGCACTGACTACACAAAAGTTTAAGATTAAGAAAAAAACGTTCTCTTAAAAAAGAGAACAGTGACAGTATGGGACAAAAGAAAGCCAGAATGAGTCTTATCACTGGAGTCCAAAGGGCATCTGCATTCTCGCTCTCTCTCAACCTCCCTTACTTTGTCCTCTCTGTCCTTCCTTCTGCTCCTGTTCCAATTCAAGGCACTCCTAAACCCTCTTCGGAAGCATCTCATCAAACCAAACCGACTCTCTTCGGTGTGACATTAATTAACCCTGCTTAATTAACACCTTTGTTAGGAAGCCATGAACTTGACCCAGTCTTTCACAAAGCTCCAGTTCAAAGCAGAGAATGCCAGCCAACATTTGACCATTTCTCAGAAGAGCCGTGTTTATCTGCCAGAAGATTTGATGCTTTACAAGCTACTGTTAGTATTAAAGCCAATTTATGTTCTTCACCCAAGGGATGAAGACCTTCCTGTATCGCTTTGACAGGTTTCATCCAAATGGCTGAATCCTCCACTGGGGACGCTCACAGGACAATGAATAACGATTTTTAATTGTCTTTCTTGCTAACTGATAATGCGGCGAGTGATTTTTAAATGGTCTACTTGCTTGCCAATTTCAGAGGGAATGATTTCTTGCTGCCTGACTGCACAGAAGAAAATATCAGAGGAATGAAAGTGAACAATACTTCAGAAACCTGGGTCAGAGGCTTGAGCACGAGAACTATCGCAGAAAGGCATTGACCGGAGCATGTATCCACCACAAGCTCCTCACGGGAAAATAGCTCCAGCTCACCTTTACATTCAAACTTTATAAATTCAATCGCTGAAAGTTTTTTCTCCTCTCAGATTGAATTTCGTCAAAGTGATTGTTTGTAATTTCGACTGCACAATTTGTCGAAGTGACTTTTCACTGGCACAAAACTACCGATCAGAAGTACGGCTAATGAAAAATGTTTATTTTAAAAGATGATAGTGCTTTTCATTGCAGTTAACTGTCACAGCTTAAAGACCGCAAAAGATTTGAAGTTTTGTGGCGTTTATTCAGTGTGTGTTGACTTTGAGATCATCTATATTCTAGTGCACTCCTAAACCAAATGCATAATAAACATTTCACAATACAGTAGTCTAAAGGCTATCTTTTGCAGCAGAACTATCTATAAATATTGATGATCTACAAATATTTGTTCAGAAAAATGATCTCTACACTCTTAAAAATAAAGGATCTTTATTGCCATCTTCATTGCAAAACTTTTAACATCCATTCAAGGTTCATCACAAGGTTCTTTATATTGAAAGAAAAAAGGTTCTTAAGATTTTTTTAAAGTTCTTCACGCAAAGACAAACAGTGGCTCTTTTAAGAACTGTTCACTGAAAGGATTTTTAAGGAACCAAAAATGGTTCTTAATTGGCAAAAACCATTTTGGAACCTTTATTTTTAAAGCGGGGCTCAGTAGTTTCGGGATTTCTTCGCTGTATTCTCGCTTTTTGCTCGCAGGTTTCTCTCTAGAGCTCCCCCCACAGCTTCGGAATAGATATTTGACAACACTGTTGTAAAAACTCGTTGGCTATTCTCAGACACCAGAGGCTAGTAGATCAACGACATCAAAGCAGATGGGACATTCTTTAAAACGTCTTCTTCATTCGGGTTCGAACAGCGTGAGGGAGCGCAATAATGACAGCATTTTAACAGATTTCTTTTGGCCGTAAAGCAATTGTTTACATCGCGAGACCTGATATCACGCGAGACTTCCTGACGCGGCGGCCGGCGGCCCGCCGGCTCAAAGTTGCAAGTGCGGGTTTTCCGCTCACGGGCACCAGGGGGGTGCGAAACGACCACCATTCAACCCGAAATAAGTAATATAACCATTCCAATGACTCCGAAGCTGTTCAGTTAAGGTAAAAAAGTTACTTAGTTCACCTTTAAGATTGTAGAGCAAGAACATCCACCCTAAATGATTATACTACTGGTCTGAAACTATCAATAAAGATTAGAAAATCATCTCAATGGAAGTTGATCAGCTGGCACATACATGAAATCTGCTATCATTGTTTTTACGCCAATCAACTGAGCCGGAAATGTCATGTGACTTACTCTAGAGCTGGAAAATGAAACCCAGATGTCCTTTCATTTATAGGCACTTAGTTCTGGTATCATACAAGATTCAGACTCCCTTGGGTCTCCAAAACAATCTCACTGTGATTTCACCTGGTTTTGGTATACTATTGGGTTTATATACTGTAGTCTTATATACAGTATATCTTTAATTAGGCTAAACGTCTTTTAAATTAAACACCATCATATAAGCTAGCCAGTGACTAAACTAAATGAAGCTGGCCCTTCGAAATGCATTCCCTTAACTGTAATAGGATATCCTTTCTTTTTTTTAAAGAAGAAGTGCGCTTATTTGTTTTGAATGTGCACTTGTGTGTTTCAAATCTTAAAAGCACATTTTTTATAAAAAACAAAAACTGTCCTTGCAGATAATATAGTATTATGAATGTCACTTTAGTTTACTTAAAGGGAGTACACTTTCATAACTGTTTCTTAACTCACTTAAAGCTGCAGTCCGTAGTTTTTCCTCTTTGTCGCCATCTCTGTTCGAAATCTGCAATTGCAGTTATTTGCGGAATTATCAACTTTACGTGGGTTGTGCCTCGGCACGGCACAGCGCGGATGAATCCAATGTTTTCAGAAGAATGTGCGGATGTCAGTCGCCGCGCCGGTGTGGATACTGTCATGATTCGGAATCACAGATTCTTCTTTTTGGAAGTATGACCAACATAAGAATTTTCACCGGAAAATGTCATCTGAACAAGTAAGTAACATCCACTTTTGTTCTGATCAACTAAGAGAAAAAAACATTGCAGTAAATCACGCTGATTAAATCTAACGATCGCTTATCATATCACGTCAAACCGTTGCAAATTATACTTTGTTCTCAAATTGTTAATGTTAACAACATCAGCATTGCATGACTACAACATCAGCATTGCATGACTACATTTAATGCCTTTCCGATATTTATCCTTGTTTTCGCATCAGCCCGGTTGCAGTCTCTTTTTTTCTGTAGCCACTCTGAAGTCTTTTGCATTTTACAACGGGTGAATCTCCAGTTGTCACTAGTGATTGTCGTTTGAACCTTTCTAATGACGCAAAGACATGCTCGAATTTCCCCGGAAATCCACCAGTACCACTGGATTTAAAAACATTATTACAACCTTACCGTTTTGAATCGAACTAAGGCAAGTGGATAGTTTTGAACACTGGCTGGTTTTGTACTTGCTCAAAAATTTATTTTGGATCATTTTTAACCCCAAAAAGTTACGGACTGCAGCTTTAAGTAAACTTTTTAAAAGTGCACTTTGTAATAATGTCAAATTAAATGTTTTAATTTAAATTGCATTTAAAATTGCAATAAAATTAAACTTATTTTGTTTAGCCGACTAGCATACTAAAGCACGTGTAAAGCACTTGATAATAATTGAACTGTAGTGTGTTATTAGAAATTTCATCTAAAGTTAATATATTTTAAATCTACTAAATTGCAACTTCATAAATTACATACATATTTTTAAATATGATATACAAGTTTTAAAAGAAATTATATACACATATATTTTAGTTTACCACAAATACTTGTCAGTACATTCAGCACATTTCATAGACAACAGAAGTATTTTCAATTTGGTGTATTTCATATAGATTTAAACTATAAAACATTTACATGTATTGTAAATAACATGCAATTGTGTCCAAAAACATCACATTCAGTTCAAACTGTATTCTTTTAAAGTATATTACTTACGTAATACTCTTTTTAAAAGTATGCTAAAGTGTAGCCTACTTCTTTTCACAAGTGTATTACCATGGAAAAGAAAACTGCAATCGCAAACCATTAACATTGAGAACCTGGAAAGGTATACATCACAAACCTTTCTTTGTCAGATTGGTAGACATAAATAACTACATGCCACAGTTTGAACTTGGATTATTCTTTCAAATTTGGAAAACAAGTGAATAAATTGCTGAAGTGAACCTTCTCTTTGAATAGAGGGATGTATGTATCATCCTCGCACTGCAGAAGAAGCCACAAGCTGAAAATATAGTTGCGAGGAGACACTTTTCAAAAGAAATAGAACAGATCGAAAAAGTATCTGTGCCTATAACAGTATTTGATTATCCAGCCTTAGCTTGACTCATCTCTGTTATGGTATGTTTCCTCAAAGCTATATCTTTTATGTCTTGCTGAGACTCTTGCACTCCTTACTCTCTGATTTGTTTGAAGCAAGAGAAGCTTCTGCATGTCAGGATCTCAAAACCAGACAAGCAGGGCTTCAAATGACACCTCAGATACTTTTGCTTTTAAATGCATGTTTTGATCTGATCCAGATGGCCTATTGGAGGTTTAATTAAATAGATATTCTGTTTGAGAATGACTTTGTACAGAACAGATCAAGAGCCATCATACAACAAGATGGATGTAACGTACTTCATCAAAATTGAATTTACCCTGAAGCATTTCTTTCTTTTACAAAAGTACTTTGCTCGCTTTGTACAAATATATGATGAAAATGATATAGGCTATTATACACTCACTGGCATCTTTGAGTACACCAGTTTAGCTGTGCATTAATGCAAATATCTAATCAGCTTATTGCATGGCCGTAACTCAATGCATTAAAGTCATGTAGACATGGTCAAGACGATCTGCTGAAGTTCAAACTGAGCATCAGAATGGGGAAGAAAGGTGATTTAAGTGACTCTGAACGTGGTATGATTGTTGGTGCCAGACGGGTTGGTACGGGTTTTATAAATAAAATACAGGGATATACAGGGATTTTCACACACAACCATCAGGATTTACAGAAAATGGTCTGAAAAAGAGAAAATATTCAGTGAGCGGTAGTTCTGTGGGTGAAAATGCCTTGTTGATGCCAGAGGTCAGAGGAGAATCAATGGCCAGACTGGTTCGAGCTGATAGAAAGACAACAGTAACTTAAATAACCACTAGTTACAACTGAGGTCTGCATAAGAGCATCTCTGAACACACAACTCCTCCACCTTGAAGCAGATACAGCAGCAGAAGACACACCGGTGTCACTCCTGTCAGCTGACAACAGCAAACTGAAGCTACAATTCACATAGGCTCACCAAAACTGGACGACAGAAGATTTGAAAAATGCTGTAATGGTGTGGGCACACATTGGGCCCCTTATTACCAATTGAGTATCGTTTAAACACCACAGCCTATCTGAGTATTGTTGCTGTCCATGTTCATCACTTTATGACCACAGTGTACCATCTTCTGATGGCTACTTCCAGCAGGATAACGCGCCATGTCACAAAGCTCAAATCATCTCAAACTGGTTTCTTGAACTGTTGAACATGACAACGAGTTCACTAAACTCAAATGGCCTCCACAGTCACAGTCAGATTTGCATCATTGATGTGAAGCTGACAACTCTGCAGCAACTGTGTAATGCTATCAAGTCAATATGGACCAAACTCTCTGAGGAATGTTTCCAGCACCTTGTTGAATCTAAGAAGGCAGTTCTGGAGTTCAAGATACAAGATACATTCTCTGACAATTTAAGTCATATGGCCAGATTTCCTAAAAGCTTGCGTGAGTGCAAACCCTGTTTTGGCGTTAAAAAGCTACTGTCGGGATTACTAAAGACACGCAGTGAGAAATTAGCGATGAAAAGGCGTGGACACAGTTATTTTTGCATCTGACCTTATTGCATATGCATTTGCAGTAGTTTCCCTGTCAGACCGCTACATTTATGGGTGGAGAGCGTTCAAATGAACCATGCAATGTGAAAATTCTGTCATCATTAATTCACCCTCAAGTAGTTTCAAACTTGTATGAATTTCTTTCTTCTGCTGAACATAAAATAAGATATTCTGAAGAATGTCGGTAACCAAACAGTTCATGGACCACATTGACTTACATAGTATTTTTTTTACTACTATGGAAGTCAATAGGGACCAGCAACTGTCTGATAAATGATGACAGAATTTTCATTTTTAAGTGAACTATTCCTTTAACACTCAAAAAAGCATGCCTTAACCCCTGTTGTCCCTGACATGACATGAATATGTGCATTGTCAGTAGATTTCCACCCCCATTGGCACTTTTATTAGATTGTGACCGCATGCTAATTTGCTCTGTTTAGTAAATCTGGCACTTAATGTCTTAAAAGGAATATATAGATAAATATAATGGACAATAAGACAAAAAATACTGACCAAGAAAAAGATTTTTGCAGTGTTGATGTGTCTGTTTATTTGCATGCATTGTCTTGTTTTCACCAAAGGCATGATGCAAACTGCCGCACATTTCAAACTTACCGTAAAATCTGTGTATAACGGAATTTGCATGGCATAATGTCTAAGTGTCCGAATGTGGAGGATTCAGCAGACTACTGTGATCTAGCATACTTTCCTTTCTGGGACCGTATCACTCCACGATTGCGCTTGTGGATGCAGCAAGAAAGGTACCACAGCTGTGTCCACCCTGAGTAGATCGGAGGGAAGAGATGGACGCTCGTTGTGGCTAAACATGGATGAATGCATGAATGCAGTGGTAACAAGAGAAAGTGCTGACAGTGGAAAATACAATAAAGCCTGAGTGCTCTATTACACTGCTTGTTAAGTCCAGTAATGTTTCCCTGGAGGAAAAGAGGTAAATGAGGAGAGCTTGTCCTTCTTTTTCCCTCCATCTATTCTATAGTCAGCATCCTGAGCCCGGAAAAGAACAGGTAATCAATCGGGCCAGAAAGCAGGAAGTGAGAAGCTAAGGCACACAAAAAAAAGTCATAATCCATAGTGGGTGTGTAAGCAGATGACTTTAATTGCAAAAAGCAGCTTTAAAATATATAACCATTATTCATGAACATGAACAAGTGCTATGAAAATAAAGCTTTCCATTTTTTAAGTCATTGGTAAAACCAGCGTTTCAGTTTGACAAAATAAGCACTTTACAGTATAAAAAAATATTTTCTTAACCATTGTCTTATTTTTCAGTAATATCTCAAATTTTTAAAACAACCTGAAATGCAAAACTGCATAAGATAGTAAGGCTTTTAATTTAGTTTATTTTCCTCATCTATTTGGCATTTAGTTTGCTTTTTAAAGGGGTCATATAATGCCATTTTTGTACAAGCTAATATGATTCTTTAGGGTCTAAATTAAAAGTTTGTAATATACTTTAATTAAAAATTCTCATTAGTATTGTAAGAAAACACTCATTTTACCTGGTCAAAAACAGCTCTGTTTTCAGCACGCCGTTTAAGTGCATGTGTCTTTAAATGATAATGAGCTTTGCTCACCCCGCCCCTCTGTTCTGTGCGTACACCGTTTGTAACACAATAACACAATAACCATAACGCGTTGTTCATTATAAACGTGGGATTATGAATTATATTGAGAACGTCGTACATAGAAAACATGCCGTAATGTACCCTGAGTGTAAACCTTAGACGCATTCATCGTGAAGCGTGCAGCAAGCGATTTGCTAAGATTAATATAAATATTAATATTACACTTCAGTTCTTCTGGAGGTGCAGCAGGAACACGAATAGTTGGTACCGATCCTTTTTTCAGGAGCAGCTTCTTAGCAAAACCAGCTTTATACTGACCCTCGTTTGTAAAGAAGTCTGGTGTGTGAAATGATTTGCGCAAACATGAAAGCATTGACCATGATCGATATTCCCTTTGAAAACAAAACTCAGCCACTGCGTCTTCAGCGGTTCGGATTTAGGAACATCAAAATTATGCTGTGTTCCTTATTACACCCAAGAACAGAACACCACAATCGCTTAGACGCCATTCTGCTCCAGCGTATCAACAACGGCCGCACAGACTATGATGACAGACGAGCGAGGGCGGGACTGTGTTGAAACGCTGCTGTCAATCAACAATCGTAGGAGGGGCGTCCGATCTTGTCACGTCACAAAATCGAACGGCTTGATTTGAGACGGGGGAAAACATATAAGGAGATTTAAAAAAAAAAACACTGGATGGATTTTTATCATTTTATGATGGTTGTGTACAGGCACTGCCAACACACATTTCAGTACAATCAACTTGTAAAAGTGCATGTACCATTATATAACCCCTTTAAACAATCTAATTTAGTGAGGTTTATGCTTTAAAAAAAAAACTTTTTGCCAATGTGTTAGAAAAATCATTTTAATTCAAGATAAATGATCATAAAACAAATCTTAATGTTGAATGCAGCTTTACTTATCTTGCTTTAAAGATATTTTGCAAGAAAATTTTTTTTTATATAAAGTTTTATTGCAGTGTAAAAATCAAAGATATATTTTCTCATGAAAATCTATATTAATTCATTATTACAAAAGACACTGACTGTACAAAAACATTCGAATGACAATAACACTTTGGTTAAGAACTGAGAATATTAAAAGGCAGCCTGGGCCTTTGGGTTTTACATTTTAATAAAACACCACAAACTGGCTTTTTGCGGTAGAAAATTTCAGCATTATTGTAAAAGGAAGCAACAAATGAGAAACAGTAATTTGTAAGGCTTAAAGCCTACCTCTCGAAACACAAGCAATTATTAGGAGAGCGGAGAGCCTGTTCTTTTAATCTGTTAGTCTCCTCCCTAGGAAAGGATAGAGAGATGGAACAGAATGACTTACGGTTGAACAGATGTAATCAAGTTAGAGTAATTGACTGAGAGATTGCTCTACAGGAACTGCTGATGAAAACATGAGGCAAGAATGTTGGAATATGTGCAAAGAGACGGAAATTGAAGCGGATTTGGCCATTGTAAAAGTCTGTCGCAGCTGCAGCTCTAATATGTGGACGGTGAGCAGAAATCATACAATAGAGGACAAACCTCATGTTCTGATGAGTTCAAAGAGGAACTGTTCAATACCGTTCAATCTTCATTCACATCCCACATATGTTTCCATTAGGGCACAGTCATTTAAAATGTCATCTCTTATCATCTGAGGCTGTTGTGTAGGGGATCCCAACATGATTTCTCAATTAAATCCCAGTGGTTTCAATTATTTACTTTAACTGAGTTTAAGTACTTAAAGGGATAGTTCACTCAAAAATCATTTACTCACACTCATGTCATTCCAAACCTGGGGTGCGTTTCCAGAAAGCATCGCTGGCCAACTATGGTCACACGTTCCGTCATTACCATCACAGTTCAACGATTTGGCGTTTCCATAACCATAGTTCCAACGAACATTCGCAAACAGCATCGCAAACTTACATGGTTGAAACTACAGATTTCGAGCTGTGGTTAGAAGCATAGTTTCTTGTTAAATGACAACGGGACTTAAATAGATCATGCTCTTGCGCACAATAAGCAAGCTAGCATTCAGTTAATTCTATATATTTCATTGTATTTGGTGAATAGTGAACTCAAGCACTCAGAGAAGGGTTACAATTGTACTGTGGAACCTTTCACAAATCACAATAGTGAAGTTAAGCACTCGTGGAAGGGTTAACTGGACAAAACTGCAGTGTGAAAGATTTCACAAATCAAAATACTGACGTTAAGAACTCAGGGAAGGGAAGAACGCCTATTTTGCACATTCTTGACTAGCCTACTTCCCAAAGGGGTTTATGGAAGAAATAAAAAAACACACAAATCAAGCAGGTCAATATGACACTGGTTTCAGTCTTCTAAATTATGGTAAGCAATCAGCGAGTTACATCTTTGTATGGGAAACCCCTATGGCTTTCTTTCTTCTGTGAAACACAAAAAAAATTTAAATGTTGTCCATACAATGCAAGTCAATAGCTATATTTCCATCCACCTATATGTTTACAAAGTTACTAAGTTTACTACGGCTGCCTCAATGGAAATGTATAACTGTTCCAAATAAGTATTGTCCGGACCTCCGCTGGGAAGGAAATTTTGAGACTGGACCTCTTGGAACTTTAATTGAATACCCCGGTTATAGGCTAAATATAAAAATGTATATATACATTGGCTTCTCCTACTGGATTACCTTCCATTTTTCTTTGTGATATTTATAGCCAGTTTATCGGGAAGTGATGGTTTTGTTCTCTTCGACTCATTGGATAGAAATGGTGATTTATTTGCAAAAGTTTTATGCAATATTCCAATTTTGCGCATACGGTAAAATTGCTACTTTGGATGGAAACATAGCACTTTATTTGACACTCCTGTTCCCCCTATATACATACAATGTACTTATAATATTAATTACAATAACTGGGTAATAACTAGGTACTACTCCTAAACCTAACCTTAACCCATTTAGTTACCTTATATTACCCAGTATTTTCTTATACAAGTACACTGTAAGTACACATACAGTAAAATAAAGTGCAACCCAAGATTGTTCTTTAAAATATCTTCTTTTGGGTTCCATAGAAGAAAGAAAATCATACAGGTTTAGAACTATGACAGAATGTTCATTTTGGGGTGAACTATTCCTTTAAGTAACTTGTGCAATGTATATTATTTTATTTTTGTAACTAAGATATGCATTAATAGATGAACTATACATTTGAACCCCTGCAACATGAGACGCCGCATTGTTATTTCATCAATTTAGTCCCAGGTTTCTCTTTATTTTCATCTTTCATTATTAATCTACACAGTCATAATGTCTTGTTTTGCCAACTGTGCACGAGAATAATCATTCAGCTATAACAGATTTTGAGTCAAGTGTAAACACCACATTAAAAAGTAAAACATATTTTCCTGGTAATTATACTGCTTGGGTGAAGATGTTCTGGATAGGAAACTAACATTTGACTACTTACAACTTACCATGCATGTACACATAACTAGACTGAAGTGAACAAACAACTTCTCACAGGAAAAAAAACCCAAAAGCATTCTTGAACACACATTATACTCCATCTACACTGCCAACCTCCACATTGGAAATGTGTAAAAACATATCACCTGGGCGATAGACTGATTCCTCTATAGCGAGGAGAGGAAGTTAATAGAAATGCATGAGAAGGTCAACTCCATCACCTCTTATAGATCAGATAGTGTCCACAGCACAGCAACAGAGGAATAAAAGGAATGAGTCAGCTTGTAACTCCAGGACTGCCAGTCCCGCTGTGAGTTTTCCATTTGAGAGAGTGTTTTTACCTGCAAACACATAAGCAAGTTGTCACTTAGCAACCTAAAACTTGCCAACTGAAAATATCTTTCTTATATCACAAGGCTGAGGGGAATGTGCTTGGTTTACCAGGGACGGATTTAATGCCAGTTGTGCTCTTTAGTCCTCTCATGGTATCAGCAAGTGCTCATTGGTCAATAAATGTGTAAGTGTATGTGCACACATGACTATCTGCTGACATTTGACCTACTTAAACTACATCAATGCGCCTAAGTTCTCTTGAGACTGGTTATTTCCCCTGTGTTTTCTAAACTCACAGCACTACTTGGCCTTATTGTACCGGCATCCTCCACCGCCTTGAGTCCTCTTGCATTTGCAGTTGTTGTGTAATAAATCATTTCTACTGTCTTGGAGAAGTATCCGTAGGAGGTGCACAGTGCATGGCTGCACACTGCCATCAAGCATAAATTTGCTGTCAGACAAACTCTTTTAAAGGGACAGTTCACCCAAATGTACTTGCCCTCATCCAAACCTTATGCTGTCTTTAATGTTTCTTTTGTGGAACACAAAATGAGAATGTTTTTTTACAAACCTTCACGCATCTGTGAAATTCAAAAAGAAAAAGAAAAATGATTCCTGTGACACCAAGCTGAATTTTCAGCATCATTACTTCAGTCTTCAGTGTCACATGATTCTTCAGAAATCATTCTAATATGCTGATTTGCAGCTCGAGAAACATTTATGATTATCATCAATGTTGAAAACCATTTTTGCTGCTTGATATTTTTGTGGAAACCTTGATACTTTTTTTCAGGAATCATTGATAAATGATAGAAAAATGTAACAAATGATTCCTCACACGTTGAATATATGTGATTGTCCAGATCTTAAAAACATTGAATTTGGGGAAACCACTTGAAACATTTGTTGTGTTGAGCTATTTCAATTACTTGTGTTTGATTTGTTAATTCCAAACAGTTGAAAGTCTGAATTTTTTTTGCCAATAAACCTGATTTGCAATGGGGTTTGAATAATTAAGATTACATTATTATAAATTTTTTTTTTTTTTTTTGCTATTCTACAAGAGACAATCATAGAAGAGGTCAAGTCATATTCTTGCCTTGATATCTCATTCATGTTTATGAGTCAAAAATGGTGCACCGATACACCAGGATTGACGTCCTTGATTGAGTCTCCTTTTGAATTCCACAGACAAAATAACAGCTTATGGGAGAACTATTCCTTTAAACAAGTCCTCCTCTCAGAGTTAAAACTTTTTGGATCCATTTTTGAGCACTGAGATGTACTTTCAGATACTTTCTCCACTCCTGAGGCCAAATTCAAAGGGTTTCCTTGGGCGTAGCACTTCACTTTAATCGAAAGTGCTTTGTCTGCACTGCAGTTCTGCGGGGAGCGAGGAGGTCGTGCCCAACGGTCACTGAAGTGTACTAGCTGTGAGGAACTGCAGAAGGGAGTGTACCGGGTCAGATCGGTGAGAAGAAACAGTCCATTTGCTTGAGCGAGTCCTAACACAGAAAGTGAAGCGCTCATTCAGGTAGAAAACGACAGAAGAGAGTGGACGTCTCTTTTAACAACTTATTGCTACCCATGCTTCTCTGCTCACTGATTGAATAATTCAGCGGAGGAAAAACCCCCAGGGGCATGAGGTGACGAAAAAGTGAAGCACTGTTGCTTTAAGAAATATATGTGGCAAAAGCATTAAATTAAATTGATCCCAACACTTTACCTCTATCTTTAAATTGGGGACAGGAACAACAGCAGAGGGGGGGAATAATATCTGCTTGAGCGGCAAAATAAGGTTATGCAATCTCACTTAAAAATGTGCAGCTGTGTGTGTTTGTGTGTGTGTGTGTGTGTGTGCGTGTGTATGGACAGACACTTGATAGTCTGGTTGCACACAAATAATTCAGCATGAAATGACAGTATAGAATGTCTGAAAATTAGTTTGTTTCTAGGGTCAGTGACGATTCTCCCAGCAGTCTCTTCCCTTAAAGTATATCAGACTGTATTTTTTAAAGCAAGTCAAATGGATGACTCAGACAACATTTGCTTAGACAAGAAGCGCTTGAGAACACACATAATTTCTTAGGCCTGCTGAGTTAAAAGACGCTATTTAACCTGTCTCTCCGCAGCGGATGCCAGCCAAAGTGGGTTACATTACGTTTTTTTTCCCTCCCATAGTTGATAACTCGGAGCCTCTGACATGCCTCTCGAAGTTAAATTAGTGAACTGCTCTGAAAAACAAGATCAAATGCAGTCTGAAACAGTGAAAATGAATAATTGAGGAGCTGTGATGAAAATTTAGCAAATTCCTCATTGTGAGAAACTGCAATACGGTTTCATTTGGATGCAAATGTGATTATATACTTAAGTTTCTTGTGCATAAATCAGCAACGTCAATCAAACCAGTGGCAAGAAAGAAATATAACCGTAATTAAATCTAAATGTGTGTCTTACTTTCTAAAGTGCGGTTTATATTACTTTTCTCGCATTTCAATCTATAAAGGTGTGTTAGGCCTGAATTCAAAAGTAAAACATCATTGCAGCTTGCATTCAGACACAAATCTATCACGAACCCTGACAGTCTACAGTCTCCCGTTATATATCTGATCTCAATCATGGATCTCGCTCCTCCTCGAAGATGCTTGCAGCGGCACTAACAGAGCATGAAATGTGACATGACAGTATGTCATTCCCTGAGACAGTCTGAGTATCGTTCACACATATAGAGGAAGAGATGGAGACGTTCAAATATACACGTGGGTGCATTCCTTGTGTGTCCATCAGAAAATATCACAAACGATTTATCTTTAGTGTGGCAATGGTTTATCTAGGCAGCAATTAGATTAAATGGGAAGCAAATTATTTTAGCTAATGTCTCCTGCTTCCCAGATTTTTCTGCAGAGAAAAAGACACTAGTTATCTCATATCTGTCTCCTCTAGAGTTTTACAAGACATCTCAGCAATGTGCTCAGATTTGATACCAAAACCTGCAAAAGTGAGCGAAAAATTTGACAAAAATATTCTGAGAAAAAAGGAAAAAAAAGAAAAGAAGAAAAAAGATAAACCTGTAAAATACAATTCATATTTTAGTTATAGTATTTAAAAAAATAATAATTATAAAAAGGATTAAACGGCTGCAATCAACAGTAATCTGGTACACTGGGAATACATATTTTTAGATATTCGATTACTAATGATGAAAATGTGTATTTAGTAGTAAAAAATAATTCTATTATTAATAAAAAATAAAATATTTTTTTCAGATTTTGTTTACTGTTTAACAATTCTGTCTAATAAATTATTAGTTAGAACTGCTAAACAAAGACATTAAACTCCTGTGCATCTGCGTTCAGGCACGAAGGTTCACAGTGCTGCCAAAATAATAGTCAGGCTTAAGAAACTTATCGGCGACACAAAAGTGAAAAAAAACACACAAATACTGGCTACTATATTAATCTTGGCGATATACAGGGGTTGCACAATGAAACTGAAACACCTGGTTTTAGACCACAGTAATTAATTAGTATGGTGTAGGGCCTCCTTTTGCGGCCAATATCACTTATGTGATACTGGTGGAGGAAAACGCTCTCTGACTCACGCCTCCAAAACGTGGCTCAAACAGATTAAGATCTGGTGACTGTTCAGGCCATGGGAGATGTTCAACTTCACTTTCATGTTCATCAAACCATCCTATCACAAGTCTTTCTGTGTGTATTGGTGCATTATCATAGCCTGGAAATCCAGACCTAAATCTAAAAGATTAATGGTCTGGCGTCGACTAATGAAAATCGCCCAGCTCGAGGGGCGGCACCAAGCATGCATTTGAAAATCTCGCTGCACGCAATCGGATAACACTACGACCAATCACAACAATAAACCCTAGCTACCAGCGGAGCTAACCTTATTAGACATTCTCTGATTATACTCTTACCGTATCCGGTCGGCGAAACAGCAAAAACGTCCTTCTTGCAAAGGAACGATTCGAGTGGCGTCTTCTGTTCCTGTTTTAGATAAAAAGCCAAGTCTAACTCGTTCATTGTAGCGGCTAAAGCCGTTTCAAACAACTGGTGTTCATCCATAGCCATCTTGCAATGTTTACTAATGACTTCGACGTCACAGCGCTGTCGTCATCTGTTTAGCTCGCCTCTATATCAGATAACCCGATGTGATTGGTGCAGCTCAGATCAAGGGGCATATTTAATGAGCATCATTACTGGACACCAGAGTAACTCACTGAGCAAATTCAACTTGTGCTCTCGCGAGAACTCTGGATTTCCAGGGTAGCATTATCATGCTGATACACAGCTCCACCTTCAGGGTGTTCAATGTTTGAACCATCAGGTGCACATGGTCCTCCAGAACGGTTTGGTAGTCCTTGGCAGTGGCGCTCATCAAGCACAGTCTGTTTCTGGGAACGCAACAGTCTGAGTGTTAAGTTTCTTTGGCGTTTCTTTGACAGTGAAGGTGGACTCATCAGAGAGCAATTCATGTTTCACATTGTCCACAGCCCAAGATTCGCACTGTTGGCATCAATAAAACTGACATTTGGCATTGGCACGAGTGACCAAAGGTTTGGCTGTAGCAGCCCGACCATGAATGTTGACGCTGCTGAGCTCCAGACGAGCAGTTTTGGTGGAAACAGGAGAGGCGAGGTGGGCATTTAATTCTGCAGTGAGTTGGGCAACTGTGGTTTTATATTTTTTGGATACAATCCTTGTTAGTATCTGGACATCCCTTTCAGACAGCTTCGGTCCGGTGACACTTTGCAATAAGGTTCATTAGTTTACATTAGTTAATGTATTAATTAACATGAACTAACCATGAGCAATACATTTGTTACTGTATTTGTTAATCTTTGTGAACGTTATAAAATTACAGTCATTCATTATTTGTTAGTTCACAGTGCATTAACTAATGTTAACAAGATTTTAATAATGTATTAGTATATGTTGAAATTAACATTAACAAATGCTGTAAAAGTTCAGTTCATTATTCATTCATGCTAATTAATGTAGTTGACTATAATAAACCTTATTGTAAAGTGTTACCAAAGGCCCTAGTAATCTCACATGTCTCCATTTCAGACCTTAACTGTGTCTCAAACTGTGCTCAGATTTGTCAAGACACCGAAATCTGCAATTAAAAGTCAGAGATACCAATAACTCAAATATGTCTCATCAAATTCTTCCAAGACCAAATGATCCGAGTTTTAATATTCATGGGTTTTATTTCTCCTAAGCGGACCTGAAAACTCCATTATTCATCTTGAGCAATGAAAGTGCAACCACTGCACTGAGCAACAAAGTTCTCCAGTGTGATCACATGAGTGTGTATAATTACATCCTGTAATTTAGCCCTCATTTCCTCCACTCAAAGCTCACTCTGGATGTCCTGTTCCATGTTTGCTAGTTCCCATATCACGTGGCGAAACATATCACAATGTTTATGCAGCGGCTGACTCATAAGTGACATTTAGTTAGTTTGTTTTTCTCACAACAAGAACTGCAAATGGATGTGAAAAAATAAATAAAAAATTGCGATCAGGGGACAAATGAAGTCCGAACAGTCACCTTTCACGCTAGCAGACACTCGAGGACTAGTCGCTCCCTGATTGTGCGCAACACACTTAATGGCAGCTCAAGAGTTCACTTTGATTGCAAATTGGAGACATTGTGACCCTCATCAGCACAATGTGCCACTTAGGATCAACAAGTCTACCCTGAGAGATTACAAACATCACCTTAAAAACACAGAATTGGCCAAAACTAGTCTCTTCAGTTGATCATTCATACCTCAGGAGACTTAGAGGACAGAATAGAGCTATCAAGATAAGTATCAACTTTGCCTCAGATGGTTCTCTTAAAAATTCCTTAGGAGAAATGAAATATGCTGAGACAATTGTTGGCATGCAAAAAGCATAAAAGAGCTATAAAATAAATAAGCAATATCACGAGTAGTCGTGCGATATCACTCTATATCAATGGCTGTGATTCGGCCGTAGGTAATCAACATAGAGCCATATCGCATGGCTACGAATGTGATATTGAGCTCATACAACAGTTCGACACACGGAACTACTTCCTTCCGCCGCAGATTCAAATCTCAAGTGTGTTTGTTGAGCTCAAGCCTTCCTTAATAATTCCAAACCGTCACTTTAGAACTATAACGAATGAACACTGAGTCGCTTCATTGAATCTTGGAGTATTATGAGAGAGAGAGAGAGAGAGAGAGAGATCGACTAACCAAGTGCATTACCTGCCTCTAGCTGATATTCTTCAGGTCAATCTTATATTCATAATCACAAAATTGAATGTCAACTGAGGAAAGCGATATCTTTGTCTTTGTTCTTTTAAAAGGGGATTTTTTATGACAGCGGTAGTCAATGCATTTGTAAGTTGAGTCTTATTGTTTACAACCTTGTTTCAGTCCCTTTCAATATAAAAGTCTCTGCTACTGACTCACTCATAAATAATTTTGTTATTAATATCTATCTCTCTATCTATCTATCTATATTTACTATTAATAGCTAATATAGCTATTAAGGCTTATTTTTAGCTCAGTTTTACTTTGGTTTTCGTTTAATTCCAGTTAATACATTTTAGTGATTCAACTTATTTCAGTTTATTGCCAAGACAACATTTCTAATTATCATTTAGTTTAAGTTGTTCAACTTTTAGCTTTTTTTATTTTTCAATTAAATTATTAGAAATGTTTTATATAGTTTTAGGGTACATTTACATGACAATGATGTGCTAAAAACGGAAACGTTTTTCCATTTGTTTTTCCCGTACAGACGGCAACGGTTTAGTTTCAGTTTGGTTTTCACTCTGTTTGCCTGTTTGTTAATTAGTTTCCATAGTTCCTAATTCCACGCACCTGTTCTGTTTCTCTTTTGATTACGTTCTCTGTGAATCTCCTGCGATCGTGATTATAATAATAATACATATTTTTATAACTAGATGTACCGCATGGCGGTACAAAATATGACCGCTGCTCAGGCCTGCACTGGCTTTCCACAAAAATAAATGACGTGGAGCAATTTGGCTGTATTGCGTGTTTATGTATATAAGTTGTATATTTTAAAAGACTGTCTGGAGTATTCCTGTGGATCATGGATAATTTAGAGTTTTGTAATTATTTGCTATTACTATTTAAGTTTTATATCAAAAGTCATTAGTTTAGACACTTAACATCCGTAATGTGAAAATGTCACATTCATAACAGTGGTTTTCCCTACATAATGTATTATAAAAATGAGTTTCAAAAACACACTTATTGTGTTCAAGCAAGTCTTTTTCATGCTACATTGGTAGTTTGTTTAATAATTTACAGAGGATTTGGCGAGAATCAGAGGACAGAGGTTACATTAAAAGTTATGTAAATTAATTCACTGATACTAATTTTATCTATGTTTAAGGCATTGAATCTACCAATATAAGTCTAACTGTCACATGCATAATGTTGAAACTGTTGTATAATAAAAGGGAAGAACAAATAAATAATAATATAAACTATATATTTTCTGAAAGCGTAGACTCTCAGGATGTGATCTAACATGGCATGAAACATGTCCCACCCACCTCATTAGTATACTGCCCAAGCATAACACATTGGGTATTGGTAAATCGGGTATATGGCTGATACCTAAAAAAAGTAGTAGTATGTGCATGTCTGTCTGTGTGTGTGTGTGTGTGTATGTGTGTGTGTTTGTGTATGTGTGTGTCTGTGTGTGTCTGTGTGTGTGCGTGTATGTGTGCGTGCGTACATGTGTGTGCGTGTGTGTGTGTTTGTGTGTGTGTGTCTGTGCATGTGGATTTGTATGTGTGTGTATGGGTGTGTGTCTGTGCGTGTGGATGTCAGTCTGTGTGCATGCTTGCGTTTGTTTGTATTCCTGCATGTGTGTGTGTGACAGTATCATCCTAAACCAGCAACCCTTCGCTCAACAGCACCATCTACAGGCCGATGAGTGTACAGTCACTAAATGTGCACATAAATGAATTTATTTTATACCCCCCCATGGATGAAATTCTACGAAACTTAGCCTACCCCCAGAGGATGTCAAGTTAATCATACACATGAAATATGGTGCAGTTCTGAACATCTCAACTGAAGATAGGGGCGATTAAAGCAGAATAATATTGCATTTTCATTTTTTATGGGAAGGGGCGCAAATCACTAATGAGTGATTATGGGCTAGGTTGATGTGGGCCCTTAAGAGCAACATACCATAAAAATTTCTTCATCCTCGGTGCCACGGTTTAGGTAGTTATTTAGGAAAAACTGCATTTTTGGGGTTTGGGGGGGCCCAGCGCGGGGGTGGGGACGAGATTTTTCGTCTCGTTGACGAAAAATTCAGTAGATGACAAAAAAAACAAAACAAAAAAAACTTTGACAATCCCTATATGACCGCTTTCGCTAGCTACGCTAGCGGCGGTCATAATAAATCCTTTGTCGTTCGCTTCAATACAGCCTCATCTGTGACGATGAGATTTCATTTGTTGTTTTTTTCTTTTCTAAAAAAAAAAAGTAGCCTATAATAACATTTTTGATCAATTGCCTGTCTGAAAAAAATAAATTTGTATTTGTCAAATGTTCACGAACTGTGCTTGTAAATTTACTGTCGTTGCTTAAAATAAATGGGCATATGCTTTGCACAGTTGAATTGCCGGTACATAATGTTATGTCAAAAACTACCACAAAAGAAATTAGGTGTCCTCTTTATTCAGTCTATAGCCTCAGCAAAACTTTCAAGAAATGCTGAATTCCTTTGAGGATTAGATTAATATTTCTGTTGCGTTGTGTCATTTTGATTGACGTCTCCGACATCTCCGGGTTTTTTTTTTTGTGGTGGGCTCTGAAAAAGACAACCAAGAAGAATAGAGAAACACATAGCTGTCATCTTTAATGAGCATCACTGCCTGTGTGCCTGATGGATTTCAGGTAAGACACATGCAGTCTCACAATAAAAGCTTTCAGAAGATTTAGTCAGAGCTCAGTCTCATCTGAGGACAACCCGAAACCCGACGCCACCAAAATCAATTCCAAAATGAACAGCGTGAAAACATTATTAGCTCGCAGTATGATGATTTTCTTCATGTTTTATGATTGGCTTTCTTGTTGTGAAGTGAATGTAATCAATATTTAGTTTTATTCAGAGCATAATCCATTTATGTAAGAGACAAAGCCTAATGACACATAGTGTACTCTTGTCCTTCGTCTTCATAATACAAAGCCTCAGGGCCGAATGTGGTGTTCCCATGACAACCGTCGATGACATGGGGCCATTTTGTGTAAACAACATTATGGAGAGTAGACTGACTTCAAAGAAAGTCACGGTGAAACAGTATCAGTGCAGACTGGAGAATAACTGTGATTACGGAAAGTTGCCTGTCATCTAAATGTAAGGTATACACACACATTTAGCCGTCATGCCATCTTACGTACTTGCAGATGCACATTAGTGTAGAGAGCCTATGCTTTTTAGAAAAATCTGTGTACAAACGGCTCACTTTAATTGTCACTGCATGTAAAGAGAAAGTAATATTTTAACATTTTGTTTAAAACTTAATTATTTACTGATAATATAATATAATATAATATAATATAATATAATATAATATAATATAATATAATATAATATAATATAATATAATATAATATAATATAATATAATGCAGATGCAAGTTCTGAAAAAATATATGGCCGTTGTTGACTAAAAGTTTGTGTGTAATAAATTCTATTTTGAATCAAGTAAAATATTTCCTTCTAAAGCTACTTTTTGTAATGTTTATTTGATGCCTTTCTCATTTAACACAATAATAACTTTTATATTCTTTTGGGGTAATTTCTCAGCCAAATTTGATGTGCCGACTAGTAAATGTAATTAATTAGATTAAAAATGTTAATCGCTTGACAGCCCTAATATATATATATATATGTTTCAATATTTTTTCAATTAATAAAAATATAAGTGTAACTTAAAATAGATGACAAAATATGCTCCACACTTTTACAAATTCCAGATTTATCTTGCATTTTTGTATCATATCATTCCCCTATAAGCCTTAATTGTGTTTTCATTCTGTTTCTGTATTGCTATGCGTGTCCCCAACACTCTGATATCAAGAAGATAAATATAGTTCAATTCCAAGACATAACACCAAAACAGTTTACCATGCGATTTTAAGTGACAAAGTCCACCCGAATATGAAATTTCATGTGATATTGCTTTTCTCTGAAATTAGATGGGTCAAATTGAAGATCATAATCAGTCACAGCAGGCAGCAGATGATACTGTATTTTATGATACAGTTGACACTCCAGGAAAATTCCTTTGAAGTATTGCATTTATGTTCTATATAATAGCCTATAAATGGCTTTTTCCACACAATATTCCTTATTTTCCACACTACATATTACATTATAACATTACCCAGTTCTTAACTGAGCTGTGAATTATGAGTGAACAATGGATTGTTTACTCTGACCTACTATATGGCCGATACCAAGAGTAAACGCAATTAAACTAAATAGCCTTTAAGAAAAGAGCAACACATTTGTGAGTCTCATTAAAGATAATGACATTCCAAGCTCAAATATGCCTCTGGCTATCGCTTTCTGTAAAGATGTCAGACCAAAGCCATGCACCTATGAACTGGTGCTGTGCGCTTTGACTCGTTTCCATAGTTACAGTCCAAGAGGTCAAAGTTTAGAAGGTTAGCATGGTCCAGTATGCTGAAAGTACACCATTAATGAGGACAAAAGGCATCTTACTTCATTGAGGGTCATTTAAAAGTCATGTTCAGATGTTCTTCTTATTTCTGCTACCTTTGATGTTTATTTTGCATATTGCATTGCAGTAAAATAAACAGTAAATAAATCCATCCAAAACAATTACTGGAGTATATTTTGCAAAAAATTACAATTTCAGTCTTTGTACTACTTCAACGAGTTACTTGAAGTTTCTTTGTAATTATTTGTGCAATTTGCTAGCAATTTCTGAGTGAAAAAAATGTTCAAAGTAATTTTTTTTGTCAGTGTATTCATTTCCCCCATAGAAATGTATAGAAACTTGCGCCACAGAATAAAAAATAGAAAAGGTATTGTGACTTTTTATCTTACAATTCTGACTTTATAACTCGCAATTGTGAATAAGTAAGTAAACTGAGGGATATAAACTTGCAATTCTAAGAAACACAGTCACAATTTGAACTTTATAACTCGTAATTGCAAGTTTATATCTCTCAAAAGGTCGCAACTCTGACTTTTTCTTGCAATTGCGAGTTTGTATCCTGCAATTCTGACTTTATAGCTGGCAATCGTGTGTTTAAATCTCACAATTCTAAGAAAAAATTTCAGACTCTTTCTGTGACTTTATAACTCGCAAATGCTAGTTTATGTATCACAATTGCGAGAAAATGTATTAGATAAAAAGTCGCAATTACCTTTTTTATTTTTTTTCCATGGCAGAAACAAGCTTCCATAAACTGTAAAAAATGATATGATCAATAAGTTATGACAACATATGTTTTTACACTACTTTAACCAAGCAATTTTTAACTTTTTTATAAGTTATACAAGATTCAACTAAGTCAGATTGATGTAATTTAAGTTGAAATGACTTACACAGCCAAGCTGATTGTACTTAAAAATTTTAAGCAGCAAGATTTTTTTCCCAGCCCAGGCTCATTCGAAAAACGTATCTCTGGCAAAATTTTTGCAAAACGCAAAATACGTTGCGTCGTGCACGTTTTGCGACAGTTTCAAAGTGAAATGACCAGTGAGTGGCGCTAAAAGATTAATGCTCCATTACGTTTTAAAAGAACATACACCTACACTATACCCTGCCCTAAACCTACCCGATAGTGTTGACAAAAGCAAATGCGACATAAAAACGTAATCATGGCATTTTAGCTTGTTTTTGAACTTTGAGCTCTTATATCGTGACTCATCTTTCACGGGATTCGTACCCGAGATGTCAGTAAAACCGAACATATGGAGCTGGTTAAGTGATGCATGCAAACTCCAAAATATATTTGTTTACAAATCATAAACTATGGTAAAAAGTGTTCTGAGGTCATTACATAATTGTGCAAGGAGCCGCGTGAAAACAAGTCTTTATTAATCCACAATCTGCCGCTTTAATCATAATTGTGTGTGAAAACGATTAAAAGTGCTTGCTGTTTTACTGCCTCTAGGAACCAGCTTCCAGAGGAGATCAGACGTGCTCCTACTGTAGTCACATTCAAATCCAGACTCAAAACACATCTGTTTAACTATGCATTTACTGAATGAGCACTGTGCCAATGTTCGTCCGACTGTTTGTACTGTATTTTACTTTGTATTCTTCTAAACTGTTTTAACTATTCTTATTTCTTTTTATTATTTTAATTTCTTCTATGTAAAGCACTTTGAATTGCCATTGTGTATGAAATGTGCTATATAAATAAACTTGCCTTGCCTTGCCTTGCCTTGCCTAGTGTTTTGCGTTTTGCACAAATGTTGCCACAGGAACGTTTTTCCAATGAGCCCATGTTGTTGTTTTTCTCTTATTTAAATAAACTAGTGCAAAGTGCCCGTGCAAAATAAGTTTTTGTGTGTGTTTTTAGTAATTGTTGATTCGGTGTATTTGAATGCTCATTGTTACAATTACACATCAAAAGTTCAGTGACATTTTTATTTATGCATGGTAGAAAGCAAATACTGACACTGACATAATGACATACAATAAATATGGAAAATTGAACTACATGATTCAGGGAGCAGGCTACACAGTGGACTCTGAGAAAACGCTACGCTTGAGCAAACAGTTTGTGAATAGGTTACTACAAATGATGCCCGTGAAAGAGACTGTGAACGCATTGAATAGGATATGTTTAGTCGGTGAATAGCATAGGCTACTATTACACAGTAGTGATAACGTTAAGCGCACTAAAATAAAATATTCAGAAATAAACAGTGTAGCTGACTTACAGATTCAGTTAACATCCACAAATGAATAAGAATAATCGTCGCGATTCAGGGAGCAGGCTACACAGTAAACTCCGAGACAACGCTACTTAAAGGGTTACTTCAGGATTTAGCATTAAGCTTTGTATTAGTAGAAAACCTGTAGTATTTTCGAATTACCATGCTTTCCACCCTCATATGACCCTGAGACAAGAGATTTATGTATTTTTTGTCTGGAAAAAATCCTCCGATGACGCAAAAATCGTCATTTTGCGTCATCGGAGGATTTTCTGGACAGAGGCTAAAGACTACAGGCAGTAGATGGCGTTGTTCCGCATGTTTTCAGCCCGCCCATACAGGGTGGGATCTCACTCACAGAATGTACACACAGTCAGCCTTTCTTTGGAAGCTAAGCTAGCAAGCTCTTGTTCTGTGGAGAAAGCTGAATAGTAGGAGAAAGCTGAGTAAGTAACCATCCTCCTTTTCCCGGACTTGATCGTTCAAAATGTCCGGGATTCAGCTTTTGCTTTCTGCGGTCGCTATTCCTTGTTTACATGCACACCTTTCAATCTAACTGAATTCATTCCGATTGGTGAATTTGAATGTAGTGTTTACATGAACGCTAAACAAGTGATCGGTTGATGTGCGTTTTACCATTGCTAAGAAAAATTCCCGCTCCTCCGTGAGAGATGCGAGACCCGGCGCGTCTCAGTAATCACGCCACCGGCCTCGCGCTGTTCTCCCGCGGCCGTCAGCCTCGTCCTGCTCGCCACAGTAAACATGATGAATGGCGACTGTAGAACGCAAAAGCCGAATCCCGGACATTTTGGACGATCTCTAAATCCCTCGCAAACTCATCACGTAGGCTAGCTTTGTTGTTTTCAACAACTGCGCACTCTTACCGATAGGCGTGGCCTCCTAAGGCAGCGAAGCAAGTGCATTCTGGGAGTTGTTGTCTTTCATCCACATAAGCCAAAAATAAATTTTCTGGCTTTTCTCAGTCTAGAAAGCTCCAAATTCAAAGATTTCTTCACATTTCTTCTACTTAAATGACCTATTTTAAATACACATTCATCTTCCCAGAGGTGAAGTATCCCTTTAAGTTCCGCTGCTTTCTTCAACCCTCTCTGTCTCTGGTCCTGCGCTGTGCTCACTCAGTATCAGTGTGAGAGGGGGAGTGGCCAGCTGTGCTCAGTGTCAGTGTGAGAGGGGGAGTGGCCAGCTGTGCTCACTCAGTGTCAGTGTGAGAGGGGGAGTGGCCAGCTGTGCTCACTCAGTATCAGTGTGAGAGGGGGAGTGGCCAGCTGTGCTCAGTGTCAGTGTGAGAGGGGGAGTGGCCAGCGGCTAGAGCGGCAAAAGCCAATGTGTGCTTCTTTTACCTATATATTTAACAATATCTTTTGCATTTTTAATCCAAACAACGCCAAACTTGGCACTGCACTTACTCTTACACTTACATGTAGCAAGACACCTGTCATTAATAACTAATAACAACTAATATTCAGAAGTAAACAGTGTAGCTGACTTACAGATTCAGTTAACATCCACAGATGAATAAGCGCGACGATTCAGGGAGCAGGCTACACAGTGAACTCGGCGATTCAGGGAGCAGGCTACACAGTGAACTCGGCGATTCAGGGAGCAGGCTACACAGTGAACTCGGCGATTCAGGGAGCAGGCTACACAGTGAACTCAGCGATTCAGGGAGCAGGCTACACAGTGAACTCGGCGATTCAGGGAGCAGGCTACACAGTGAACTCGGCGATTCAGGGAGCAGGCTACACAGTGAACTCGGCGATTCAGGGAGCAGGCTACACAGTGAACTCGGCGATTCAGGGAGCAGGCTACACAGTGAACTCGGCGATTCAGGGAGCAGGCTACACAGTGAACTCGGCGATTCAGGGAGCAGGCTACACAGTGAACTCCGAAAAAACGCTACGCTTGAGCAAACAGTTTGTGAATAGGTTACTACAAATGATGGTCGTGAATAAAATATAATATTCAGAAGTAAACAGTGTAGCTGACTTAATGTTTAGCTGACAGAGTGTTTATGTCAGAATGTTTATTTTTAAACCACAACCTTCTAAGTGCTTCTTTTACTGATATATTTAACGATATCTTTTGCATTTCTAATCCAAACAACGTCAAACTTGGCGCTGCACTTACTCGTGCCCATAGCAAGACACCTGTCAAGTTTGAAATCCATCGTACTAACAGTTCGAGAGATATGCGAATAACAGACATACAGACAGAAATACAAACAGACAGACCGACGTTTCTGTAATTCATAGATAGATGTGTAACTATAGAAATCAGGATTTGTTTCCGCCCAAGCTAAACCACACCCCCAGTCTATGACACTGTACCTGTGGCGGGTTGCCATGGCTCCTCTTTGACAGCAGGAACCCAGTTTTTATGTCACAGTATAAAATATATAGTAGACAAGCAATAAAGCATTGCTATTTGTGAAGGGATCAATCTCTCCCAGCTGAAATGATCTTGCAAACACACGCTCTACATCACATTCACAGAATGGCCACAGACAGACTGGAGAGTTCCCCTACTGTCACATATCTGACAGTGAACACAACAACTTTATAAGGTCTTGGCAGTTTGATGCATAAAGTAGTCCTATTCAGATTATGGCAGATCTAACAGATTTACTTTCACTGCACAACCTGACCTTTTGAATAACCATAGCAACTCTCAGCTTCTATACAACCCTATGTAGGTGGTCATCAATTACTGCTATGGTAGTTCCCTGTGGTCGGTCTGTTTTTAACCCTGTGACTGGGACGTGCTCAGAGGAGCTGACATGGCATGTGTCAAGGAATTTCTCTTCACACTTGTGCAGTCAGGTCTGCACACCTCTGACCCTTAACTCAGCTCCGTACGCTGGGTGACACAAAGTCCACCGGTGAAAGTGTGAAACCCATAAATCCATCTGTCAAGACTTGCTCAGACACCTGAGGCTCCAGGGAGTGAAACTCTGGATGGTCATTTATATAAGCTGGTACTATTTCTTGACAAAAATAGATCCTTGCTGCCATATTTTTAATATATTCTGTCATGACTCATTGCAAGTGTTGCTCGCGTGCAATCATTTTTAATAACAGTTAAATGTGGCTTTGCATGCCCATTAAAAGCTACAATATTTTGGAAAAAATACTTTTATGCTCATCAAGACTGTATTTGATTACAAATTGTATTAAAGATACTGTAAAAACAATGATATTGTCAAATATTATTACAATTTCAAATAAATATTTTCTATATTTGAACATATTTAGTAATGTAATTTATTCCTGTGACCAAAGCTGAATTTTCAGCATCATTACTCCAGTCTTCAGTGTCACATGATCTTTCATAAATCATTCTAATATGCTGATTTGAAGCTCAAGAAACATTTCTCATTATCATCAAAATCAAAAACAGTTGTGCTGCTTCATATTTTTGTGAAAACCATGATGCATTTTTTTCTGGATTCTCTGATGAATTGAAAGTTCAAAAGTACAGCAACTAAATTAGAAATATGTTGGAGCATAAACTTCACTTTTGATCAATAAAAAATAATAAAATCTTCTTAACCTAAACTTTTGAACAGTATATACTGCATATAAATATAAATAAATTATGTAATATGTAAATATATTACATTATTTATTAATGTATAAATAAATAAAATATATATATAAATGAATATAATCAATTAATTATATTATTATTATATAATTATAATATATTATTAATATACAATTAATATCCAGGAAAGTCCTTGGATATGCAATTAGACAGTGTGTCCTAACATTTCTGTGTCCATAATCTTATTTCTTGCATATTGTAATCTGCATTATTTTTTTATTTTTTTTATACAGTTCTGCGCTTGGTTAGATATTTTTATTAATAAATTTCACTTTTCAGAGTCTGAGAAGCATATGCTTTAGGAGCAACATTGCAAGCAGCAGCAACAACAACAACAACAACAACAAATATATATATATATATACAGTTAGGTCCATATATATTTGGACACAGGCACAATTTAAATTTTTTTCAGGTTTTTACCAAAACATATTCAAGCTACAGTTATATAATGAATATGGACTGAACGTGCACACTCTCAGGTTTAATTTGAGGGTATTTACATCCAAATTGAAAGAAGGGTTTAGGAATTACAGCTCTTGATAGTAGCTACCCCCCAATTAAGCAGGTAAAAGGTCTGGAGTTCATTCTAAGTGCGTTATTTGCATTTTGAATCTATTGCTGTGAACCTTCATCATGCGTTCAAAGGATCTCTCCATGCAAGTCAAACAGGCCATCATTAGGCTTCAAAACCAAAGCAAATCCATCTGAGAGACAGCAGGAACATTAGGAGTGGCCAAATCAACAGTTTGGTACATTCTGAGAAAAAAAGAATGCATTGGTGAGCTCAGCAACATAAAAAGGCCTGGACGTCCACTGAAGACAACAGTGGTAGATGATCGCAGGATCCTCTCCATGGTAAAGAAAACCCCATTCACAACATCCAGCCAAGTGAAGGAGACTCTCCAGGAGGTCGGCGTGTCATTGTCAAAGTCTACAATCAAGAGAAGACTTCACGAGAGCAAATACAGAGGATTCACCACGAGGTGCAAACCATTCATGAGCATCAAGAATAGAAAGGCCAGATTAGAAACACAAAGATTTAAAAACATCTAAAAAAGCCTGACCAGTTCTGGAAAAGCATTCTTTGGACGGGTGAAACTAAGATCAACCTATACCAAAATGACGGGAAGAAAAAAGTATGGAGAAAGCATACTTCGTCATCTGTAAAACCTGCTGGAGGCAGTGTGATGGCATGGGCATGCATGGCTTCCAGTGGCACTGCATCACTGGTGTTTATTGATGATGTGACAGAAGACAGAAGCAGCCGGATGGATTCTGAGGAATATACTGTCTGCCCAGATTAAGCCGAATGTAGCAAAGTCGATTGGACGGCGCTTCACGGTACAGATGGACAATGATCCAAAACACTGCAAAAGCAACCCAGGAGTTTTCCAAGGAAAAGAAGCGGATTATTCTGCAATGGCCGAGTCAATCACCTGATCTCAACCCGATCGAGCATGCATTGCACTTGCTGAAGGCAAAACTAAAGAAAGACCCACGAACAAACAACAACTGAAGACAGCTGCAGTTAAGGCCTGGCAAAGCATCACAAAGCAGGAAACCCAGTCTTTGGTGATGTCCATGGGTTCCATAATTCAGGTAGTCATTGCCTGGAAAAAAACCTCAACAAAATATAACATTTTATTTATGATTATATTAATTTGTCCAATTACATTTGAGCCCCTGAAAATGGGGGGACTGTGTATAAAAATGGTTGCAGTTCCTAAAACGTTTACTTGATTTTTTTTGTTCAACCCCTTGAATTAAAGCTGAAAGTCTGCACTTCAAATCCATCTTGATTGTTTCATTTTAATTTTATTCTAGTGGCATACAGAGCCAGAAGTATGAAAATTGTGTCTGTGTCCAAATATAAATGGACCTAACTGTATATGCAATTTTGCCATTCATAAGTGACATCTGGGCTCCCCCACTTGATAAGCACCAGCCATCACTGGCGTGACTACAGTAAACCATTTCTGAATGTGCCAGGCCATGCATAAATCAATAAGTAAATAATATATGAGATTAAGAAATCATTTCGTTCCACTGAAACGCTCAGAAACGCTGCACTCCAACAACTTCAGGTTTCACTAGGCGTCGTGTATATTGTGTTTTTGTCCAAATAATTCATGATATTTAAGCTGCTGGAACAGCTCGCTCATGTTTCAGTTGATCAAATCATAGATGCAATCAGCATAGAATCTTAAATACCGTGGTATTGGTTTACTGGGGGGACAACAGTCCCATCAGACTGAACTATCTTATTTTACCTGTAATCAAATCTGCAAAATAAGGTCTACTATGTGCCAAACATGCCAAAGTAGGTGTTGTTGGACTGTTCGTGCAACTGAAAATAGTGTTTGAGCATTCAGTACAGTAGTGTTTATGTTCTGCTTTTATATTTTATTTTCCTCTGCAGCTGTTATTGTTTGCGTGTACAGTCTTTGTAAAGGGCTAGACAGCATTTAGCTTTGTTCAGGGGTGTCCAAAACACAAAGAGAGGCCTTTGTTCTAAAGGCTCATTATTTTATTCTGAATCTCTGTTGCACACTGTTTTTGATTTTATTATGGCAAATTACTAAAACTTGCTGTGTTTCTTCTTTTTATCCATGCCACTGATTGTTAAAAATATATGCAACTAACGCTTCTAAATTGCCCTTTACTGGTAAAATAAATCTAAGATTCAGAGGGAAAACTGTATTTGATTATGATCTCTCTGAGGCCAATTCCTTTGTCACACAGTAGACAACAAAGCAAAACATCAACAACAATGAGATTATCAATGACTATATGTCTAAACACCCTTCCAAAAAAATAATAATTCAATCACAGGTTTCCTTCCAAACCCAAGAAAAGTTGAGGATCTCTGAGGGTACGTTTACACGACAACGATGCACTAAAAACGGAAAAGTTTAGCCATACATATGACAACGTTGTCAAAATGATCCAGTAGATGGCCAGTAGATGGCGATGTCACTTTGTAAAGAAACACTACATGCCTATAGACAGAACATGTAATACATAAGCATGCGCATGACGCCACAGTTTTCACAAATTCGCGTTTTTGAAGTTTACACAGAGACGATAACAGTATTGGTTTCAAAAACTTGCACTTCGAAACCCGTTTTCCAAGGTTTGCATTTTCAGCCCACCAAAAACGCTGTTGGCATGTAAACTAATGCCATAAAAAGTTTTACGTTTTCAGTTGAAAAGCTTCTCAATTTCTTGACTCTTTGAGCTTTAATACACTTAAATGGATGGTTCATCCAAAAATGAAAATTCTGTCATTTTTAAGTCGTTCTAAACCTGAATGAAGTTCTTTCTTCTTTTAAACATAAAGGAAGATATTTTGAAGAATGTTGTTAATTAAACAGTTGATGGTCCCTATTGACTTCCATGGTATAGAAGAAAAATGTAAATCGATGGGGACCAGAAACTGTTTGGCTATCCACATTCTTCAAAATATCTTCTTTTGTGTTAAACAGAACTCAGAGGTTTGGAACAACTTGAAGATGGGTAAATTATGACAGAAATGTAATAATTTTTGAGTGAACTTTAAGTGGGAATTGAATGTAAAGTTATCCGACACTTAAAGGGTTAGTTCGGCCAAAAATGAAAATTCTGTCAGTAATTACTCACCCTCATGTTGTTCCAACCCCGTAAGACTTTCGTTAATCTTCGGAACACAAATTAAGATATTTTTGATTAAATCTGAGAGCCGTCTCACTCCTCCATAGGCTTCTATGTTATTTAAAGTCCGCGTGAACCGGAAGTTGCAAACGACTTTTCTCCAGTGCTGTGACGTATTTCCCAGTGAAAAGGAATATTGAACAGAGGGCAGGGTTTTACTATAGCGCTCCTCCTCTCCATCTCTCACTTATTACAGACTAACGGTTTGAGGGGAGTGGTTAAGCATTTCCCAAACCAAGCCGTCAAAGCTACGTCATCAGAGAAGGTCCTCCAAGGCAGAGGGGAGGGGCATTTTCAGATTTTGATTAAAGATTACGAAGCCCAAAAATTTTTTTCTGTGTTTTAACTTGCACGGATTAATTGTTCACCACAAGACTAGTAATATGCGCTAACAAAGTAAATAGGGTCCATTTTGATTTCATGCCGACTTTAAGCTTGCCGGCCCAGCACATTCAACCCTGCTTCTGGGTTGTACGTCAGAACGTAGGCTCACTATTGGCCAATGTCATGTATGTGATGCTGGCCAATAGTGAGCCTATGTTCTGACGTACAACCCAGAAGCGCTGCGCTGATACACTACGTGAACTTACTCAGAGGAACACACAGAAGAAAATGAATAGTTGAATAAAGTCTTTATTTTTGTTTGTTTTTGCGCACAAAAGGTATTCTCGTCGCTTGATAAACTTATGGTTGAGCCACTGGAGTCACTTGGACTATTTTAACGATGTCTTTACTAACTTAAGTTTCAATAACATAGAAGCCAATGGAGGAGTGATCCAGCTCTCAGATTTAATCAAAAATATCTTAATTTGTGTTCCGAAGATGAACAAAAGTCTTACGGGGTTGGAACAACATGAGGGTGAGTAATAACTCACAGAATTTTCAGTTTGTTAATTGCATGTTATTTACAATTATTATGCTTTAAGATTATATTAAATGCAATTAGTTGAACTTAAGAGTGCACTTTCCTTTGTCGCTGGGATTCATTTATTTTGGGGGGCTCTTAAAAGCATAAAATGTACTTATATTTTCTCTGTCTGCTGCTTTAAATGTCACAGTTCACACACTAGCAGTAAGTCATTAGTGAAAGGCTTTTTTTTATTCTTTGTTTTTTTTACTTATTCACATGAAAAAAGAGCACATAGAGGTCTTAATGGTACAGTAGTAAACAACAGCCTTTATCATTTCAATAGCCAAAAAGAGAAGGTGGAAAATATTCATGTAAAACCTTATTACTGTACAGTATAAATGGACCACATAGAAAAAAAGATAAAATAATAAAATAATTGAAAATATGATGATATGAGAGCCCTCGAAATATCAAACACGAGAGTTCACGATGCAAACAAGCCATCTCTCATTCAGCACTGCGGATGTGGAGCATCATAGTGCATTTCTGTGAAAAGGTCTTTCAGGACCAGAGGGGAGAACAGACCCCAATACGCAAACAAACCCGCCCAGAGACAGACTAGCTCCAAATCACCCATACTGTGAGAAGACACAGCCAGCGAGGGGAAGAGAGAAGGAGGCAAAACAGAAAGAGAGCGAACTGTCAAGGTAACTGAGAGAAGGATGAGCTGGAATTCTCATGAGGACATGAACACTGAGAGAAAAGAAAAGAGGTGAACAGTTAATCTAGGACAAATCTGAACATTGTGCATGCATGGCTCCCACAGTCCAGCTTGGCTGGATCATGATGGTGCAAAATCTGTCATTCAGGAAATACATTTGCCACAGTATACTACGCAAGATTATCATCCCAAACACAATCAGACAATGCAGTCAACCCCTCAAAATACTCTCTCCGTAACACATGCACTGTGACGTGAGTTATTAGTGCCGTGCTGTGAGTCACAGATGTTCTGTTCTATCTTAGTGACTGCAAATGAATCATTGCCAACTGACCCCAGTGCCACCGAGTGTGCAAAGTCACAAATGCACCATCACAGAACACACACAACCATGCCTGTCGTCTAATCACAGGAACAAGCTTCCGGTGGGTAAAAATATTTTAGGTAATAACAGAGTATCATAGCTGTGTGATATGACTGCATGACGGTATCTTTCCCCCTCCTATCAAATCCTGACGGACAAAATTAATTCCGAACCAAACTCGTTATTATTTTTCAGTTTTATAAATAAGTCAAGATAGCGTATATTCACGAAATTAAGTTGCACTTGATAATAGGTTGCACAGCATGGACAAAATTGCATTGTTGAGAGAAAAAACACATTCAGAAATAATGTAAAATACCAGTAATATCAGTTTTTATGAGTTCCCCTCACTCCACAACAAATCCTTTAAATGTAACGGTATTAAGAAAGAACAATGTAAGAAACTTTAAAGTATAATGGCATTCATTATAAACAACATAAACGGCAAGCCTTAATCGCGCTATACAAATACTAATAAATACATTTGCACTCACTAAGCCTTACTCATTCAGCACAAATCCAAATATGTGCAGTTTGGACATGTTTTGCATGCTTGGAAAAAAGTGGTATATGGCTTTCATTCATCCTTGAAACAGAAATTAAGATATGTTTAATGATATCTTAGCGATTTCTGTCCCTCCATTGAAAACCCATTCCATCAAAACTTCTAATCTATGACTAAATGTAATCCATATGAATTGATCCATTTAATCCAAGTCTTCTGAAGAGACATGATCGCTATAAATGATGAATAACATCATTGGTCATTAAAACATTGATCAGCGTACATACAAAGAGCAATGAAATATAGTAAACTAATAAACTAAACTAACTTATACATATATATATATAAAAAAAAAAATAGCAGCTGATAAATACGCAATTTCATCTATCCAATACAGATCGTTAAAATCAATGATGTCAGCAGCTAACTGATATGGTGCAGATATACTTTAAATGTGACAGTTATCATTTCTTCTTAACCCTGAGTTGACACAGCAATATGATATATTATCTTATACAAATATGAACCAACAAATATTTGACTTACTCTCTGAACACTTTTAAGATGAGCACTAAGATGACTCTGAACACTTCTTGATATATATCTATTCTACCTCTGCAGATCTATGATTAAAGTTCAGTGAAGAACTTACAGTGCCGAACCAGCTCTCCACATCTGTGTCCACCTCTCTGAGCTGAAACATGTTACAAACACAGAGCACCTGTTTCCAGATCTCGCTTATTCCCTCTGAAGGCCTGTGGCACAGTTAACTGTGCTCTCGGGAGACGAGAACCTCATATTTCTGCTCTATTCTGAGTGCTTTTCAAGAGCAGCTAGTTTCAAGACAGCAACGGCCCCTTGATGGGAATCACTGCTGCTATATTCAGGCTGGAGAAGCTTTGGCTCCTCACTAGAGAGGCTGAAAATAGAGTCTGGACTGCTGTGCTACAATTAGCCTACCATGTAAGCTCTGCATCCGCTATAGCGTATCACAGGGGAAGGAGGGTTTTGTTGTGATGTACCCTGTGGTTCATGCCTCACTGGAGAATCTATGCAATTCTATTAGTCAGTCATAAACAAGTGACATTTTGATGATTTGATTTCCTCAGGGGGCATCGCACTATGGCACATTTTGAGCTCTGACGATCCAAAAGCGTTTGTGTATGATTAAGTTGTTATTTTCTGAGAATGAGTAACAAGTACAAAAAGTGTTCTAGAATATGTAAAAAAGTTAATTAATATTATTTAAATGCAAGGCAACTTACGTGTAGCCTACTTAAAGCTACACTGTGTAGGATTTTCTCCCATCTAGTGGTGAAATTGTTAATGACTACCAACTGAATATTACTTTCTAGCCCCTCCCATTCCGAGGGCGTTTTAACTCCTAAGGCGGCCGTATTATTTCAAATCTGCTGGCAGTCGCGAGTAATCTCCCCCTCGCATTCATCTCGGTGCCACTGAATGTAAAAACGCGAAAGGCGAAGCTTGAATTTCCAGGTATGTCTCTCTTTGGCTAATGTATTTTCAAGATGGAGGCGCAACATGGCTGCCGCCATTCGAGCGCCTCGCTCATATGTATTCTATTCTCTACGCTTACGAGAATGGTATAAGTAATTACACATTAATGAGCACATATCATTTTGAAAGAACAAAGTGTTTTTTGCTAAGAATCAACTTAAAAAATTACACAGTGTAGCTTTAAAGAAAGTAAGGAGGGGTTGCATTCAGTTCAAACTAGGGGTTGAACGACTTCAGATTTTTTGAAGTCGACATGATGAAAGTCGCTGAAGACGTCATTGATGAACAAATAAGCCTGAATCTTGTGTGTGAAGCACCTGGCAGCGTAATATTGAAATAGTGAAGGTGTGGGTTTTAGTTACTAATAAATATATGCTAGAACATTTCAATTTCAGAACAGCCTTTACAAATTACAATACATTTTTGCGCTACTGAATGATTCTGTGTGCACAAGACCTTCACGTGATATGAGCGCAACTGTCTGTATGTGTGTGCGTTACAATGCAGTAACAGTCTGGAATGGCGATTAACTTACCTGTAAAACGTGCATTCACACGATCAATTTTGAGCATCCAGATGGTATAATCAAACATGTCTTTTGGAGCGCTCTCTGAGTATGCATTTATTTGTAATTTTAAGAACTGAAACGGAGCGCAAAAGTGGACTTCAAAGATTTATTTTACTGTTGCGCCCTCTATAGGCCATGAATGATCAGTGACTAGTCGACGTCAAGGTTAAAGCTGATGTCATGGTAGAGCAGCCTGGTCTGTTCAACCTCTAGTTCAAACATGGTGCATTTAAAGCAACATCGCATCAGTGGTTCATAAAGTCGTAACAGGGTGAAAGGCACCTCTGGATTCGCTTTGCAGCCCTATATCTGCTATAACCACACTATGCAAGTTTGCCAAACCGGGTCGCGTTTCTGTAGTTCGAATGAGACATAAGAAAACTACAAATTTGACTTGCTTTACGTCAAGTGTTACAATAGTGATTTATTTAGGTTTTCTTCGTTTCTGATGTCGCAATACATCATACTTTCATGAAATCATGCAACTTACTCTACCTTGTCTTTGGACATCGTTCATTCCAAAGCCGGTGCTAGATAAACAGCGAGCGTGCGTGCGACAGTAGGCTGCGGGCGGCGAAATTATTTACGGTAATGGACAAATCCGCTTCCAGCCTATAGGGCGACCGAAGAGGAAAAGTTCCTTACCCCTAATTTCCACCAACTGCGGAACGGCTGTGGATCCGCTGCGGAACAGCGGCGGAGTCAATAGGTTTCCATTAAAGTCAATGTGTGTATTTTCACTAACTGCGGAACGGCTGCGTTCCGACTCCGGCGATCCGCAGCCCTCCGGAGCAGATCCGCAGAGCTTCTATTTTTGCCGGATGCCAGAGAGCTCCGCAGCAATTCAGCACTTATATTGCGTGATCATACGTGAATTCACAAGATCTCGAGGGTCCTCGTGACTTCAGCTGTCAGTCATGGCCGCAGCCGTTCCGCAACAAATCCGGACCTGGTGAGTATTGAAGGATGGCGGAGAGCGGAGCCGACACGCAGCGGAGCCGTTCCGCAGCCGTTCCGCAGTTGGTGGAAATCCGGGGTTAGTGTTGCTTTAAGACGGGTAGCATCAGCATTGACGTCGACGTTATTGTTTCTTGTGTGCCTTGTGACCATTTGTCGTTGATGTGTTAATTTTTTACAAATGTTCTCTTTTGATTGCAATATACTTTAAGTTTAGTCATTATTCCGTCAAAACAACATTTTAGTTTATGAAAAGCAAAATTTAACCAAATATTCAAACATTTTATATTTTAATAAAAAAATGTATCAACTTTTGATAAAAACAACATGGAAAAGGTTATTCAGAATGATTGAATTTAACAGACAATCATATTCTTTCTATATTTGTTTTTCAAAAAATACGGATTATCAAATATTTCTCATCAAATACTCACAATCAAATCACTAAATTATCGTCATGATGAACCTTTTCACTTTCATTCAAAGGAAAATAGCAGCTTAAACATTTAGCCAAATATTTTTATTTGTGTTCCACTAAAGAAATAAAGTCATACAGGTTTGAAAACGACATGAGACAACGACACGAAAATATTTAAATTTGGTTTTGGTGAACTATTCCTTTTAAGGCCCATTGACATGATGTAATTACCACAGAAACAGGAAGACAGGGTGGAACATATTGAACAGCTCCCCCCCTTTTTTTAAAATAGCCAATAGTGTTTTGTTTATATCACAGCTCGGCCAGGGCTGTTGAGCTCGGTAAAGCCGCAGTTTCCTTCTAATCTCGAACTGTTTCTCCTCCTAATCTCCTCTATATTGCTTTAAAATATAGCATTCTGTGCAGAATTTAAATGGATCCGATACGTTTTGTGGTCTGCGCTGGCTCACACATATGATCCGCTCTCTGCTCTCGTGTCTCTGGACCGGAGCTGCAGTGGTTTGCGTGACACTAACGTGAAACCAGACTTCATTTGCCCCAATGGAAAGCATATCTGAATCGTTCCCTTTTCCCTATATAGTGCAGTATGTGCCATTCACCATGTAGAAAATAGTAAATGTGTGAACAAAGTGACCGATTTAGCTGCAGCTTTAGCATCTATTTATAATGTAGCAGGTGGAGCTTCAGATTCTTGAGAGCATCTGATTGGACAGAAAATCTGATGAGAAGCTGAAGTGCAGAGTGATGTCATCAAAATCATTGATCCATATTTGCAGAGGTGACCGTAAGTTTTGAACACTTATATCTTCTAAATACAAATTGTGTCATTGTTTTCGGAGCACACTAGCTTATAGATAACAATAAGACTAACATATTCATACTAAAAGCCAAAAAAACGTCCATTTTGATTTCATGGCGACTTTAACAAAGCTGCTGTTTTGCTGCTCTTGACAGCGCTGCAGCGATAGGGAGTCACAGAGTGTCATGGGTAATCTGTTTTTTACTTGTTATGTTTGCTCTACAAAGTAAACCACTCCTGCTACTGGAGCAAAAGTCACACTGAAGAACAACAGAGAACTCTTTATGACAGAGTGAAAATAACTGAATTAGACACCGGGAGTTTCATAGAACTGTATAGTAATTTGATCAGTCTGTCTGGGGTGTGTGTTCCAGACAGCTCAAATATGATAGGACATTGCAACCATGTGAGAGAAAGTCCAATCCTTCAGACTACTCATGCTGGGTTCTAGAAAAACTACACAGGCTCTTATTCAATACCATCTGAACTGACAGATGGAAAACAGTATTTGACAGAGAAAGAGAGTAAACATGTACAAAGTCCTCTCTCTTCTTGACAAACACCCACATGCTCTAAAAAAAGCTATGTAGGCATATCAGGGAAGCTGTTGATGCTGCTTTTGGTCCACCTCTCCCCCACGTCTGCATTCTAACTAAATCTTTAAAACCTGGAGAAAGCTATATCCAAAAGCATTTCCGTTCATCTCAATGGAAATTGCTCGGCTGATCCATCGTGGCTGTTCGGTTCTGCAGCCAGGGGTTTTGATTCAATCACCTAAGCCATTAACGCCATGTGAGTAATCATTTTGTAGCCATAAAATTATAATACTGATCAACACATAGTTGATCATAAAGAACACTGATAGTCACAAACCCATTCATAGTGAGTGACTATCCTGAGCTATGACATCCATGTGTTTAAGACTTTAAGAACAAACACTGCAATTGGTAAAACCATCTACCATAATATAAGGAAACATTTGTTACATTTATTAGTCAGTTCCTGTTTGTTGCTGCTGCGTGGTTTGAGTTTGGAGCTCCGTCGAGTTGATTCGTAATCCTCTGTTTTTGTCTTAAAATCAATTTTATAACCTATCTTTCTCTGTTTCAACAGCGGGTGAACAAATCCCAATAGTATTTTACATGAAAAGCAATTGGAACGCTAGAATTCCTGAACATCCTCTACTAGCTTATAGCCGTTAGCATACCTAGCCAGCTCCCGGCTAATGCTTGTCTTGTTTACACGTCTCACTCAGAGATTATTGTTTATTTGTACTAATGGTAAATGTTTCTGCTCATTGCTTTGGATGTAGGTTGACCTCCTCGGCAGCAAACGTTTGAGGAGAATGAGCACTTGTGTTACTCTGAACAGTGCAGTGTTGATGACTAAATGTAATTTAGAGGAGTATGACAGATATTTATACAGTCAAAATACACAAAACTGTAATTGCCCCCTGTTGTAGAGGTAAAAAGTGAAATGAGAAATGTCTCCTGTTTTCTTGGGCTGTTTTTGGGTTTGAGTGTTCTGTCCTTCTTATCACCCTTCACTTCATGTCCTCTCAGCAGATGCAACTCAAACCTAATTTGTTTTTGAGCTGTAATTGGTGGCACAACACACATAGAATATTTACATCCTTTTTAGGGTCACACAGTCCCAGCTGACCCAAAATTATGTGTCACAGCACAAAAACTTTTGATATTGATTAAAGATTTGATATTGGGTTGGGTGAGCGTGATTTCACCAGGTACATGTTCCTGGATCAACATCTTTATTGATCCAGGACCAACATTCCAATCAACCAATCAGTAGTTAATGATCTGAGAGAAGTGTATACACTAAGAATACACTAACATTAGTAATTGACAGTAAAGGATAACCTGTAAAGTGTCCACAGACAACTAGATAACTGTTTCCATTCATACAGCATATACTATACCAACTGAACTTATTCTCAAAATTTGGCTGTGACTCTAAAAATGTAACAAATGGTGTTGCTACAGTTAAAGAACATTCTCTTCCATAACCAAATTGTGTGTGAGTAGAACCTTATTTAGACTTCTGATAGGCACAAAAACTGTATTCTGTTGAAAACAGCCATTTGTAAGGGAAGCCAATGATACAAAGCATCACCAGCAAGACAGGATCTGTCCCCATGAACACAAATACACAACAACAAACCACTTCAGCAGAGAGACAGCTGCAGAAGGAAATACCATTAGAGGAGTACTTACTCATTCTTCAACAGTAATCAAAGAGCAAAAAAACAGAGCCAAAGCAACAGCTCTTTAATTTGGGTAGAAGGGTTGAGATGATAGCATTGGCAGAGCGCGCTGAGCCTGACAGGAAGCTTCACACAAGCAATCTGCACGGTTGATTTCATTTGGAGCGACAGAAAAGATGAATGGAAACCCGAGATGGGTCCGAAATCTGTCATCTCAAAGAGTAATCGGTTTTGAGGAATCAGTCACCTGGCTACATCACACAAATAAACCTGTGGAACTCAAAACAGATCTTAGGGAGAGAGTAGGGAAAGCTAATACACTTTTTGGTGTTTGATTATTTCTTTTCAGTATTCAATATTAACCCTTAAATGCATACATCGGGTCTTTAGTGACCCGGAACGTCATTCACTACCTTCCTCCTCATTCAGACATTGTTAGACATCAACTTTCTTAGTATTACTCAAGCAATTCATTATAAACAAATTAACAAGAAAAAAAGAATAAAAGAATGCCTGTTTTCCCATAATTTTTTTGTAAACATTAGTATAGGGTCGCTAACGACTCGAGGTGTGTAACAGTGTAAGTATTTTTTTATGCACAACAATAAGTGAATCTTTGATGACTGAATAAGTGCCATTCACCTTTATTACATAAGGTGGCTGTGGCAGAAACAGAATGATGAATTAATGTTTCACTCATAGTTAATGCAGGCAGAAAAAGTTTTTTTACAAAAAACAAAACAAAAAAATGACAGTGTAGTTTTAAAAATATCTGTCCATTTTTAAGGGAAGGTAGAGGACTGAATTATGCATGTTCATACTTGACTGCAGTCAGTGTGCATTAATATATAACCAGTTTTACATTTATTGAGTGTTATCCCTGCATTCCTCTACAGCAAATGTGAATACTCCAGAATTCCTGTATGACACTGTGAAACCGTGACAAAGATCCATGCAGTATAATGCCAAGGAGTCTTTCTGAGCCTCTATGGATTAGACTGTCAGACACCTCTCAGCCCTACATTGCACTGGGGTGAACCCAGCATTTCCTCTAACCGTATGAACGTTTTGTAAGCCGATCAAAGGAGGAACTAGCTCCATTAGGATTAACTGTAAACACTAGACTAGATTTTTACATTGTCTAAATAAAAAGTGACTGCTAATTGCCCATGTAAAACCCTGCTGGTCAGTTATATTATCTGAATAGTAGCATTTGCTCGAGCGAAGCTCACTTCCATAATGTTAGGGTGACTGTCAGGGTGTTGCCAAGAACAAACCTCACTGGTTCTTGCTGAAGCTCAAACGTGATGCGTAACACGAGGATGAACCTCATTGGTTCTTGCTGAAGCTCAAACGTGATGCGTAACACGAGAATGAACCTCATTGGTTCTTGCTGAAGCTCAAACGTGATGCGTAACACGAGAATGAACTTCATTGGTTCTTGCTGAAGCTCAAACGTGATGCGTAACACGAGGATGAACCTCATTGGTTCTTGCTGAAGCTCAAACGTGATGCGTAACACGAGAATGAACCTCATTGGTTCTTGCTGAAGCTCAAACGTGATGCGTAACACGAGAATGAACCTCATTGGTTCTTGCTGAAGCTCAAACGTGATGCGTTACACGAGAATGAACCTCATTGGTTCTTGCTGAAGCTCAAACGTGATGCGTAACACGAGAATGAACTTCACTGGTTCTTGCTGAAGCTCAAACGTGATGCGTAACACGAGAATGAACCTCATTGGTTCTTGCAGAAGATCAAACGTGATGCGTAACACGAGAATGAACTTCATTGGTTCTTGCTGAAGCTCAAACGTGATGCGTAACACGAGGATGAACCTCATTGGTTCTTGCTGAAGATCAAACGTGATGCGTAACAGGAGAATGAACTTCATTGGTTCTTGCTGAAGCTCAAACGTGATGCGTAACACGAGAATGAACCTCATTGGTTCTTGCTGAAGCTCAAACGTGATGCGTAACACGAGAATGAACCTCATTGGTTCTTGCTGAAGCTCAAACGTGATGCGTAACACGAGAATGAACCTCATTGGTTCTTGCAGAAGATCAAACGTGATGCGTAACACGAGAATGAACTTAATTGGTTCTTGCTGAAGCTCAAACGTGATGCGTAACACGAGGATGAACCTCATTGGTTCTTGCTGAAGATCAAACGTGATGCGTAACACGAGAATGAACTTCATTGGTTCTTGCTGAAGCTCAAACGTGATGCGTAACACGAGAATGAACCTCATTGGTTCTTGCTGAAGCTCAAACGTGATGCGTAACACGAGAATGAACCTCATTGGTTCTTGCTGAAGCTCAAACGTGATGCGTAACACGAGAATGATCCTCATTGGTTCTTGCTGAAGCTCAAACATGATGCGTAACACGAGAATGAACTTCATTGGTTCTTGCTGAAGCTCAAACGTGATGCGTAACACGAGAATGAACTTCATTGGTTCTTGCTGAAGCTCAAACGTGATGCGTAACACGAGAATGATCCTCATTGGTTCTTGCTGAAGCTCAAACGTGATGCGTAACACGAGAATGAACTTCATTGGTTCTTGCAGAAGCTCAAACGTGATGCGTAACACGAGAATGATCCTCACTGGTTCTTGCTGAAGCTCAAACGTGATGCGTAACACGAGAATGAACTTCATTGGTTCTTGCAGAAGTTCAAATGCGCTGCGTAACACGAGAATGAACCTCATTGGTTCTTGCTGAAGCTCAAACGTGATGCGTAACACAAGAATGATCCTCATTGGTTCTTGCTGAAGCTCAAACGTGCTGCGTAACATGAGAATGAACCTCATTGGTTCTGGCATGTCAATCGAACATGCTTGAGCTTCCATTTACCATATAAGATGTGTGCGTTGATGAATGTTTACAAGTGAATAAAAGCCTAAATTCAATCTGTTCGTCATATAAAGTGATTGAGTCTCTTCTGAAAATTTGGACTAAACCGCTCAATTCATATGGATTAGTTTTAGATCTCTTTATGAACTTTTTGAAGCGTCAAAGTGTCAGTTGTGTAGCTGTCAATGGAGGGACAGAAATCCCTCAGATTTCATCAAAAAGATCTTCATTTGTGTTCTGAAGATGAACGAAAGTCTTACAGGTTTGGGACGACATGGGTGAACTTACTCTTTAAGCACCACTGCTATATATTAGCAAATTTATGGACACTTCCACCAGCAAGTCTACATAAGCCAATTCATTTCATAATGGGCCTAAATCCTATTCAGAGTTACAGGAAAAGGAGGGCATAGAATGGTTACTGTACTGCCCTTCAGATCAGTTTCAGTAAAGCATCCTCCGCTGAGCTCATACGCATTCATTGGTGTGCTATTCTTGTGTGAAAAGTGGGGGGTTGGGAGTGGGCAGAGGTTAAGGAGTGTACTTGAAGACTATTAAGTCTTGGCATATAAAAGGTAGCGCTGTCGGTAATGCACTAAGGCGAGGAGAGCAGTATGTAGATTAGATTACACAGCAGCTGCAGTGATGCTCTGGTTTATGTTCTCATCAGGGAGAGGTGACTTATCCAAACACCCTACTGTGCCGTCTCAAATCGAGGGTCAGGGGAATTCTGAGTTAATGTGCATCTTTAGTGAATGAATGTTGACAGCACACTCCCGTTATCACAATGAGCATATATAGCTTGTTAAGTGTTTTGGCAGGCATACAAAAGCTGCCTTGATCTGGACAAGGTCATTTCAGGTCAGTACGCTAAGCACACACAGTCATTTCCACACACATACACACTGAGTGTTTGATCAATGTGCTTGGACAAATGTTTTAAAAGAAAGCACAGAGAATAAGAACGGAAATTAAACATTAATAACATAAGAACAAAAACTTCATAACATATATTGTATATATATATTTTTTTTTTTGCAGATTACCAAGTTAATATCCACAATTTCCTTAAATCTCATTGGCTTAAGCTTAAGCAACAAAAAATAAAAGTAATGCAACCATTTACAAACATACAAACATCTTTTTGGATATATTTTTAAATACATTTTAAAAAATCTATTGCTAATACAGATTATAAGATATTTATAAATAAATTAACAGGTTTTCAATAAGTTTTAGTTTCTTCATTTATTTTCAATCTAAATACATTCATATTTGAAATAATATATATTTTAAAAAGATACATATTGCATTTATCAAAAATATATTTTAAGACTGAACATTTTTTGATTCCAAGTTAGGCTTTAAGCTGCGCTGTTTAAAGCATATATTTGAAATACCTTCTCTTTTTTTTTGGCCAAATGGAACCTGACTTTGACAGGACAGATGCTTGTCAAGCATGATAAGACTTTTGTGCGAGCTCTTTTCAGTGAACTCTCTATAAGTCTCTGTTCCCTGTTTCTCTCTATGTCTATCTTCATTCTCTTAGTGTCTCTCTGGAGTTTTCCGCCGTGTCTTTCATCCTACACAAAAAGCAATTTGCTCCAAAAACCTGAGTGCCACCCTCTCTTCTGTCCCCCCTCTGACCCCCAGCAGACAGAGCAATCAGACATCCAGCCCTCGTATCCTGACCTCACTGGTGCCCATTATGGGCATGCACACTCCCACAAATGAGCACTGTCTCACTGTCATTCACAGTAGAAACACTGTAATATTCTGGTAAATGAATGTCATAGCCATCTAAGTGTCTTCTGCACATTTGGAGTCTCAAACCCTTTAACATTTTAGCTTAATACTTTTGAACTGAATGGCCCAAAATTCTTCCTTGGGACATGTTGAGGTAAGTGACATCTGTTTAAGTTCCGACACAGCAATACAATTATAGTGCTGTGTTTTTGCAATTCAAGTTCTTTGAGATGAAGCTTGGTAATTATCATGGCTTCAGGGTATCTATGAGCAGTTTGGGGAGAATAACCACCTCTTAGATCACAAAAACTTCTTTGTAAGCAATTTACTCTTTACTCGGCTGTCTTTAGACTCTTTGGGTCATATGCAATGTAATGACAACTTTTCAAGACCAGTTATATAACCTTTCAATCATTTTAAATTTTGTGGGTGTGGGGGGCGGGGGGGTGTCCTCATTCTACAGCTGTAATTTTTGAGCAATCAATCTTGACTGTGTAATCTGACACAAATTTGTCTCCTTCACACAATCCCAATAAAAAGTTATTAAAAGCATTTTGATAAACATAAAGAATGAACAAATTTGGCACCAAAGCTGAGAAACATGAAGTGGCTGTATCTTGACTAAACTCTAGTATACTGAATTTAAACTTGGTAAACTTCATCACTACCTAGCCCTGATTGTCCCTGATCGGGTGCATTTCCCAAAAGCATTGTTAGTGTTTCCCGAAACCAAAGTTTCAACGAACATTCACAAACTTGTGTGGTTATGACTACTGCTTTTGACCTGTGGTTAGAAGTTTCTCATTAGTATGACATGTGGACTTATTAAATTATGCTCTTGAGTAAAATAAGCAGGCTAAGATGCAGTATAATCTATATCTTTCAATCCATTTGCCCTAGTGCTCAGGGGAACCCATGCGTATGACTTAAGAGGGAATCCGCAATTGAATCAAACATCGGTAAATAAAGCAAAACAACAGAGAACAAAAATAGCAAAGCATTCCTCAGATACCATGTTTGTTATTTAGAGCAATAATCTACCATTTGATCTTGAACCAATTAATAAGAAGATATTACTCCATCACCTGCATGACATCATTAACCTACATCTATGTGGTTTGAACGAAGGATGTGCAATAAAGTTACTACAGTTTCGTGAAACTTTCGTGACTAGCTAGTAAATTTATCCAACAATGCATTGTACTTTGGTAGATAAGTAGCGAGTTAAGTCATTGTAAACTAGGATTAAAGGGAAAGAAGAAAGTAATATACACCTAGGATGGCTCGAGGGTGAGTAAACTATGGGATCATTTTCATTTTTGGGTGAACTAACACTTTAAATCAGCGTAAGACCTTCGAACTAACTGCCGTTGATGCAATGATCAAGAATTTGTGGCCTGCTTGTGTGCATTTATATGTTTCATTAGATCTTGTTTTATACTGATCTTTTATATTGATCTCACTCCACTGGCTCCCAGTTGTGGCCAGAATAAAACATAATGTTTTGACGCTGGCTTTCAGGACTACCACTGGAACTGCACCTCCCTACCTCACTTCACTCCTACAAGAGTCCATGCAGTCACTGAACAAACGGCGCCTTGTTGCATGAAAGTATTATTGGAGCAAAACAACTGAGCACCTGTGAGAGTGAGAATAGCCACACGTGTATCATTAAATCTGAAGTCCCCCGTAGAGGCAAGGATGGTCATTGTTCAGAGATCAGAGAATTTCGGCCAATCAAATGACTTTATTTGTTCGCCAGGGGTGTGTCCCACCCGCACCCTGAAACATTCTGTTACAGCTTGTAGAAACTGTGAAAAAAATGACACAAACATTAGGGCTATGCTAAACGTTCAGAATAACAGAGATAAAACATTGCGTTTAATTAAACTGACCGTAAGATAAAGTAATGCTAGCACTACAAATGACAAACACAGTCGGACAGCTTTTTATTAGACTTATAAAACTCTATAAACTGTTAAAACAAAACTTCACAACTAGTGGAGCCTAAAAACATATTTAAACATATGTGTAACAACACACACACCTAACCATGACAGGTCAACTCTGGTAACCTAACAAGGCATTCAACTGAATTACTCATAAAATAAACTAAAACTAATTAGCAAATAAAAACCGCACAGATATCACAGGTTTTTATGTAGCCTAGATAATTAACATATAGCAAAAAGAAAATAAATAATACTAAAAAACATTAAACATACTTACATAAAACGAATGATGTATCACTTGGCCTAGCCTGCTATGGAGGAAGAGAATGTTACTGATCAACAGCTGTGAAACAACTTCATTTGTTGACTCCTTTCTTTTTATGGGGCAATTGGCAAAGCGGGACCGGCGCTGTATTTTTGGGATAATAATTGTTTTTTTTTAAAGTGCCTAATAGCTTATGTTTGTTGTACTGTAAGTCGCTTTGGATAAAAGAATGCAAACATGTAAATGTTGTACATTGGGATGCCTAACTTGGCCCCAGTTTAGAAGTTTACTTCATTTAGTCCCTGCTGGTAGATGCCGTAACTACAGCTCATTGCAAACGACATCTTTCTTTATTGACAGGCTGTCATTCTTGTGGCGATTCACATTCATTCAATGTGGCATCAGAGTGATTAGTCACATTTACGGGTCAGAATTGAGTGCCCATAAGAAAATCAAATCAGATGCGTCCTGCCGCCAGCCAAGCAATTGCCATTCAGATGAATGTGAATGCTAATCTCCAGGTATTCCAAAAATCCTCGTTCTTGGCTGTGTATTTAATCCTCTGCAACAACGCTTTCTCTGCTGCTGCTTATTTGTCTTTGTCACAAGAAAATACATGCCCCAACTGTTCCCTTCCATAATATTTAGAGATTTAAAAATGAGAAATTTACTCGAGCGAGCCCGAAATCTCCAGCACTCTCTCATCCGACAGCTGCCGCGTTCGTCTCCCACCTTTCCTGCCAGCTTCTCTGTTTTTCTGTTATAAAAATGTCTCCCCGGAGATGCCGGCCCGGACACGATTCATTTAGTTAACAAATCGGAGTGATTACAAGCCCAGATTGGTGCTGAGGCAGGTTCTCTGTCATCAGTGCCTGCTCAGAGTGCAGCGTGTGCAGTATGAAGGTCTCACCTGAGCTTTATGTAGCTCTGCCCTTTCTCTCTCTCCACCCATTTCCTCCACTAACGCTCAGCCACCACTCTCCTTTCAGCTGACAACACATAACGCTTTAATTAGCGAACCCATTGAGAAATATAACTTTCACTTTTTGGTCTCCAGCTGGGAATTTGAGTTATTTCCCATAATTGGAAAAATAAGTTGAAGTAAAGGATCTGAGGTTTTTTATGTATCTTAAGCACATTCTCATCATCAAAAGGTGGGTTATAAAGACCCTAAACCCCAGATTTAGACCCCCTAATCCACATATATGGATTGGGAATAGGGAGTGTTTGTGTGGAGAGAGCAGTTGGTGACTTTAATAGGTCCCTACCCTCTTCAGACTGATGGAACACTAGAGGAGAAAGCCTTACGTAACATATTTATGCAAAGGAACACAAGCACTCATCAGGAGTGCCTATTAACCACTAATGAGACATTACGGATCTATTTGCTTGTCAGCAACTTTGGAGCCATTAGAGACAATATAGACATGTGTCCAGACCTGAGGGCAAGGAATGGCACAAAACAAATCTATTCCCATGGTCCTGACTCAATCTAATGAGATTTGGCACGCTGGTTGGGAAGGGTCTGAAGTTCTTTAAAGCCAAATTTGGGCAGCTCACATTTCATGTTCATGGTTCAATGACAAACATAAAGCTTTTTGTACCATTGTGTTTCCCCAAAAAGACTCAACCAGAAGTGAAGCCAGAACATGTTCCTGACTCAATCTTTTGGTCCTGATTGAAAATGTACTGCCAAATGAGAGCAGGCCATGTTCGATTTTTACACGTTTGGACAATAATCACAGAAGAAACATCAATAGGGATCTTTTTATCCTTTCAACTCACCACAGAACTGCACTCACAGAATTGTGGGACAGCCTATCATAGGCAGCGACATCTATGGTGTCCTAAAAACGGATGGAGGTACTTCATATCCCTTCAATAGGATATGATCCATAGACAAATTACTAAGCACGAGACATGAGGCCATTCCTTGACACAATGTTGTTTAAAGCCGAATCATTTGACCCAATTCCTTCAAATTATCTTCATTTTGACAGTTTAGAAACCCAACAAGACAATTTGTTTGGTGAGGCAGAAAATGATTCTGCTGGTCAGCCGAAGGTCAGTGACTCAGCACAGCTGATACTGTGGAAACTACTCAGCACCAGACAACCTAATCACCAATCATTACCGGCTGAACACAATCTATTACTAATTAGAAACTCTAATCTAGCACTCTGCCAACTGTTTGCGTGGGTGCTAGAATGCCAGTAATTTTCTCTATTTTAGCAGAGGGATATAACATTATTAAAGTATATCAGACAGTATTAGGCAATTAGTATGAGTCTCTCGCTATAAATACAAGCACTCAGAAACATTTCAGTGTCGTGCTGAAATGAGCAATCTACATGTGTGCCAAAGACAGTGACTTCCTTTAGTACGTTAAACCGATGAAGGATCGACTTAAACAAGTTTAATGAACTAAAACATGAATGGCCTCGTTAGTAATTACAGCACTAAGAATGTTTTAGACTTTAATTTAAATGTACATTATTGTATACCCCTGTTCATGCAAACACTCATGCCACTTCAACAAGCAAGCTGTCTTGGCATGCATTCAGTTTACCAGATAACAGGGGTACATTTTTGTGACTCTGATTGGAGTCACTGTTTCTCAGTATGGATTCTCCAAATTATATTTCTGAATTTCTCTTAAAGCTGTAAGCAAAACAAAGCAAATAATAAGATGCAGCTTATTTTGGCCAAGAACCGCCGACTACAACAGGAACAGATGGTGTGATCGACATAGGAAGCAACAACCGTCTCAGTGAACACTTATAAAACCATTGTGATCAGAATATCTGTCTATCCAGAAGCAATATTATTTCCTTTTTCTTTTCTCAGAAAAGACAAGACAGTAGAAAAATACACATTTCTGTTGGTGAAAAGTGTGCCGCACGCATCCTGAAAAGTGAAGCCAAAACATTTCGATCACCCCCTGGTGGATGGCTGCAGTATAGGTCATAAACCCCTGAAGACAAACGCACACTCACTCTGTAGATTGTCACATGGAACGAAACGATAATCAGAAAGCGAGCTGGAGGAAACGAAAGCATGACATGATTTTATCCAAACCTTTTTCTTTTTTTCCCCGCAAATTTCAGTCCAAACACTATTATCACCAAAATAACATAAATTGGTTTAAATGCTACATGTGAATTTGAAAACATTTTAAAATGTACAGTATAAATGGGCATGCACAATGAAATGTCCAATATCAATATTTAATTCTTGCAGAAAATAAATTGCAGTAAAACATCTGCTGATTACCAATAGATATATGGTGAATTCCTAAAAATTTTCAGTTGCACGAACCTTTTTATCCCTACTTATATTAACCCAGTAACTTCAAAACCTTTTTATTTCCGAGCAGACTGGCAAAAATCTGTGCACCTCAAGAAAGATGCATAAGACTTGGACAGTCTGATTAGAGCTTGTAATTCCTACAAATGAATGCAAGTTTTTTTCGTGCAATATGCACGTGGGCGGGCCCGTGTGTGGGGTTAAAGCTGTATTAAACCATCTAGATGAATGCTCCTGCAACACTTCTTCATACACGACAGTGAATCAAGCTCATTCTTGATCATATACTGTAACAGCTCATAAAATAGTCTTGCTAATACGTGCTTAAATTAAGTATAGCGTGTGGTGTAATGGTCAATGAATCTAATGCAAATTTCGATGCCACTTCATACCTTACATGAAACAAGTGTGAATTACTTCCCTTTCACTAAGAATGCAGAAAGAAAACAGCTTGTGCCTGCAGTGAAAGCTGGGAGCGGTGCCTCGGGCAGAGCAGCATTAGGAAGCATCAGATGATCTCAATGCAAATACAGACACTAACTAATAAACACATCAGAAATTCATGACGAGATGACACTAAAAGAGAGGAAGGAAACAGGGAGAGAATAAGAGCGAGCTTAATGCAGTCAGTGGCCATGAAGGAGGCAGGCAGGCTTTTTTTTTTTTTTTTCAGTAATGGCCTTTAATTGGAAGTGGAGTCATGCATTACAGACAGCCAAAGACTGGAAAATAAAAATATACGTCATTCGCCATTCATTACACGGCACTGGACCGACAAGTGTTTTGAAACAAAATTAGACATGTTAACGTCAACATTTGAGACCGAAAGAGCAAAGCTCAGATGGCCCTGACAGATCTTCAGGACTGAATACAACAGACATCAATGTTCAACATCTCTGAAGAAATCCTTTGAGAATCTCTCAATAATTATGAATAATTATGTTCAGATGTCCATAAGGCACTGCAAACTCAAGCAGCTTCAACTAAATAAAGAATGGAAATGCAATTAGCAAATTGTCTGTAGGTGAGACCCATTTTTGATGTGGCCATGCTTCATGAATAACTGCATTGTGTGCTACTCGACGTGCTGCTCACACCATTTGTCCCAAGAGATGAGATTATTCTTTTTTAATAGCAACCTTTAATAACATCGCAATACATATCGAGTCATTGCAGCAGAATCCTTTGCTCAATTAAGCAGGTTTTCCTCTCATTTTCACTGAATATAATCTTATTTTGCCAGTGTGTTGCATTGTGGAACTGTAATTACAGGCTGTTTTTTTTTCAGGGCATTTGCTGTGGGATGGACAGTTGTTGTGAGTTAGTCCATTTTGCAGCAGCTCATTAGGCTTGTGTTTCTCTTGATGGAGGCTGAGTTTCATTATCTCTGTTATAGTGCAGAGATCAGCTTGTGCTTATCAAAGCTTGACAGATGACGAAATGGAAGTCCTTGTCATTGCTTTCACCAACAGGCCTAATTGAATGTGTCTCTCAGATGCTCAAAAGCCTGTAAATGTCTGGTAAACGAAATCAATAGTATGAATGCAAGCTGATAGATCTGCGCTAACCGGTGGCACGTGGATCTTTTGCTCTATTTTCTATAATGTTGCTAAGCAACGTTACCAAAAAACCAAAGCGCAGTAAAACATATATACTAAAGCATAAAGAGGAAAATATGCATCTCTGATCTTCATTTGCTGATATATTACAGTAACAGATACGGTGATGCTTCTGGAAGTTAATGTGTTAAAATTTTTTATTAACAGCTATATTTCCTCATACTGACAAACACAACCAGATGAGACAACAGCTATGTCATTAATTAAAAGGTGTTGGGCAAATCTCATGAAGTCTGTCAAAATCTTTCCGGATCATATTTTACATCAAAATCGAAAGCAAAAAATATACATATAATAAAGCTATTATTTTGCGTTGTAGACAATCACTGTAAACATTTCTTAACCCCCCCCCCCCCCCCCCCCCCAAAAAAAATATATTATTTAAAGTCCATTTAAATGCATGAGAACAAACCTCATGGTGAGTTTATGAATATATACATTCCTATAGTTTATGTTTATATATAAATAAAAGCTTAAACTTAAACATGTTCATTATCTAAAGTGATTGTGTTAACCCTTTAACTACATAACAACATACTTTCCAGAACCCTGCACTGCAAACACCCTGAAAAATGACAAATAAAATAATAAATTATAATAAAATAAAATACAGTTATATTTCTTTTCTTTAGATTTTTTGGGGTTAAATATAACCCAGACATGTTCCTTACAGGTCTTTGTGAGCTTAACTCTATTTTTAGGTCTAAATGTCAGCTTACAAGTGTTCTCCTTTCTCTCGTACACATACACTCTCTGCCCTGCTATTCTCTGCTATCACTCAACTGGTGATGGGACGAGGAACACGCTGGTAAACAACCCTATGCTGATATTTTAGAAAGGCTCTCCTTCTCTATTTTAAAGTGTTCTACGGTCACTGACTGCACTAACACGACTGTCTCGAGAGACCTCACAGTATGGAACAGAAATGTTTCTAGGACAGGCTGATCTGATGAGTTTAGGCTCTCCCCACCTCTCTCTCTGTAAGTAGTCTGAGAATGGAAGGGCTAGGTTTGAGGGTTTTGAGGACACGGTTTTCTCTATAAATGCATTAGAGTAGTGCTGAGACATGAACAGGCTGAATGGAGACCAGCCGAAGTGAAATGGCGACCGTCTGCAGTCCCTATCTCTTCCAAATGTTGCACAATGTTTGTTACCCAAGTGGAACATGTTCCTGTTCCAACCAGAGTTACTCAGTCCATTTTTAAATAAAGGCCCTGTGGCAGCCGAGCAACTGTCTGTGAGATGAATGGGAGTGCAAATGGATAACCTACTAAAAAAAAAAATAGATAAAAATAAATAAAAGAATGCTAATGGAATTTGGAACTAATCCTAAAAGGAGCATATAAGAATCCCTTGAGACTTTACAAAGATTCAAATGTATATCTTCAAACTGGATTAATGTCCCAATTTTCACTTCCTCACTCTTAGCGGATTTTGATTTTATACCATTTGGATTGGTTTCAAATTATGACAGAAATTCCATTAGCATTCCTTTTTCACCCAATTAAATTTCTTTAAGTCATTACATTAAATCATAAAGTAATAAAGTAGTGGTGGCATTGCTGTGATATAATGCCATATATACACATAAATATATCTAACTATATACGGTATACAGCCCACGCCATTCTGCAGTATAACTTTGGTAAAAATGTGTAAGAAAGCCTTGAATGTGAATGCAGAGAGAACACATGAATAAATGTAGTGACACGTTCATTTTCTCCATTCACCCTCAGGCTATGGACCTCCTTCTGCAATCATTTCTTCCACATTAAATACTCTCTTCCCCATATAGTCGTGAAATGCAGGGACTCACACTTACCTGTCAGAACTAATTAAGAGATCTGCTTTTTGTAGTTCATGATCACGTTAACTCAGTACAAGTCAAACAGACCTTGGAGACTTGAAAGAGGACAAAACAAGCAAATTGAGGTTAATATTTAATTTGTTCTCCATTTAAAAGTCCTCACAGTGACACATTTACTCTTCTTCCAACGTGCAATGTTAGCTTCACTATTAACCTGCTTGTCCTAGCTTGATGCTTGGATAAATCAGAAAACTAGAATTTTTTTTTTTTTTTTTAATCCATGATATTACAACCCTATGAAAAAGAGGTGTGTGAGTGCAGTGTAGCTGTGGTAAGGATATCCATTTGCCTAAATTAAGCAATGTCATGTATTTTGAGAAGAGGAGAGGGCCAAGCACCGAACCCTGAGGTATTTCAGTGGCTAGCTGATGTGACTTATACATCTTTACCCTACAACATACCCTTAAGAATTTATCTGTGATCTAGGACTCAAACTAGATGTTGGTCTCCACTGAATCGAAAACAACTCACTGTTTTTGCCTTGAACGAGAGCAGAGTAGTCTGTAATTTTCAACTTGTATTTCATGTTGGGTCTTTTAAGCACTTCAAAAATGCTACCTTATCAGGCACTATCTGGAGATAACAAAGCATACTGACTAATCTTAATTTGAAGATTTGTATTGTTTTCCATTAAAAATATCTAAACCTATATAAAGTTTTGACGCTTTCCAGACGCTTCTCTTCACGAGACACAAATACCTTTTGTGTAATGAACTCATAAAGCGCACTATCTTGAAAAACAAACACCAAGTATAAGTAAATACAGTGTTGGGGACTTTTACTTATAAAAGTAAAATATTATATGCATTAGCATTACCATATTGAAGAAGAAAGTTCAATACTCTAAGGCCCTGTCCCAAATGGCACACTTCATGTGCACCTGCGGTCTTGTGGACTTACAATGGCTGCTGCGTGCACAAGACCGTAGGGTGTCCCATTTGTCATTTTAGGTTTCAAAAGTGTCCTCACGAATGCCCGCTTTGCGGCCAATATGCGCCCTTGATGGACACTTTTGCTGAGCCCGCACTGAAGTGAGCTCTGCAGCAGACTTCTACCCAAACAAAGCTTCTTTTTGTGAATGACAGTAAAGGTTTGTCTAATTATCCGCAGCAGACTTATACCCATACAGTCAAAGCGGCATTACATCACAAAAGTGCAGACTCGTCGGAAGACCGCAGGTGTTTAGCATGCCATTAGGGAAAGGGCCACACTTAAGCAATAAAAACAAAACGAAAAAAATGAAACACAAATGTGATTGGATCATCAAATGTAAGCAGGAAAGACATTGGTTAATAAAGTGAGATTAAATACATAAAGTATATTTGTGTAATTTAACATTTAATTATTGCATGGAATATAGGTTGCATTTCACAGTTTTATTAATTCTGAGGAATACTGAATCTGTTTTTGTGCAAGTCAGACGAGTAAATGCCTGCTCACATTTAGTCTAGAACTACAATAAACATCATGTTTACACAGCGCACTCAACGTGTCTGAACCTTACTCACGATTTCTCTCAACATGGGGACAGGAGAGCGGTCAGTCAATAAATGGGAAAACAACGTAACTTGCGCTACTTATTTGAAAAAAGTCATTTAGATATTTTGTAAATTTAAAAGTAATGCGTTACTTTACAAGTTACTTGAAAAAAGTAATCTAATTACGTAACCCGCGTTACTTGTAATGCCTTACCCCCAACACTGATTAAGTATTGAGCATGTTAAAGTGTTTCAAGCAGCATATGTGTATGTGTCACTTTGCTTAGCCCAGTTATCATTTGATTGTGGAAACAGAGGTGAATGAAGTGCATATATTTAGTCGGTTATGTATTTGCACTTGCAAGTTTCCAATTAACAAAAGTAAGAGATGTAGGTGCGTCTGCCATCGCGGGCTGTGGGGTTTGACTGAATGAGTCAAAAATCATCAAGTTTCATTCAGTTTTAGTCTTTCTAGAGACATGGTCATGAAGGAAATCTGGGGATAAAATGTCTTTTTTTCCCCAATGTCACCTCAGTATTTGTTTATGAACACCTGCCCCGCCTCCACCTTACCTTTCTAGGCCACTACAAAGAGCAGCAGGGGCACTCCATCAGAGAGTAATCATGCAAAGTCTCCTGACTCCACAGAAGTAGGGATCTACAGTGCAGCTGTCAGCAGTGGGAAAGTGAAAGAGAGAGAGAATGAGACATGTACAAAATGAGAGACTATGGCATATACTGTATGCATCATTTCTGCTTCTCTCTGAGATAAGCACTTTTACCGCACGTCTGTTACCCTCACAGTGAATGGTCTATCTATTTTTGTTAGCCCTTTCCATCTTCCTTCTCAGACCATGGTCAATTTTTCATGAAGATGCATTTAAAAGGAACTCTGTTAACAGCCGCACATGAATGCGCTGTATTCTTTTTCCAGAAAGACAAGCTGCATTAGAGGATTCCTTAAAAAAAAGGGACCGATATACTGTGTTAATGTAAAGAAATTCTCCTTATTGATTTTTTACATGTGTTTTCCCCGTATTTTGAATTGCTCATTGCATTGTTTTGTGTTTTAGAGTTAAAGGAAGTCTCTGTGAATTTAACAGAAAATGTTACCGAGTACTTTTCAGTTTTTCTGCAGATTTTTTTGTTTTTTTTGGCGTAGCTGTTGAAGATGCCCTTGAATGGCTTTTTCTCAAAAGTCTTCTTTTAAAACTTTCACAATCTTTCAAAGGAGGATAAGGTCAGTTTGAGCAAAAATATTATTTCTGTCAGGACCACTACCGTCAAATACGATTGACAATTAGCATCAAGTTTGGATTGGCAGTATGGTTCTGTTCTGGGCGAGAACCCCCCTTGGGGTAAACAGAACAGAACCAACATGAAAGTTTGCAAATATATTTAATTCAAGATTTTAAAGTACAACATAATTCGAGAATTTATTCTGATTCAAGGGGATACAGAATGCCAAATCCTGACTGGGCGAGAGGAGGAGCGGGGGATGGAGGAGCTGGGGATGGAGGAGCTGGGGATGGAGGAGCTGGGGATGGAGGAGCGGGGGATGGAGGAGGGTAATTTGCTCCTGAGAAACGTGATATCTGCTGATAATACTGAAGGAGCTTATATATGTATACGGTGATAGGCGTCGTATTCCTATAGGTAGATGTGGATCAGCTGAGGGTCAGCTGATGCGAGCTTGACTAACGTGACCTGCCAGATCTAACGCTGCGCTTGATTTAGTTTGCCATGACTTTCTCTGTTTTAAAATGGACTAAATACCTTGCTAAAAAGACTATAGCTGCCAAACAGTTGAATATGTTAAGGCATTAGGTATCATTTCTATTGCTCTTTGTTAATTCATGTTCGTTCAAAATAAATTAACTAATGCTAATTCGTGCAATTTAGCTAGATAAGAAGCCTGGAAAGACAAAATCAACAGCATCCAAAACATAACGTGCTTTATATGCTGTTAAAGTCCGCCTGTGGTGAAAATCCAGCTTTTAATGTTGTTTATATGTCTATGTGGTGTTTTTAATATGCTTTAAGACAAACCATGTGCAAATTCATAAGTCGACACCATTGCTGAGTATTTTCTCCTTAAAACTGCAGTGAACCAAAGACAGACTCAAAAATGTGTTTTGAAATCGCTGGTGTTTCTGACGTCACCTTGTAACCAATCACGTCAATGTGTGATCGTCAATGAGTGGATCTCTGAGCTGCTGTGAGTGAGTGGAGGCGGGGCTCATTTGCATATTCATAGAACCGAGTATGCTAAATGAGGCAAGGGTATAGGGTTACATGATTCAAGCTGTTTTAAGGCAGGTCAATTTTTTTTTTTTTTAAGGAAAAAAACGTTTAAATATGTAATTTTGGTGATCAAAGATGTATTTTAAGGGATACAATTATTGACTACAGGGGGACTTTAAGTCTTTTCAGCAGATGGCCACATATTTAAGTGGACACACACACCACATCTATTTCACATACGAATGTGATGCCTTCAGCTTTCTTCCTCTCACACATAAACACCTCTGCATTGTTGGTCAAGGGCAGCTCCTAGTGATTAGTAGTCCAGCTGCATTGCTGTTCAAGGACTAAGACAGGAAGAGCCCTGGTTATTTTAGGATGACACGCTTGGTAAATTGCATCAATGAGACGGAGGTACTTACATTTCAAACGTGGCGTAAATAACACCAAACCCCAGAAAATATCTCAATAAACTTCTGTATTAATACCCAGTAACCTTGTGAGGTCCATAATGCAAAAATCGGAGCCAAATCAGGTATTAGTTTTTCATGAGAAAGACAAAAGAAGCTGAAAGAATATGAGAACGGAGGACAGAAGAGAGAGAAAAAGGGCAGAACAAGGGCAGAAAAACGCCTGATTCAATAACCGAAACATCCTTCTCCATTTATTCATTTACTTGCTCATTCTAGTGTTAGAGTGTTTCGCTGCAGCAATGCACATCCTCTGCAGTGTTATACTAATGATAAATACACCGGTTGAGACAGGAAAGTGTGGGGAGTGTCTATTTAGGCAGTCTCAATGAGTGCAATATTGATCTGTCAGACTATACTCCTAAAGTCAGCTGATGTTCTTCTTACTGGAATCTTAAACATTCTGTCCTTACAAAAAGAACTGTGGCGGTACCATAGGACAGTGATGGTATCAGATGGTGATACTTTGAAATGTGCATGTATTGAATATGTTCCATAATTATGCGTACAGAACATCAATTTAGTCCCTCTAACGGGAATGAAGGTGCATGTAACTTAGTGTTAGAAATTTTCTAAAGAATATTTTTTTAAATAGACATCCTTCACCCTGCCTGTTTAATTTGATTAAAAATAGAGTGCACCCTTCCCCTGGAGGAGGGCACTAAAAGGGCATCAGAATTTGTATTCACAAACGTGCATGGCATTGAAATATTGGGTAAACACACACATACACACACACGCACTTCTTACTAACAGGAATACATTGAGGAAAGTCAAAAGGTAAGTCTGGACACTGGAGCTTTTTTGCAAAGTCATATATACAGAGTTATGTTTTAGATGCATTCTTGTGATTTTAGTTAAAATGAGACACCCTGGAACATAATTAGGTAGGCTATATTAGATGTCCATCCATTTCTCCTTGTCTAGAGGATGACATTGCATATTTCCACTCGGCACGAACCAATCGCATCACTGACGTCAGACTTAAGCCTGTTTTATACTTCTGCATCGAACTGCCGCCGTAGCTACGTCGTAGGCTGTGTGTAGCGCGCGTACCCTTCGGCGTACCCTGACGTGCACCTCTCCAAAAATGTAACAACGCGTCAATTCTACGCGGACACAAGCGCTGTGATTGGTCTGCCAGAACCCCTCCCTCGGGGTAACATGCTCCCCAGGTGCGCGTCAACGCGGACAACGACATAGAAGTATAAATTAAAACCAACACGTTGCCTACGGCGTATAGGCTCCGGCGTATGTCCGACGCAGAAGTATAATGAGGCCTTTAGCATGACATAGGTGTTAAATTCAACCCGATCTCATGAAATGCATCACTATAGTAGGCTACGCATTGTGTTTGTCGTGCAATTTACACGCGAAAATTCGTTTTTACGTTCATATGATACTCACTGTAAACCCCTTGGGTAGGATTAGTGGTGTGGGGTAATGTCGAAATAATTCAAAAGCAAACCGATTAAAAAATAAATATTTGAGAGTGGAAATGAATGTCTTTTTTATTTTTAAATAAGTGTATAATCTTTGAAGGATGAACAAAATAATGTTTTGGTCATCACATTAAAAATAACATTTAAATATATGATCATATTTGAGTTTTGAAGTGCTAGAAAATATAGCCTACTTGAAATCATTTTATTCCTGCCAAACTTCCATGGTGACAGTTAGTGTTTCGCCCAGGCTACTACTACATCAAATCCATCGTGAATGTTTCTGATTTGTGGACGTAATCATGGCACAATGTTTCTCCTGGTTTCCACGGCATGCGCTGTTTGATCTTATAGAGATCTAGGGGTAATAACGGAGACATTTGAATGCTTTTCACTAGATCTCGCAGCGAGCGATGTTATTATTTCTGTGGCGAATTCACATGCTTTCTTTACTGTAGCCTATATCTTTGTGTAGTAACAGCGTCGCTTGATCAAGACCGGCTCGCGCTGCACTGACATTATCGGTTTGGACCAAACTGTCAGTGAAGCAGAAGCACAAATGATTATCGCATGCATGATTGAGTTTGCCATTTGATGTTGGGCAGCGTTGTTGTGTTATCTAAATTTTGGTCGGCAGGACCGAACCGAAAGCCAATAACTGTTCAATACGAATATATAATTATAATTTAATTCTGTGATCAAAGCTGAATTTTCAGCATCATTACTTCAGTGTCACATGATCCTTGAGAAATCATTCTAATATGATATATGAATAATGGTCAAAAAGCATTCATTGTTATTATCAATGTTGAAAACAGCTATTTAAATAAAAAATAAATGTTTTTAAAAAAAAGATCGTCAAGTTACGATGGGAGTATACCCGCCCAGATCAGCCGATCCATCTAGCGATCAATGGGGTGGCGACAGCCTGCTCGCCCTCAACGACAATTATTAAATGAGTGCGGCGCCTATTTATAGGGCAGACACGACCTGTGTTTCTCTTCGACGGTGACTGGAAATTCAAGCTGTGGTTTTTCACGTTGGATATACTCGCGGGATCAAATATAGAAGTGTTAAACACGACAGGAACACAAATTATACGTTTATTCGTTAAAACAGTCGGTATTTCCCACAATGCTTCTGCTTTGCAGCTGCTATTGGCGTACGTCATGATTACTAAGCGCTGCTATTGGCGTACGTAATGTTTACGTCACGATTATTAAGAACTGTATGTAAGGCGAACGGAACGGAACAGTTAAATTAACAATAAATTAACATTGTGAGTTACATTTTATAAACAATATTGTCAATATTGTTTGTTTTCCCTCTATTTTGCTGACGAGAATTTCAAAATAAAGCCATACCAGAGTCTCAATGCAACAGACAGCAATTGAACCGAATGCACCTATGCAGTGCAAGGATGGATTTTCATTTAATGATTTAATTTGACTGGTAACAGTGGTATTGTGTAATTATTCTAATAGAATTTAGTCTTTTCTCTTTGTTTTGCATGCGTCATCATAATCATTATTGTTATTATTATTATTTTATTTTATTTTTGGCTCTTGTCACAGTGTATTCTTAACCTGAATTAGCACTGTTCATAGAGGTATGGTATAGGCAACACCAATAGGTATTTATATCATGTAACACAAAATAAACGTTTTTTTTCTTTTCTTCATGATGCAGGGCATAATCTTAGTTTCGTTTTTATTTTGTTACCATTAGATCTGTGGACATCACTGGGTTTTAATTTGAGGTATAAAAACCTGACGATACCACATATTGAAACATAAATTCATATAACATAAATTGTCTGTCATTTTCTTAATTTCTAAGTCAATAAAGTGTATGTTAAATGAATAAATATAGTGTAAATGTAGTACTGAAACAAACTATACTATTCAAAAGTATGGGGTCAGTAGTTTTTCAAAACAAATTAATACTTTTATTCAATTATATAGGCCTATTAGTAACGGTTCACAAAATTCACGGTTCGGTTCAATACGATACAGCAAAAAGAAAGAAATGCCAGATAAATTCCCTTGATTTTTTTTTTTTTTTTTTTATTAAAGTAAAGCCATACCAGAGTCTCAATGCAACAGACAGCGATTGAACCGAACCGTGAATTTTGTGAACCGTTACATGCCTAATCCTATATAATTATAAATTCAATTGTTATAATATTTTACAATTTTACTGTTTGTTGTTGTATTTTTCAAAACTTGAAACTTGTGTGTGTGTCAGTTGGATTTTTAAATGTCTCTATGCTAAGTCTCTATATTAAGTCTCTTATGCTCACCCAGCCTGCATTTATTTGATTAAAATATAGTATAAACAACAGTATTGTGATATATTATTACAATTTTAAATAAACAGTTTCTATTTGGACATATATTAAAAGTATATATATATATATAGGCTATATATTTTGTCCTGATTTCTGATTTCTAATTTAAACGATCTCATAGCTTTATTTATGCAATTGTAAATACAGTGAAAATATATTAATGCTAGATCTGATGCCACTTCTACGTGGGTATTACACGCCATAAAGTGCGTGTATCAATTTGCAAAATGCAACTGTGTATCAATTTTCGTGTATAAATTGCACGATAAATACAATGCAAATATGCAAAAGGGAAAATGAGAGATATGGCAGATAGGAATATTATCATTGAATCATGACTTAAATGGCAAACATATGTGAATTTAACAATTGATATCCAATATCGACTACCAGACAAAATAAAAATATCTTTAACCAATATGATAGCGATATATTTAGCACTTGCCTATTCATTTTATGCTGCTTGTTTGTCCTTTGTGCAGCTTGACAGCACCTGGTAACTATATTTTCATTGTACATAAAAGAGCAGCCCATAAAAAAATAAACTGGCTCATATTACCCCACTATCCCCTGTTATATACTGCATCCATTAAACTAACAGTGTTATTTTAGTATTTCAAATTCAAATGTGCACTAATTATTTAAATACCCCTTTTAATAGTTGCAATTTACACTGCGGCCTACATGAAAAGCCATCAATATCATATAAAACAGACAAAACAAATGATGCAAATGATAATTGCACATGATAATAATGTGTCCCACAATCCTGACAGTGATAATGGGTTGAAATGACAGAGGTATTGTGCAGTTGTGTTTGTGTGTGTGTTTACAGCAATTTATTGGACACAGAAGACAGAGTGATGGACAGACAGAGAGAAAGAGAGACAAGGCTTTAGCAAACATGTGGATAAAAGAAACAAACAGGCTGTGTGTGTCATTTTAATTGCTTGTTAATTGCATGTGATTGTTTGTATAGGCTGCTATAGTATAGCATCACAACATACAAAGAGGTAGGTGGCGAAATAAAAAGTGCACAATGTGCATTGAACAACACAAACAAATGGAAATCCATTATTTGTGATGAATCTCATAATGTCAATTCCAACTGCGTCTACAACTCCCACATGTGCCTCTGCTAAAGCTACATACCCGAATGACTTCATAGTGCACCTATAGGGCATTAACACGCCATTTGTATTTTTTGACAGGCAACTTCTGTTTGCACTTAGAATATATGTTGGAAAAGAACAAACAGCCGTAATCGGTCCAGCTCTGATATATTTATTTGTTTCTGTGGACTTGCACTGTTGAACTATGGCTGTAATTTAATGTGGTGTTTAAAAACGGAGCAAAATCCTATCATCCCATCTGCAGATGCTGTTTCTGTCGGCAGCTCTGAAATAATGATTTGATTGCGGGCATCCTCTTGCCTCACATGCCCCGATCCACCGAGTGCTAAGCCTGGATGAAGCTTAGGGCGAACTAGATGGACAATCCCTGAATGCACATACAGTATATATGCACATTTTCGGTCAGTGCGTATTTGCGTGTGGGTGAACATTACGATATGTTCCACTAGGTCAATGATTTCATTTTAATTACATAGGCTAAAAATATAGTGCATAGCTATGGTCAAGGATCAGTGATTAAGGTTTCCCATCATGCCTTGCACATATAGCCTCTGGCATTCAGTGTGGCTTGTTTACTGCGGTGGATAATCAAAGTCATCAAATGTTGGTATTTAGTTCTTTCAATCCCTCCACATTATAATAATCCCATCATGGCAGATGTGCAGATATAGCGGGCGGGCTATATTAGAATGCCTTAAATGAAACAAGATTCAGATTCGCAATTGAAAATCCCTGGGATCAACCGGCATTCATTCCTAGCTTACAGTGTAAAGGATTTGTAAGGATATTTTATGGAGTCTCTGTGCATAGGCGTCGATTTCGGGGGGGACGGGGGGGACGCGTACCCACCAGATTTCGTCATGAGTCATTTTGTACCCACCACTTTTAACTTCCGTCCATATTAATTTGACTTTTGGTTCGATTTTTTTGTCCGTTTTCAGTGGTTGTGAGGAGCAATATGAGAGAGAAATTTGGTAATCATTGTCTGACCCAACAAAAAAACATTACAATTTTTATTTTATTTTCCGTGTTCGCATTTATGAGGGAAAAAACAACGTGTCAGTTCTCTGTTACGGACGAAAGCGGCACTAAAAGACTGCTTTAAAACTTTCACAGAGACCTCAAACAGAACAGCTGCCTTTCTTTAAAGTGAATTTCGTTTTGTATTAATTATATCTTAATTTTAATCAATGTTTCAAGAACCAATTGCCTGGATTTAATAAATAAGAAGTAAATATAGCAGATAATCACGACATTGGAGGCGCCGGCGAGTGGACTGGAGTTCGTCTCATAAATGAACCGAAACTCAGCGTATAATGCACATTCACATTCACAGCGTTAGACACATTTAGACGCATATAAGACGCATATTAGTCAACACATCAAAATAAGTGTACTTTAAAGCATGACAAAAGATTATAAAACATGATTTAAAATGTACTACCTTTTAATTTGACATATACAGGTGCACTTTTTAAGTGTACTTAAGTATGTTAAGAAACAGTCATGAAAGTGAGCTTATTGGCGATTTTTTTATAATTATTGACAAAATTAGAATATAGTAAAAGATTTTTTTTTGTTGAAAGTTTTGGGTGGGCCTGTTGAAAGGTGGGGCCGTGCCTGAGCTACAGGACATCGTCTTTCAAAACATAACCTGCGCGAAAGAGAGAAAAAAAATGAATGCGTCATTGTACCCAGCACTTCTGAAAATGCACTTCCGAATGCGTCTCTGTCCCCAGCACATTTCAAACCAAACTGACGCCCATGTCTCTGTGTATTGGAAGCTTCTTCTGTCACCAAATCAAATTCCTTGTGTGTGCAAACATGATTAGCAATAAAGCTCTTTCCACTTCTGATCCTGATTCTGGACTTGACGAGGAATTAAAAGATGCTAAATACATTTTACTTATATTGGAAAAAAGCATTGCTTGCCCATGAAAAAAACATAATGCTAGGGTAGATGGTTGTCAGGGTGTTGCTAAGTGGTTGCTATGAGTGATGTTTAGATGTCTTCAAACTGCAGGTTATGTGGCCAGATTTTTTTAAGTAAAGAGGAACACTTACAGGTGACTTCAGCCATTTATGTTAATTAGGTTGATTATGTTTTTAATTACGTCAATATCCAAATCTGAAGTGCATCTACTTGTGAAAGAGATGTGCAGTACACTAGTTTTATGAGACTATACTCAAGTGTGAACTGAATGTTATGTTTTCTGACACATGTTATATACAATTAAATGAAAATGTATTATTCAAATCTATATTAAAGGCAATTACTTCAACTTAAGCTTTTTAGACACTCTTAAGTAGGACTTAAATATCTTTATATGTAATGATACTACTCAAATATACTTAAACAGTTCTATTGAAACGTCTGTATCATGTATTTAAATATATTTGAAATTGCACATTTGTAATGAAGTTGCATTTAGTACATTTAAATTATCAAATAAAACTACAGTAATATTTATAATTAAATTATAATCAAGTACTTTACTTGTGAATGTTAGAATGTTAGTCAACACATCAAAATAAGTGTACTTTAAAGCATGACAAAAGATTATAAAACATGATTTAAAATGTACTACCTTTTAATTTGACATATACAGGTGCACTTTTTAAGTGTACTTAAGTATGTTAAGAAACAGTCATGAAAGTGTTTGCTCGTTAAGTGTACACCTAAGAGGCCTTTTATTTCATTAATATTATATTATCTACAAGTACAGTTTTTTTTTATATGTATATTTTTTTATATTTAAAGCAGGGAATACAAGTTTAATGCTTAGGGTTGGTTCCAAGTATGAGTTCATTAATGAGTCAGATTATGGCAAAGTACAAACCTTAAGTCTTCCATCATTTTTACGTACTGCAAAAAACAGTTTGGTAAAATGGTTTTCCTACTTCCAACCATTGCATGTTGATAGTTGGCAGGCAGCACACATTACCTCTGACCATAGTAATGGTCACTTTACTTCTACAATGAGGTCTGGTGAGTGCTGGAAAAGAGAGTTACGTTTGTCCCCATAAACTGATGAGCTCTTCATCCCTCGATACCTCTTAAAAATGTTTCCATCCAGCCCTCTATGAACCTGAGCCAAGCGCTAATGGATCTGAGATTTCTCCTTAATAAACCTCTCATGACCAATGACCTGACAAAGCTACAAATTAGGTGATTCAGCTTAGATGTAAAACAACTCTTAAAGCATTGCTTCCTTGCTGAACCTTCCAACTGTTCATTTAACTGTGGGCCAAAACAAAGGCAAGACATCTTATTGAAGGCTCAGCCTGCCAACCCACCACAACAACAACTGCGACAACAAAACTTCTAAAAGAAACTTAATTTGCTCTCTGAACTTTCCCCAACATTCATCAATACAGAGACAGGGGATTAAATTGAGTTTGTCCGGGACCAGGGCAGGCAGACATGGGTCTCTTACTGGAGTGTTAAACACAAGCTCCGGGGCCGCTCTCTCTGACTGTCAGGTGAAGGTCTCAGTCTAAACTGCAGCCGAGATACTGATGAAGACTGGCACAGTAATAGCTGTCGCTGGGCAGATGCGGGATGTGTGTTTGTCTTCACCCAGGTTGAGATGGGAAGACTGGTGTGACTCACCAAAAATGTGTTAAGATCCAATCTTAGGGCCAGTTTAGACCTGAGATTTACATCTGTTTCAGCTGTACAGCCCTAAATACAGGTGTAAGCCCAAAATGTTTTTGTGATCACATTTAAGGGTAATCATGGTAATTTTCAGTATAATATGCTATAGAACTGGTTCGTAATTAACATTATTGTACTGCATTGACATTTTGCTAAATTATTTTGTTCACATTCTGTTCGGTTTCATAGTTTGGTTTCCATAGACCAGTAGCCGTGTTTCCAGTACCCTTCAAATTGCGCAAATCGAAATTGCGAATTGAAAATACGCCCAATGGAAACACGTCAATTTCGCGATAACTCTCATTTATCGCAAAAACGTTTTTAAGCTCGCATGAGGTGCTTTTTCAGGCAATTTGAAAAAGGAATATTTCGCAAAACTGCAATGGAAACAGTTTTTTCGCATTTACAGGTCACCTGGCCTACGTAAAAGTCGATAATTATTTGAAGGAACTCGCCGACTTTTTGGGACGTCAGCTTATTCACCGTGTCCCCCAGAGTTAGATAAGTCCATACATACCCTTCTCATCTCCGTGCGTGCCGTAACTCTGTCTGACGCACCCACCGCTAGCCTAGCTTAGCACAAAGACTGGAGGTAAACAGCTCCAGCTAGCATACTGCTCCCAATAAGTGACAAAATAATGCCAACATTTTCCTATTTACATGTTGTGATTTGTATAGTCACAGCGTGTACAAATAACATGGTCACGTGAGAAATACGGCCTGCAGCCCTGAAAACAAGGAAAGAGGTCCCTTGATAGCGTTCACGCAAGAACAGCTTGACCCAGCACAAGTCTGTTTATAGAGCTTTGAGTTACAGGCATGCAAAGTCTTGGCACACATGCATCTGTCACTTGGTAGAAGATTAACTAGATGCCAACAGTGAAAGATTGCATGACATGCCATTATTTTCAACAACTATGAAGAAAATCTAACCCAGACTACATAAATATGGCTTAATTGTACTTGCATGTTATGTGTTTCGTGCAGTGTTGTAAACGCACTCTTTCCATAACAAAAGCATGCAAAATGGAGTCAAATCAATGAGGCTTTTATTAAAAAAATGCTTTTAAATTAAAAATGAACACTGTTCTGGTGAGTTGGATTATTGACTGACAAATCATGAAATCAATTTATGTTGTATTATATATTATGTACAATATTGCATATTGTTGAGCATTTGCAGTACATGGTACACACACACACCCACACACATATACACACATGCAGTACATACAAAATACCATTCAAAAGTTTGGGTTCGATAAGATTTTTTATGTTTCACATGCTCACCAAGGTTGCATGTTTTTGATGAAAAATACAGTGAAAACAGTAATATTGTGAAAAATTACTACCACATTTATTTTAGAATGTAATTTATTCCTGTGATGCAAAGCTGAATTTTCATTTACATCATTACTCCAGTCTTCAGTGTCACATGATCTTTCAGAATATGATGATTTGGTGAAACATTTCTTATTATTATCGTTTTTCAGGATTTTTTGATGAATAGAAAGTTAAAAATATAAAAATCTTTTCTAACATAATAAATGACAGCTTTTATCAATTTAATGCATCCTTGCTGAATAAAAGTATTCATTTCTTTAAAAAAAAAAAAAAAAAAACAGTAGTATTTATATACACTTTTTAATTTTCATAGACAAAAATGTTTGTACAATGTTGAGTCACTGCTAAATGATGTAAAATGTGGCTACTGAGGCAAGAAAAGTCTATAGTTCATCATAAAAGCAAAAATAACAGGGGAAGAAAAGAAAATGTGAGGCCAAGGTACTGGATATTTTTGACCCTTGAAAACAGGCGCAATGAATTGAAGCAATCAGAGAAACCTGTAAAATCCAGCCATTTATGCCGAAGCTTTCCTAAAGGATAGAGGGTTTCAAAACAGATCCAACTCAATGCCCTGAGAGCAGGAACCAATCAAAATCAGCCTAACCCCTGAATGGGATCCAATCCAAGAGCCTCGGAGAAGGAACAATGACAAATCGAACTCTACCTAGATTAATTTCAGAGACCCAATCACCCAGAATGCCACTGTAAGAGAGCGGCATCAGGTGGAACGCTTTAACCAGGGTCAGCCTCAGAACAAGCCGCAGGCAAACCTATAGAGAATCAGGACCGCCAAACATCAAAACAACAAAACACAAAAGCCCATTTCAGTCAATTCTGCCAAATGAGAGCACATCAGGCCTGAAAGAGTAAAGAAGATTTAGCCTGACAGATGTGGATGTGTTGAACTGTGTGGATGGTGATTAGGATAGGAGGAAAATGGACTGCAGGAAGAGGAAATCAGGACTCAGGTGATCTCCTTTCTGCAGTGCAAATTGCTCACTTTACAAAATAGACTTTTTAATATCAAAACAAGCTAAAAAATTGCCCTACACACAGTTGATCTTTCCAGTTTGTTAAAACACATGAGAGACCTTTTTGTGTTATCAGCAGCACCAAGCGTACACATTTTTTTGTAGGTCCACCTCTAACCCCAGCCCTAAAGCTAAATATGGTCCTAAGCAGATTATACAAAACTTTTGTACAAATTCTTCTGAAGAATATTTAAATAATTATTGTTTTGTGTGTTAGCAGCACCATATAGTGACTTAGTGCTACGGTAAAAATAAAAAATAAAGCATACTCTATTTTAGAAAATGTCATAAATGTCAAGACTTCATTCTCTTACATTTGATTTTATTCTCAGAATCCTTTTTCCTCAAATTCCTCACATTTTTTTTAATGTGCCAACTATTTATTTATTTTTTTAATGGAATTACGTAAAGAACACAATTGACGACGGGCCAAGTCATTATTAGAAAAATAATGCTCAACTGAGGTGGTAATGCGGCCACTGTGCATTATTTTTCTAATAATTCAATGCCCCGGAATGCATAATACATAATAAAACGTAATTTCGTGGCAAAAAACTGGGAAATAATTTGTCGTTTTTATCCTATTGTTTACTATATTTATTTGCTCGGTCAGTGTCGTTGTGGGTTTTGGTTCTTTTGTTGTTGTAGTCTGTAAGGACCTTTGAAATAACTGAAATCATTTGGCGAAGTGATATGGAACTGTAATGCGGTCAAGACCTGCGTGGAACTACTTTAGCCGTGCCTTTCCCTAAAAATAATTGCACACCTTAGAATGTTCGTCAACCAATCAGAATCAAGCATTCAACAGCCCCGTAGTATAAAAAATAATAATAATCATTTCCCAAACTGTCCTACTGCCGCCTCTACCCTGCATTGTTTGGAAAACGAAATATTCCTTATGAATTCCATCAATAATTACGTGAGAATGAAAAGACTGCTGATACAAGAGTCATAAAACTAGTTTACGAGTCTATTATACAGTTTAGTATCAGATATACAAAAATATTTGACCACAGAACGCCGTGATTAACCATTCAAGTACTCCAGGCAGTTGTTTAACAACATACAGTACGAAAAGATTAAAAATATTGTTGGATCATCATCCTATAGGCCTACAGTCAGTTCTGGTTGTTGATTCCACTGAGACGCGAACGGCCTTAAGGAAGAAGCTGTCGTAATGACAGCCTTCACAGTCTCCTGGATCTATGCACACTTCAATGGTAACCCTTATGAAAAATAAGTTTATTCGAGTGTGCTATTGGTATACTTCTTTTAAAAGTCTACTTTTTATGTACTTCTCATAAATATATTTAAAAGTACACTTAAGTAGTACTTGACTTTTACTGACAGAAAAGTCTAAGGATATTTGACCTATACTTGTACTCAATCTTTTGATCGATATATACCTAAAAGTATAATTAAGTAGGCCTATTCTAAGTATACTTGGCTTGTATTTGTGTTTACTCTTTTGATTGAGTAGCCTATTAAATACTTTTTTCACATTGTTTTACATACTGTCTTATAATAAGTAAAAATAAGTAAAAATTAAATAAGTCAAATTTTAAGTACATTTTAAGTATACTTTATGTAGTTAGTATACTAATATCAATGTACTAGAAGTACACTTGTAAGTGTACTGTTTCAGTACAACTTGGGACTAAATTGGTAGTAAGTATACTTTAAGTGTAACAGTAGTAAACTGAGTACAAACTAGTTTAAAAGTTTTTCGTTTGTACTGCAACTATACTTCAAATGAACTTATACTGATAGTTTACTAGTCAAATACTTAGCACATTTTTAGTTTTTGAAAGTACACTTTGAAGTATACTCTCAGTAAACTACTGTGGTAGTGTTATACCTCAAGTATACAACATAGTTTACTATTTACATATTATTTTTCCACTTTACGTATACTACTAGGAAAGAGTAAAGTAGATGAAGAAAATTCTTATGTACACAGTGGACTAGCCAACACAAAAAAATCAGATACTCAGAATTAGGACCTCATGTGTTTTCTTTATAAATCAATTTTTTCAAACAATGCAAGTTTATAAGACAGTATGTAAAACTATATATGGAAAAAAAAGTATTCAACTGGCTACTCAATCAAAAGAGTAAACACAACTACAAGCCAAGTATATACATACAGTACAATACTTAATTATACTTTTAAGTATATCTCGGATCAAAAAATTGAGTACAAGTATAGGCCAAATATACTTTACTGTCAGTATAAATCAAGTATACTTAAGTGCAATTTTAAGAGCTTGCAGGAAACGGCCACTCCCATGAAGCAGCACCAATGCCATAATCGAGTCGGTCTTGTTGTGATTCACCTCACAGCTGGTTGATTGATTCATGGCTTATAACACTAAGACCTTTTAAAAATCCCAATGCCACTGAAGAAGTGGGTGTTGCACTTATGTTGGGCCTGAAGGGACTCACAGTCATTCATTGATTAGTTAGAGACCTATAGTTCCCCTGTATTTCACACAAAAACCAGGCGCCACAGAATTCAGATATCCCATCAGTCCGCTAATGCCATTTTCTACTTTAGCACCATCCAATGAGATAACGGAATAATAAGAAAGTAAAAAATCTGGTTCTCTCAAAAGTGCTATTAAATTTGAGTAATCTGCAGAGTATTTCCCCTGAAGCAAGCAATGATGTTCTACAATGTAGGTTTAAAGTCCCTAAGCAAATAGTCTTCTCTCTTCAGCCCAGCAGTCAAACATCAGCTCTAACGAGGCCTGATCTGATGTGAGCTTCCCAGGCTGAATTCATTACCACCCAACTAAAGCATTTAACTACACGCTGTGTTAATAATGGAACCCTCCAGAAGCAGGTAAGCATTTACTACTCAAATCAATATGTGGCATGGTTGACTTAAAACTTCCTGACACTTGGGATTGACTATTCCTATAACAGTCTCTTCAAAATCGGTGCAAATTCAAGAGTTTATACCAGAGCTGCAAATGAAGATGTGACGTCCTCTAGGGTTCGGCTTCGGGACTTCTCTGGAGATGCAGAGCAATGAAGAAAATTGAGACAGATGTTATGCATCTTCCTAGTAGGGTTTTCTTTCCCCTCTTTTAAATCTCCTCCAGATTCTGGCATCTGGAAAAGCAGGTGGTCACGCCGCCTTCAAGTTCCCATGGGAAGTTCTTACTTAAGAGTTCTGCAGTCGTAATTAGGTTGTGATGTGCATTCAGAATTTCACATTTTCTTTCTTTCTCATTTTCTGACAAAGACAGGATATTTTTTAGCATTAGAGAAAACTATATGAAGAGCACTGTACTTTTGGTGTGTAACAGCTCATCTCTTTAAAAAAACTGGCTAAATGAGTAGAGTTGCTTTCTGGCAAGCTTTATCACTATTCCACATCAACAGTTCATAAATTGTGTACAAAATAAACTTCACTAAAAATGACAATGACAACTTAATTATGACCAAGAACAATCTGCTTTGTCTATAATTCTTTCATTTACACTGGGCTCTGAGAAAATCCAGAGCATCCCACTGGTAATTAAACATTGTGCTGCCATTCATGTGTTCAACTCGTAAATATGATCATTCACACTTCCTTTAGTCTCATGTATAAAGTGTGGTACAGCTATTCTGGCTAAAATCACCACCAAGAGATTATCTGAGCGGCATCTAAAGTGGCCAACCACAGTTCCTGTTATTTTTAGATGCCATTTAGGTTTATCTGAAATACATTATACCACAATAATAGAACACCTAAATGGCAGCAGTCTATGTGAATAGTTGCTGAAAAAATGGGGGAAATGTGTATAGTCATAAAAGTAATACGTATACTGTTTGTTTCTCTAAAACTATGTTTTTTGCTCAGGTATATTAACCTAAAGGGATAGTTATACAAATTAAAATTAAAATGTTCTCATCATTTAATCACCCTCATGTAATTCTAAAACTTTCTTTCAAAACTCAAAAAGATATTTCTGTAACACATAATCAGTTATTTTTGTCTTAATTTTATTTTCATGGAGTTTCCATTCAGTATCCTTTCCCCTTTGTTCTAGTTCCCGCTTGAGTTTGTCCCTATGGTTACTGATTTACTGTCATTAATTATCCTAGTTTGCCAGTGTATTTATCGGCCAGTGTTTTCAGTTCTCATTGTGGGTTGTCTTTAGCGCGTACGTTTAATCGTGTTCCTGTTTGACATCACGCTTAGCTACAACGTGACAATTTATTTTGGTGATCATTGACTTCCATTACAAGGACAAAAAAAAAAAAAAAACTAAGATATTTCCTAAAATTTCCGCTTTCAACAGAAAAACGAAAGTCAGGTTTGAAATGACAATGAACTCAGAGTTATTATAGTTAACTACAACTATATATTAAAAAAAGTGTTACTTGAAGTAAAACAAAAACGTTAAATGAAATAAAACAGAATATTAAAAAGAAAACAAACTTATTTTGTTTCGGCTAGTTGCAAAGGATGCATATACAGTGATTTTTTTTCTCATACATGTATCAACCAGTGTTTATTTTTACCTCTTATTTATTCATTATTTTCATATTTTTTTGTCTTTTGATGAAAATATCCTTTATATTAAGCGGCATTCATTATATTCATTCAATTTTCACATTTATAAACCAAAATATTAAACAAGATTTAACATGTGATAACAAAAAACAGCAACTTAATGAACATTTCGTCAACGAAATTAATACTCTTATTAACCTTTGTAAACCTGACTTTGTTTCCTGAATTTGTTTCCCGCCAACAACAACCAGAAGTTAAGTAAATCCAGCTAATCAGATTGGAACTGACTATTTTAGCCAGGGCTTGCCAATTTTGTGCATAATACGCATCAGACAGTCAGAGAACAGACTGAGGGCCTCTCTCGGGATGGAGGACTGGAAGTGTTGTATGTTTACAGCTAGGCTAATTAGGGATCACAGTTGTAAGAACGGGTGAAGGTCTCTGCGTGTTACTGTCTTTCCGCGTGGCAAAGTAATTTAATTCCATTTAAGCTTTTATCTGACTCCATTTTATCACGACCTCGGATTTAGGTTAGATTGCCAATTGGTTATTGGTCAGTTATATAATAGTTTAGCAATACATTTGATTGTTCTATTTAACTCTGATATTTTACCTGTTCATTTTAGGAAGCTATGTCGCTCAGGTCCTCACGCCTTGTTTAACGTGGGTCTCACGATCACAAGCTCGCCAGCTTCGGTCACCAAACAGAGGTAATTGCTATATACCTGAGATCGGTCGCATTCACACTTACACAATCAAAGATACTTTGGTATAGCCCCCGTGATTGCATACACTTGAAATTAAAGTAACGTTTACTTCAGTAGAGGTATGGCCACTACTACAGATATAAATCAACCAACTTTACTTGTCTTATAATAGCTTTGGATTGGCCATGCCGTGGTTTCCCACGTACACTTATCTAAAGTAACATTAAATTAAAACAGAGGTAAGACACACAACGAAATTTAGGTTGGTCAAGCAGCACATTTGCTGCCCTAAATGGAAATTCACTTCTTGTCTTTGCAAAACACGTACACTTGAATTAGTGCCAAATATTAGTCGTCACTAATCTGACGCAAAACTTGCGGGAACATACAAATCCGTTTAATCTACTTGGGGAAACAATTTCAGAGTCAGTCGGAATAAAATCACATGTAACAATTTATTATGTCAGGTAAATGTATCATGCCAATTTCAAAATCAGTTCAAAGATAATAAATACAAAACATCAAATGCTCTGGAATAAAGAGAGAAGATGCGAACCTGACATTATAAAATATATAATGCCTGCATACACTCCGCATCACGGGCTAATTTGAGTTACTGACATAATAAATTGTTACCAGAGAGAGAGAGAGAGAGAAGAGGGTTTAGAAAAGAGGGGATATCTCACCAGTCCCCACTCCTCTTCCCCTACTGCTCTCTTTTCACCGACTGCAGATGAAACACTTCCCGTGCCATGGACCGGCCTCGCAGTCCCAGCGGCCTGAAGTGAGAAGGGAATTCCCTGCGCTGGGCTCAGGATTGCTGACAGATGGAGAGCCACACTGACAGCGCAGGTGAGAGATGGCTGATGCACTCCGAGGGCTCTCTGTGGTGTCACAGAAGTTTTGAGTCAAGCAACTTGCTCTTAAAATAAATTTGCTGAGGAATACAGTTTGGCCAGAGAGATGTTATTTGTCTCTGTCTTTTCTATTGTTAGTCGTGTACTAAACCGAGAACGAAAGCCCTATAGAACAATTCCGTGTACTCAGCCGGGAGGGAAGTACATGGGAACTTTAGTTAAGCGTTACCTCGATGCGGCCAATGGGGTGCTTCACACTTCTCCAGTATTTACGGCCCATCCAAGGGCTGTTTTACAGCTTCTGTAATACATTCGCATTGATTCATGGACACCCTCCCAAAAGAGGTGTATTACCCAATTACAGTGGCCCGTAGCTCATCGATCTCCCCTCTCCAATGACAGCGGGTCAGAGAAGGAGAGCTGCCTTTATAATTCACATCACTGAGATAGGTGACACTTCACAGGATTAGTACTGGCCTTAACTGAGGTCATGGCTTGCGTAGCTAGAGTAGAGGACAAACACAGCTTGGTTTAGACGGCACAGCATATCAATGCAAACCGAGGGCAATTAAAGAGTGAATGCTTATAGGAATGTGATAGTAAGCAGCAGAAGGGCTGTTTTTTTCCCTACAGTATGCAAAGAAAAGGCTGTGAGATTTATTCATCTATCTATCTATCTATCTATCTTCAATCTCGTTTATCAAAATTAACAAATCTTTATTCGAGTCATTTCGTTCATTAAGTGGGTTTGAATATTATAATTTTAACAGCCAAATCCCTTGAATACATCCACCAACGCAATATTGATCATATTCTGAATTAAGAATTAAGAAATCATTATAATACAGTCAAAATATTTAGTTAGAATCCATCCATCATCTATTCATCCACATCCATCTATCTATCTATCTATCTATCTATCTATCTATCTATCTATCTATCTATCTATCTATCTATCTATCTATCTATCTATCTATCTATCTATCTATCCATCCATCTATCTATCCATCTATCCATCTATCCATCCATCTATCCATCTATCCATCCATCCATCCATCATCTATTCATCCACATCCATCCATCCATCCATCCATCGAATAAAATATATAAAATATATGAAAATCTATCATTCCTTGTGAATAAAAATTAACATTTTGGAGGGTAGAACATTTGTATAGATTGCACTGATGCAGCATGAACATTATGCAGTATTCTAAATAACACATAAAACCATCCTTACTTTAGGGAAAAATTTGGTAAAAATGAACAATTTACACAGAAATGCATTCTGCTCATGTTTCATGAATAAGGCACAATTTTTTTTTGCATCTTTGGACAATCCCGCATCACAACGGACGCTCTAACGCTCATGTTGTCAAAAAAAGGGCAGCTCATTAAGAATGAATGACTTACAGTTGCTTCAAAATGCTGTATGTGTGAGAACCCTTTAAGAAACACAATGCATTCTTATGAAGCACTTGCTGAGTCCTTGCACGTCTGCTTACGGCATTTCCTCTGACAAAATAGAAATCAGCAATTTTCAAACTTAAGTAAATAGATGCCCAAAATGGCTCTTTCCTCACCCAAGAGATGAGAATAGGATGGCATCTGACTAAATTGTGACAATTTGCCTTCCACTCAAAGCACAGCAATATGCTCTGTGAAAAGGAGACAAAGAGACATAGTGTCACACAGCATGACGGCCGCCACAACCCAGACAGCAGCTCAGTTCGCTTCCATCCCTGTTAAAGAGAGAACAAAACAACCCGAAGACAACAACCACAGAGCAGCCCTGTCATTTATTGGATTGAGTCAAGGTGCTGGGTGAAGTCTGTGATTGATGAAAACATGTCCACAGCTTCTGTCAGCGAACAAACGCCTGACAAACATGCCTCCAGACCCAGTAGGACACAAAGAAAAAGATGCGAAACCTGCCAAAGTCTTCTTTTTTTTTTTTATGAAGTATGAATTAATACACTTCTCACACAGTCTGCTGTCAATCCCTCTTTTTACAACTTCCCACTATTCATGAATAACACAAACTCCTTAATCAGCGGTTCTCTCACGTACACCCTTGATTACTGTCTTTCTCTCTTCTACTGAGGCCAGAGCAATTTATCGGCCTTAATACCTTAATCTCTGTCGCACTACAGAACATGCAGACAGTGAATGGAGTGATTCGCCCGGCTCTTAGACTTACAACACTTTTAAAATGAACTTTAATCCCTTTAGTTCAATCTTACACCTGTGGATGGTTCACAAGCAGCCGGACACCGAGTTGAAATAGTGTCTTTGTTCAATTAAAGAGGATAGATTTCCAGTTATATTAGTGCAGCTGATCTGTTATCTCAGCAGATGAATGTGGTCACTTCTTTTATTATTAAATACAGTTTAAGTTATTAACATTTTATCTTCTGGGATAAACTTAATCTATCAATTAATACACAAATGAATTTTCTTCGTACTGTATTTTATTTTCAGAATATACTCTTGTTAATGTATTCCAATCTTTTGCAAAAGCATGTTTCCAAATATATATGTTACAATGAGACTACTTCCATAAAATCGCCTACCATTTTTTTGAGCAAAGTTATTTACAATCGTTGAACTCATGTCATGATAATGGAAATCCAGTAAACCTAGATGACGTGACTATCTTTAAAGCACTGTTTGCAACTGCACACACCAATCATTTTGGTAAAGCAAAACTATTGGTAAACTGGTCAATTCCACCCCAAAGTTTAAACTATTTTATAGCTAAAAAAAAACACTTTTACTTAATTACTTATATGTTTTACCATAAAAATAAACTCTACATTTATGCTCTTAAAGGGTAACTCTTGCCAAAATTGAACCTAGGCTCTTTTTGTTAATCTACCGGAGTCAAACTTTTGAGTAAAAGCATAATTAGGATGGAAACACTTTTAAGTTTGACTGTATTTTCGTTTTAGGTCAAATTGCCTTTTGAATGGGAGTGCTTGGGGGACTACTATGATAGGATCAAAATCACTATTTTTTTTTTAAACTAAGAAGGCTCCACAACATGAAACTGTGCTTGAAGTATCACCAGGGGCTCTACACATGAACTTGAGCATTGACTACATTTTTTGTGTACACAAAGTTTACTACAAAGAAAGGTTTTGAACAACTCACTGTAGCTGGTGTTCTTCCCGGCCGCAGGCATTTTGTCAGTCAAAAATAGTCGATCTGTATCACTGAATCATTTCATTATTATATGAGCATTCTTTTTCAAATACAAGGTCAATACTGATTTTCACTAACGACAAAACAACAAATTATCCGTGAATTTATATGGAACTAAGCTTTAGAAGCTTTCCATCTTTACTCTCCTCCCGGTTACGTTGCATTCGGAGATCGACTATTTTTGACTGACAAAATGCCGGCGGCCGGAAACACTAACTGATAAAGTGAGTCGTACAAAACCTTTCTTTTTAGTAAACTTTGTGTACACAAACAATGTAGTCCATGCTCAAGTTCAGAGCCCCTGGTGATACTTCAAATACAGTTTCATGTTGTGGAGCCTTCTTAGTGTTTTAAAAATAGCGATTTTGATGCCAGAAGTGCCCCAAGCACTCCCATTCAAAAGGCAATTTGACCTAAAAACGAAAATACGGTCAAACTTAAAAGTGGCGTTTCCATCCTAATTATGCCTTTACACGAAAGTTTGACTCGGGTAGATTAACAAAAAGAGCCGAGGTTAAAGTTTGGCGAGAGTTACTCTTTAAACCCTATGGTACAACTTCCAGAAGGAGTGCAGTTAAAAGTGCATTAATGTAAATATTAAATAGTTTAAACTGAGTTTAAATTGGTTCAATTAAAGAAGGTCCAACTCTTCAAAAAAGGTGAATGTTGCTGATTTGGACTTGAATGTCATAAATTAACTTAACACCCTGAAAAGTTTCTGTTATAAAGCATATTGAGGGCACTGTGGTTTCACTAATGGCATAACGGCAGCATACACAGTCACGCTAAAGTTATCCATACACTGAATTAGTTTCTATAATGCAGAGGCCATACTCGCTGTTATCTACCCGGGGTAATTATCTCAAAGGTAATAATGTTATCCAGGTGTGTGAGAGCCACCTGTCAAAATGATTTATACGGGCCACCGTTCTTATTCTTCCTCCACTCATTTTATCACACACTTCAGAAATCACACACACACACATACAGGCTTTTACAGACTATTCTGCCCTTCTGGACACTTAAATTCATCAAAATGCTGAGATGAGCCATTTTCCTTCTGAGGCCCATTGTTAATCTTCCAAACATTGCAGACGTCAGGATGCAAGTTTGGCCATTACATCACAGACTATCTCTTATGTTTCTTTAAATCAGTCTTGAGGAGTCTGATTTATATTAGAATTGTATTGAAGAAACTGAACATTTGTCCAAATCTGCACTGCTACTAAGTAGAAACTCTAATGTCTCTGCCTAGTCTCTTTTTTAATTGATCAATTTCAAAATGTTCTATAAAATCCCTTCCTTGTGACATGGTAGACACCGAACACTTGTTAAACGAGCGCCTGGTTTCTAATTGTCTTGCTTCACATCAAGTATCTTGATATCTTAATTCGTAATTCTCCCGTCATGCTGATGGATTGAGGAATTTTGAATGTGTAATGAATAAATTCCAAGGAAACGTAAATGGCCTCCCTATACAAATGAAAATTCAACTCGTTAGGTAAAAGTCCATTTCTCTGTGACCTTCTGTTTCTGTGAAAATTCTGCAGTGCTGTGGGACCTGAGTAAAAATGGAAATGAAATACTGCTTTTGTGTTGGATTAAAAATAGCTTCAAAATAAATGCACCTTTTGTGCTATACATGAAAGCAGGGCATATTTGGAGTAATACAAATTACAGGACACAATAAAATATATTCTTTATAACTTTATAGCTGTTCATGAAAATATTTTGTGTGTGTAAATATATACCAAATGGGGACCAAATGTCTAGTAATACCAGTAAAGGATAGTAATACCAGTAAATGTTGACCTCATGTGGACCTTACCGTACCTTTTTTTTTTTTTTTTTTATGAGGAAAACATCTTGAAATGAAGTGTTTTGAAAAAGTGAAAATGCAGAATGATGGGTTGGTTTGTACAGTATAAAAATCATTATATGGAAAATTCCCATAAACAGGGAAACTAGTGTGTGTGTAATTGTGTGTGTATCAGGTTGCTCCAAACTGTCATTGAAATAAGTACATGATAGCTGCTGTCTATTTGATTACTAAATATAAACTTGAACATGATGTTGAACATTGTCTATCTGAAATTACATAGGTATATAACATATATAGAAAGAAAGTGTACATATACATTTAAAAATCACTCTCAGAGAAGTATAAATGTAAAAAATATATAAATATATATATATAAATATTAAAAGTCCTTTAAAAAATATATAATTATTGAGGAAAAAGATAATTACTTTCAGCACAGCTGATGGTCCATGATTCAATTTTATGGTTGTACCTTTATTAAATATTGCCATCTAGAACCCCTCTCGTCAGCCAATCAGCTGATTGGCCTGAGCAGGCGTCTCTGTCTTCGTTTAAATTAAACAGACACCTGCGGGGAAAGTTGTGCCTTACATCAGCTCCTCTACGGCCTGCCAACATTGTGGTGTCCGGGTCCATCTCGATCCTCCTTGGCCCAGGTGTGTGTGCGAGCAGTCTTCATTACACCAAGATTGGCCAGGTGGATGTGTGCGCGCGTGATTTCATTAACGTGAGATTGCTTTCTGAAGCCCACACACACAGAAGCCGGAAAAGGGATAAGAAGGGAAGTGCGCAGCTGTGGTTGTCCCCACGATCCGACGTGCTTTTCCATCTCTATTTCTATTGCCAAATAGATGCAGGAGAAAACCAACACAGACGACTATCTGCATGAGAAATGAGACAGTGGGAAGAGAGAGCGGAACCAACGGCTAACAAAAACCCTGGGATTGAGGGTCAGCTGAACAGTATTGAACTAACATAAGCACAGATGTGTTGAAATTGAATTTGAAATGCAGGAAAATGTACTATAGCTTTATTTTGTGGGTAACACTTTACAATAAGGTTTCATTAATCAGTGTATTAACTAACATGAACTAACAATGAACAAAACATTTTCATAGTATTTATTAATCATCGTTCATAAAAATACAGTTGTTCATTGTTTGTTCATGTTAGTTCACGGTGAATGAATACATTTGGTGCCATTTCCATACAAAGACCCTATTACAGAAAAAGAGAAAGAAGACCGTTTCTTCACAGACACACGTATTCTGTGTGGTTTTGTCCATAATCATTGATTCTCCTGTCCAGAAGTGCATTTAAAATCAGACCAAAATAGTGTGTTTTGTGGTTAATATTTAATCGCTCCACTTACTTAGACTGTGATTAATTATTCACAAGAGAGGCGTATAGAAATGAAGTCTCCTGCCAATCAGTGGGCTCCCTGGTGGGATGAGTGATGTCACGCTAAAAGAAAATGTAAACGCCCTTCGACTGGCAGCCGTAGATCATATGCAAACAATAGGGCTGTCAGGACTCAAGGAAGCCACTGGAAATGAACACACCACCACAGCCATGTTTTATCTTTACAACACTATTCCTCTGAGAGTGATGTTTCAATTCTCTTTTTTATAATCCGCTTGGACGTATTATTTATATGTCCAAAATGATTCATATACTCTCTCTAATTTAACAACTAGGGTAAATGTACCTTGACTTTGTCACAGCATTCAATGAAAAAGCACCACACAATGCAAGTGTATAACTGTGACAGCAAGTGATTTTTCTGTAAGGACGTCTGATAGAAAGAACAGTGTATTAGAGGTATGGGTGACCAGATTTCTCATGGGGATGGACAGGCTGTCACTTTAATACTGAATGCTAGGATCAAATATACTGACAAATAACCGGTTTTCACTGACATATTTATGTTCACCATAATAACCGACCGTATTTACATGAGATACTCCACGTGATGGGCATTTTGACAACTGTGTCTGTATTTGACAATTCAGGGACAAAGAGAACTGAATTCGGGATAGCGCGCTGTCTGAGAGAACGCTTCTGGTGTGTCATTCACCGCGATACCACATGGAGTTATTTTTTCACAACTTACTGAGCATAATAAGTTGATAAACTCTTTTTGAAGATCCTAGTTAAATGTACGTTTCTTTGACATCTTCACATATGACTTGATCTTCATTCTCCTTCACACTCTCTAATATTACGCCTTCACTAACTGCAAGTTAATCGATAACGAATTGTGATTGGATGGTAATTGTGCTCTCCAAAATATACTACGATGAGATTGGCTAGCTTTGATTAGGCTATTCTCACGTGACTGCTACTCGCTTTTATATGATCACATAGCAAAGACAATTTAGGAAATAAGAAATACGGGACAAAACATGATTTTTTTTCATAATAAGACACTAAAAATAGAGCTGAAATACGGGACTGTCCCAGGAAAAACGGGATGCCTGACCACCCTAATTAAAGAGTATGCATTGATGTAATTTTCCCACCAGAACATGCCCCCTCATAACCTGGATGCCAGCCGAACTTAGCCCCGCCCACAACATTTTTAGGTCGGGAAGTTCGGTCTGGACTTGATTGTGGAGCAATTATGCTCAAACCAAAGCTGTTCGGACCAATCAAATTGTTAGGGCGGGCTTTATACGATGATGGACAGATGATCAACAGCAACGTAATCATCCACGTCACCAAAGAGCGTTTATAACAAAGATGACTGCCGCTGGAGAATTGAGATGTGTAGATTCCGCCATCGCGTCTGTTATAGAAGATATCGACAGCGCATCAATTTTAAAAGAAGAACAGAGAACCGCGATCAAGGCATTTGTCGATCGGAAAGATGAATGAATAACATACGTCACTTACTCTGTGGTTGTAGGGGCATTTTCTTTCCTGGTTCGGTTGATACACGCTCCTTAATCACAGCCCAATGGAGCAGTATCAGACTCATATTCTGAATAGAATCTGAGTATGATGACGTCAGGCTAACCCCCTCAGCCAAACATCCTGCAACATCACTGGCTTTAATAGGGGAAACTGTGAAAACGGGAGTAAAACAAACAATTATCTTCTTAAATTAAAGGCAGTTGGACTCAACAGTGATCCTCACAACTCACCAAAGAACAGTGGTCTATGGCCTCATCCATGACGGTGACGAGTCTGCTTACAGACAGGAGGTTAAAGAGCTCAAAACAGTGGAGATGATAGTGTACTTTAGGAGAAACCCCCCAGCACTCCCCCACTCAACAATGGCAACAGTGGAGTCAATTAGGTTCCATCTCTCAGGACCTGAGATGGGACACTCAAATAGGCTCCACGGTGGAAAAAGGCCCAGCAAAAGTTGTATTTCCTTCACCAGTTGAGGAACACCACAGGAGCCGCTGACACAGTTCTCTGCACTTCTGTAACTGCCTGGTTCAGCTCAGCTAACAAATCAGACATCAGAAGACTGCAGCGCTGCTAGGAGAATCATCGTAAACCCCTTACCACTCTCCAAGAACTGTACTCCTCCAGAGTGAGGAAAAGGGCAGGCAAAATCATTCTGGACCGCTCACATCCAGACCACTTCCTCTTTGTACAGTTGGCGTCTGGTCAGCGCTACAGAGCACTGAGCACCAGGACAGCCAGGCACAAGAAAAGTTTATTTCCATACGCCATCTACCTCATGAACAGTTAAATGCCCCAACTGGGCAATAAACATATGCAATACACAACACTATTTATACTCATATTTATTTAGCATAACATACCTCTTATTCACATTCCCTTGCATTGTATATAACATACCTGCACAAACATAAATTGTCTATTATCTATTTTTTATATACAGTATTCTGTCATTCTGTCTATGCACTGGAAGCTTCTGTCACCAAGACAAATTCCTTGTATGTGCAAGCATACTTGGCAATTGAAAATTCAGATTTTGATCATTAAAACTGCAAAAATCAATTTTTAAATTTGTTAATTTAGATTTCATGGTGACTTTAAGTAAGTATTGGGACACTGATTTGCACTCCAATCGAATGCCTCGTTTCCACCGAGCGGTACGGTACGGTACAGTTCAGTATGGTACGCAATTTTTGCCGTTTCAATTGTCAGAAGTTGTGAATTGTACCCTAATTCTGAACCGTATAACACTTTTTTTGGGGCCTTTCCGTTGGGAAACCTAGCACAGTAGTCCGGTACTAAAGGGTGGAGCTAGACTCACTGCAGAACGTTGATTGGTTGACAGAGAATCGTCACTTGCGCGTGCTACAAGGGGAATGACAACAAAAAAGGTGCTATTTTTTAATACAGTTGAAAACACAATACCGTTTCTTCTTGTGACAGACAGCCACCTGACTATGTCGAGAAGCAAGAACAAGATCTTCTGTATGTCCTCCATTGTTGTTTACTGTGTTGCTTTCTTCTTCGCGCAAGAATGATATTGATCGCTAATTTCCGGCATACACCACGCCTATAAGAATACTGTTGGTGGTGGAAACACAAGCCGGATCAGGGTTTAGCGTCCGGAATCGTATTGTACTGTACTGTCCTGTACCGTTCGGTAGAAACGAGGCATAAATGAGTGACCATGACACGACCAGAGAGAAAACAACATAAATGTTTTATTTATTCTGCTTTGAACTCACAGGTTGACAGTTCTCAAAGATCAATGCAAAGCCATGAATGAAGATGGCAAAGAGTAAATAAAGTAAAGAAAGATTTTCGTTAGCACTTTATTTTACAGTCCTGTTCCCCATGTGCATACTATGTACTTATTATAGTAATTACAATAACTTGGTTAAAACTAGGTAGGCTACTAACCCTGAACTGAACCTACCCCTAAACCTAACCTAACCTTAACCCATGTAGTTACCTTATATCACTCAGTACTTTCTTAGGTAAGTAGTGTACATATAAGTGCACGTACTGTAAAATGAAATGCGACCAGATTTTCTAAAGAAAATGTAGGGAGTGCTTGCCCACACCAAAACTGAAGAGAAAAGATCCAGGGAAGAGTGCGGCATTGAGTGGAGAGAGGGATGTCTAATCCACACTCGTTCCCTTCATAAGCATCACTCATGTCTGACAAATGACCCTCAACGGAGCGCCGGCGGGACAGAGATGTCATCAAACTGCTGTGCTAAATCATGAGCACCATCACTCACCTTCAAATCTGCAGACCACAGGCTAACCGGAGCTCCGGGGAGAAAGCCCTGGCTTCATGGCATTCACAATTTTAGATAAGAAAAATTAGATTTTTGACCCCTCTAATCTTCCAGGGAAGCATCTGTTAAAGTGTATCCTTTCCCTCCAAGAGGTAATGATGAACCTGGCCCTTTCATGTGATCTAAAGATAAACAGGAAAATAATGATCAGTGATGCAAACAGAATTCAATTCTGCTGTAAAGAAGCTCTCAAAAAGACAATAGTGACATTCAGCTAAAGTCAGTTCAGTGTCGATTCAGTTCTATCTATTATGATATAAGATCAGTTCAGTTAAGCAGCTCTACAGTAGACAGTGTCATTATTCACTTTGAGTCAGTTCAACGTTGATTCATTTCAGTTCAATAAATGTGTCAATGTAGCAAAATTCGTCAAATGAAGTTGAATCAATAAAGCAGCAAAAGACATTTTGACTTCTGACAGTTTAGTTAGATTTAGTTTACTGTAGTTTTTTTTATTAGGCATGCATATTAAAGTTATTGCCGATACTGCTAAAGCTGACAATTATTTTCAGGTTCTGGATACAAAACTATAAATTCCGATAAATTCTATTTTATAATAAAAATTCAATCAATTTAAATGCTGAATTTAGGCAAACATGTAAATGTTAAATGAAATGAAAAATGAGGATTTTTTCATTCACTTTAAGTGAGTGTCAGCAAAGGTAATCCAAATGTAAAAATAGAAGAAATGAGCATGCACAATTAAATAAACAACACTGACCAACACTGATGTCCAGCTGACGTTACCAAGCTCAGCAAGCTGTTTATAAGTGAAAACCGTTGTTGTTGTGGTTCGATTTTTACAATTACTTTACAATTGTAAAATCATTCATTAAAAAATACATCCTGACAAAGATCTGTTTCAGCATTTAGAATGGCATCTTCATTCTCTCAGTATGCACAGGGGACCTAACAGAGGGATCAAATACTAAATTAAATCTGTGCTTTTGATTAAAACTGAATTAATCAACGCGGGACAGTGGTGAACCGTGTGCCAATCAAATTCAAATTCTGTCAGGAGGACGCAATATATTAAAATTTAATTCAGAAAGGAGTGTGTACTTTAAAAACACACTCTGAGCCCTGGAGGTTTGAGAGAGAGAGAGAGAGAGAGAGAGAGAGAGAGAGACAGACAGCCAAAAGTAAACAACAATACCATCAATGTACAGTATGTGCAAAGTGAATCAGCCTCTTCTAACTGTGTCCTGTCACATCACGTTATCGTTGTCACATAGAAGAATGCCTTCTATATATTGTCAACACTTATAATTAGCCATGACATTCAGAAACAGGCGGTTCAAGAATTGTGTCCTTTAGTAAATATAGCTTCAAACTATGTTTGCACACAGAGACCTAATGAAGACTTAAAGGCATAGCTCACCCACAAATTAATGTTCTGTCATCATTTGCTCACCTTAACGTAATTTGCATACTTTCAATGTTACTACAGATTTTGTGTGTGTGTGTTCTGTATATTTATGGTTTATGAGGACGCAAATGTGTATAATGACATGGGTATTACAAAGTAAACGTGGTTTACGAGGACACTTCCTGTGTCCTTTATTTAATTAAATAAATATATTTATTATATATATATATATAAATTTTATATATATATAAAAATGGGAAGGGAAGGTTTAGGGGTAGGGTTAGTGTGGCGATAGACTATACACAGTTTGTAAAGTATAAAAATCATTACACGTATATCCAAGTGTGTGTGTGTGTGTGTGTGTGTTTGCATGGTTCAGGTATTCCCTATACGTTATGGGGACAAAATTTATTTTTGGAAAAAGATTTGATCTCCATGAGGAACAACAGCTTTTGTGAGTTTTTACGCATGCGCTGTAAGGTGAATTTAGATTTTTCCCACGTTTCAGTGTGGATGAGAAACTTTTGGAAAACGCCTGAGTGTGGACGGAGAGCGTTTTGAAATGAAAGCGCCATTTTCAAAAGTATCTGGATGAATGTAGACGTTCTGGCCTGTGTGTTCTTGTTTTTGTTCTGTTTTCACAGTTTCCAGTGCTCATTTGCCTGTGTTCTGTGTCCCTAGTTAGTTTCCTTGGCTGTTAATGAACCCTACACCTGTTCCTAGTTCTGTTAATTATATCTCCCTGTGTATTTAAACCCTGAGTTCTGTCTGTTCCGTGTCGTCGATGACGTTAACGTGGTTGTGTTATTTAGCTTATTCCTGTGATTTCTTGAGTATTACCGAGTTGGATTTGTTTTCGTTTGATTCCTCATTTTCGTGTGCGTCGCTACAGCGACAGTATAGGCTTTCTTTCTTTTTTAGAAAGGAACATTTTAGCTGGTTTAGCTTGTGTTTAAAATATGAATACTAAGTATAACGGTATGATGCGGTGAAGTTAATCCCTTTAAAATTCCCTTTAAAATCTCAAAACCATTACCAGAATTACCAAATCTCTTTACCATCATATTACTAGTATATTACACCATACTAGAATTATATTATTATATACCAGAATATATAAATTCAGATTTATATGAAGTCAGGGGGTAACAGATTTTATCTACACTCAAAACTAATCCATGCCTATAAATAAGATGTGGTCTCTTTCTCTCTACAGTGTGTGTATATTCATGTGTGCTCACTCTGCCCATCTCTAGATGCCCACCAGTGCCAGATGGCCAATAAACACAGGCTTGAACTTACTTGGGAGATTTTGCAACCTCTAGTGTTCAGTTATTAACATAAAGCGAGAAATGGATCATTAACCTTTTAAAGAAATGAAAGTGGATTGCTTCTATAAACGCATATGCTCAATTAATTCTAGTTCATTTGAAAGCGCTGATGATGGTTATGGGCTATATTCAATTTTGGGTCATGCATCTAGAGGTTTTCTAATCCCTGTCTGCGCTGTTGACCCGTAGACGAGGTTTTAGAAGATTACTGGTTCAAAGAGAGAAAATGTTTAGAGCAGAAGACTAGCATTCTGCTGTAAACACTGTAAAACAAACTGCTGTACTCTTAAAAATAGTATGAAACAGTTTGCAATGCTAAACATTTCAAAACAGCAATACACTGTACAGTACTACACTCTACAAGGCAGTCTGATCAATCATCACACTACAAATGACACATCATGCTCATCATAGAACTAGGGAACTCTCAGAATCAAAGAACTTTGGTTAACGTTCTGGCAAGGTTCTCTCAAAGTTATGAACAAACGTTCCTCCAGTAACTTTGCTTGAATGTTCATTCAAAGATATCTGGTCTTTAATTATGTTCTCAAAACATTACCACAAACATATTGTTTACACATTGTTCATGGAAGGTTCTGAAACATTTTAGTTTGACAGATTATTTGAATATTCTGATATTAGTTCACTGCAGTCAGGGATATATATATATATATATATATATATAAACAAATATAGTAACAAAAGTGTGTGTGTGTGTGTGTGTGTGTGTGTGTGTGTGTGTGTGTGTGTGTGTGTGTGTGTGTGTGTGTGTGTGTGTAAGAAAGAACACTGTTTGAATTCTATGGTTTTAAGGACGTATCAGGACATAATAAAAAAATCATCTGGTCTTTACCAGGTCTTAAAAGTAGGCAAATACAGCCTCAGACGAACAACAACACATAACATATTACACTGTGTCATTGTTTATTTAACAAAAATAAAGCTGATATGGCAAAGTGATATATATATATATATATATATATATATATATATATATATATATATATATATATATATATATATATATATATATATATATATATATATATATATATATATATATATATATATATATATAAGAGTTCATCCATTGTACATACCATAAACTGTAAAGGTACATACCCTTAGCTGGCGGGTGCATAAACATCCTGAAGTAACCTGCACAAGCATCCCTGGCACAGCAGGCATCCTGCCATTTGAGTACCTGCCATTGAGAATGCCAACTTCTTTCTCCAAGTATATAGACACACTTACGTCTGTGCATCATGAATAAATGTACACGCATACGCAAAATAACGTTTTACTGTAAACAGGTAACTGCGTCTTTAAATTTCTCGCGCGCTAGCCGAACAGGAAGTGGCGTCAAAGGAAAACGCTCTGCATCTGCGGAAGTGTCAGTCTCCGTGTGTTTTCTGCGATGCGTTGTGTGTGATTGTGAATTTATTGCTTTGACTGTGATGTCGTTGCTCTACATGGATAAGTTAAGTCGTGTGTATGAGCGCTATCAGGAGTATGTGAGGACGAACCCGGCGGCCGCGTCTCATCTGGAGAGCACAGTGCGCGCGCTGAGTTACCTGATCGCAGGTGAGACTCTGAATGTCTGTCAAAGTGAAAGTAAACATACTCTCTCACGACTTGTAAAACAGTGTCGTGCAAGACTGAAGCTAGATGTATGTTTATTCAGTTATTGTTGTTTATCGGCTGTTATCTGTATTGTGTTGTTACCTTATGTATTTGGGTTCTTGTTTTTTTTATTTCAAAAACATTCAAATTCATCAAATGTATGTGGGATGTATAATTTGCATGCCTCGTACACACTTCTAAACGCACAAATATTTCATGTAGCCTAATTAACATGAGATATATAAAAAAAAATGCATTTAAAGTTTGAGATTTAAAGTTTGTCATGCCACAATGTAGAACACCACTGTCACTCTTTGACCTGTCATGCCAACTAACGTTACCCATTAACTGTATTTATTATGTATTACTATTCAAACATTTTTGGACACACCCACTCATTCTTTATTATTAGCTACCATGTTCCACATTTTAGAATAAAAAAGTAATAAAAACTATGAAATAACAGAATTTGCAGTATGGAAACTATGACTAAAATGATAAGCAAATCTATGTAAATATATGTTTTTTTTATGTTTGAGCTTCTTCAAAGTAACCACTCTCTACTAGATTATAACTCTAGACAGTTTTTGATTGCATAGTATTTTTCTCATTACAGGTCGCTTCTCAGACTCTCATGAAATCTCAGAGTTGGGTAGGATTCACTACTTTATATAGGCCTAGTCTTTTTTGTTTTAATTTTGTATTAATGCCCTTCTATATATTCTGTTGTGTTTTATGTGTTTCTCACTTTGATTTGCAGTCTACTCAGCATCTAACCTGCTAGTGCTGCTGAATGATGGTATCTTAAGGAAGAATCTTTCTCGGACGTTGACTGTGGTAATGCATGTCCCTTAATGTCATATTATATATTAAGGTTTTTTTTCTTTGAGGTCTTCTTATTGTCAGTGAAGGGTTTTTGGTTTCATTTTTCACCTCCTCTCTGACTCTTGAAAACAAATGGTCCATTTTTGTTGCCATGCCTTTAGTAAGCGCCCCTTTCACACATGGAATGGTCCACTCACACTGACACATAACAATCCACCTTGTATGACGTTGCTGAAATGATCAAAGACCTTGTTAAAATTAAACTTCAACTGCTATTTGACATCAGAATATTTGTTTCTAGTGAAGTAGAGAGTAAGTTTGAGTTCTGACATTAGGGGTGTGCGATACTGGCAAAAGATTATATCTCGATATCAACATGATAATTAGACAATATTTTGCTGAAATATTTTGTTTTGTGCTGGTACCTTGACTTGTTTTGGCCTGTTGTGGACAGCTGACTCACAGCTTTTAATATTTTTCATTTTCTGTGCGGTGTTTAGTTCTCTGCAGTGACTGAAATTGACTTTTTAATTAAGGGGTGACATTTGCCACCTTAAATTGATTTCCATGGGCATTTTTACTTTTATGAGGGCATTTTTTTTGTTCTAACCTTACCAGATGTGTGCATCATCAATTTTTAATCAAAAAGTTAGAATAATGAGACGCTATAGGCTGTTACCAGTCAAATGAAATCAGTAACAACGAAATCCATTTTTGCACTGCAGAAGTGGCCCCGGAGCTACATCTAAAGCAGCGTTTAGATTAATTTACTTTGGAATTATAATTGCATAAATAATGCTATATTTTTTAATTATTTTGAATATTGAAATATAAATAATAATACAAAAATAATAAACATTTATTTGTATAGCACTTTTCATACATAGAATGCAACTCAAAGTGCTTCACATGCATAAAATCAAATAATACAATCACACAATGCAAATATAAAAATATTCCAAAACAACTATAAAGGTTCAGCGTGTAAAAAAATGTAAATTGGCAATATAGTTTGACCTCAATATCGATATAAAATAAAATAAATAAAAAGGTAAAATAGAAGATAAAACTGACTTACACAGCGTTGTTATATTACAACACCATATTGTTGTATTGATAAGCAACTTTAAAAAGATAACCTGCTTTTTAAAAATATGACTTTTACTTCATCTGGTAGACAATTCCAAATTTGTGGAGCATAGTGGCTAAAAGAAGTACCGCCAGATCGTTATTTATGCTTTACTGTATAATGTGCCAGAAGGCTAGCACTAGAGGATCTTAAAGTCCGCGTGAACCGGAAGTTGCAAACGACTTTTCTCCAGTGCTGTGACGTATTTCCCAGTGAAAAGGAATATTGAACAGAGGGCAGGGTTTTACTATAGCGCTCCTCCTCTCCATCTCTCGCTCATTACAGACTAACGGTTTGAGGGGAGTGGTTAAGCGTTTCCCAAACCAAGCCGTCAAACCTACGTCATCAGAGAAGGTCCTCCAAGGCAGAGGGGAGGGGCATTTTCAGATTTTGATTAAAGATTACGAAGCCAAATTTTTTTTTTCTGTGTTTTAACTTGCACGGATTAATTGTTCACCACAAGACTAGTAATATGCACTAACAAAGTAAATAGGGTCCATTTTGATTTCATGCCGACTTTAAACTACGATTCGGGACATATCTCGACAGACAGGCTGAAATGTATAGAGGAGCCAGATTGTGCAGTGTTTTATAAACTAATAAAAGAACCTTAAAATCAATTCTTTGATGAACTGGTAACCAATGCAATTCCATTAAAACAGCTCTGGCTGCTGCATTTTGTATCAATTGCAGCTTCGCTATAGAACCAACTGCTATTTAATAGTAATAATAATAATACTTTGAAAATATAACTAAAATGAGTTATTTTAGTCTTAATGAATGAGTCATTGGCTGCATCCGAAATTGCAAACCTCTCTACTACGTAGTAGATGAAAAACATTATGTGACAGAAGAGATATGTCCTAATTCACAGTACTCATAAAAGAGTAGGCAAAAAGTACCCGGATGACCTACTTCTTCCGGCGAGATTCGGAAATGTGCATATGATGGACACTTTGCTATCCCACGAGGCCATGGGACAGGATTTGTGAATGTCAGTGAGGTCAAGCGATAATGACAACATGGCGAATGTAGTATGTCCAAATTACATTCATACATCTCACATTTATACTATATAGAACATACTCAAAAACATACTATAGAAGCTATTCAAAACAACTACCTACTATGTGATTTTGGACACAGCCTCTGATGAAAAAACAGCATGCTTGTGTGGTATTGCTTAACTATGTCATATACAAAGTCAAAAACATTTTTGCCCTCATATATTGAATTTTGAGGTCATTATACATGTTATTGTTGAGTGACATACTCAACAATGTCAGCTTCCACATAGTTAAAACCATGTCACTCACTCCTATCTGACAGATACATTATGTTTTCATGGTACATCAAGTTATTTTATCTATTTAAAGTATTTTTTCTCATAAAATGACTCTTCTAAGCCAGTCTCTTTCTCTTCTTAATCATCACACTTGCATAAGGGACTGATATGTGCATGTGCAGTTGGCATGGCAACCACCATAAAGTTATCTACGAATGAGAGTTTTCTATTGTGAAACAGCACAGTCTGTGTCTGCTTCAAGAGAGAAGATTCAAAGTTGTGGCAAGCTTCATGTGTTCAAAGTCGCTGCCAGCTGCTTCCTTTGACCGCACATTGTCAAAGAATTTATTTCCCAGGTCTTTTGCCCCAACTCTGCCACTGTGCTGCAATAGACTTGTTGTTATCCACATTTTCGCCCCCATGATGACAGCCTCGAATCGCTCGAGATGGCTTTGAAATGGGCGTCTTGTGAAATACGCCTGACCCCTTCAAAAGCACAGTCTACAAAGTGCCATTGTTTTTTTCTTTTCTATTATGTTTGTACTTGAGAGACATATTTGGCTTTGTGGGCTCCATTGGCAGTGCACAGGAATAAACACATTTAAAGACAGGTACTTTCAGAGCAGCTCAGCCACGGGGACAAGAAGAACGAGTTTGCGTTTACAGCCATGGGCTTTTGAGCCGTGACCTTAATGGACCTCCGCAGAGGCTGTTTGACTTTATATTGAGTTTGTGATAGGCCAACTAGTCTAGCAAACGACATAAAGTCTAGTCCTCTTTCTCTTTCTGGCTTATTCTAGCCTAAAAACACCACTTAGACAGGAAGAGACCATCTGACCCATCCACAGTTCATTTTGTTCCATTTAGGGGAGTTAAAAGGATAGTTCTCCCCAATAGAAAATTCTGTCGTAAACGGCTTACTCTCATGTTGTTCCAAACCCTCAAGACTTTCGTTTGTCTTCGAAACACAAATAAAGATATTTTTAAATGACTTTCATTGAAAGTCAATCACCCAAAACTGACACTTCAAAACGTTCTTAAAGGGGTCATATAATGGTACATGCACTTTTACAAGTTGATTGTACTGAAATGTGTGTTGGCAGTGCCTGTACACAACCATCATAAAATGATAAAAATCCATCCAGTGGTTTTTTTTTAAATCTCCTTATATGTTTTCCCCCGTCTCAAATCAAGCCGTTCGACCGTGTGACGTCACATGGTCGGACGCCCCTCCCACGAATGTTAATTGACAGCAGCGTTTCAACTCAGACCCGCCCTGAGCGAGCTGTCATCATAGTCCGCGCGGACATTATTGATACGCTGGAGCAGAATGGCGTCTAAGCGATTGTGGTGTTCTGTTCTTGGGTGCAATAATGAACACAGCATCATTTTGATGTTCCTAAATCCGAGTTTTGTTTTCGAAGGGAATATTCCCCACGATTAACAGCAATGCTTTCATGTTTGCGCGAATCATTTCACACACCAGACTGCTTTACAAACGAGGGTCAGCATAAAGCTGGTTTTGCTAAGAAGCTGCTCCTGAAAAAAGGATCGGTACCAACTATTCGAGTTCCTGCTCCAGAAGAAGTGAGTGTAACGTTTTATTAACCTTTATATTAATCTTTATATTAATCTTTGCAAATCGCTAGCACGCTTCACGATGAATGCGTCTAAGGTTTACACTCAGGGTACATTACAGCATGTTTTCTATGTACGACGTTCTCAATATAATTCATAATCCCACGTTTATAATGAACAACGCGTTATGGTTATTGTGTTATTACAAACTGTGTACGCAAGTGTTAACGTGGTAACACTACACTAAGCTTACTTTAATTGTCGAACTTCTTCGGGGCCGTCATCTTGTTCCGGGTCCGACTCCGGTTCAAATTGATACGGTTGGTTGCACAGATGTGTCCTCAGAGACTCCCGCTGCCATTCTTTCTCCAAAATATACCCTCAACTGTTGTCAAGGCAACACTTGGTGAGGAAAGCTCATTATTATTTAAAGACACATGCACTTAAATGGTGTGCTGAAAACAAGAGCTGTTATTGACCAGGTAAAATGAGTGTTTTCTTACAATACTAATGAGAATTTTTAGTTAAAGTATATTACAAACTTTTCATTTAGACCCTAAAGAATCATATTAACTTGTACAAAAATGGCATTATATGACCCCTTTAAAGAGATTGTAAAATAAATCCATGCGACTCGAGTGGTTTAATCCTTAAGTCTCCTGAGGAGATACGATAATTTTATACAATGAACACATTTAATTGAGGCTTTTATTCACACATAAACATTGATAAGCAAACACACATAGAGGACTCCAATATGGTATCGAAAGCTCAATTGTACCTGTGACAAACGGGAACAAATCTCATTGGTTCTCACGCATCAACAAGCATGTTTGAATGACATGTTACTGAAAAACAAACTTGCTAAATGAAATGTTCATTATATAAAGTGTTTGTGTGATTCGTGTCTCTTCAGAGGACATGGATTAAACCGCTCAGTTCATATGGATTTCTTTTACGATCTCTTTATGAAGGTTTTGAAGCATCAGAGTTTAGGGTGAACAGACTTTCAGTGGAGGAACAGAAATCTCTCAAGATTTAGTTAAAAATATCTTCATTTGTGTTTCGATGATGAATGAAAGTCTTATGGGTTTGGAAAGACATGAGGGTAAGTAACTAATTTTCACTTTTGGTTGATCTATCACTTTAATCTAAAATGGATTAAACCACAGTAATAAAGAAATGATGAATTTTAATAATGACACACTAAGGCTGAGAGTACAGTACGGCTAACCTCTTTTCTTTTGGACCAAACTGAACAGAAAATATTAAACATTTCTCTGCGTTTTATCCTGATCTTAGCGTGTGTGTGTGTGTGTGTGTGTGTGTGTAGTCTCTTTCTCAACAGAAGCTGTTAACCTGGCTGTCAGTATTGGAGTATGTGGAGGTTTTCACTGAGATGGGGGCCGCCAAGCTGTGGGGGGACGCTGGACGTTGGCTTGTTATTGTTCTCATTCAGATTGCTAAGTAAGGACCCTCTTTCACAGGTAGTATGCTTAAAGGAGTAGTTCACCAAGAGGACATCATTATTTATGCACCGTCATGTCATTTCATGTACGACTTTCTCTTTTCTGTGGGATGTAAAATGTTTAGCCGAATGTTCTGAGTGCTCTTTTCCAGACAATGAAAGTGAATGAGGACATGCACTCCAAAACAAGCTCAAAAAAGGACACAAAGAGCACCATTAAAGTATCATAAAAATAGTCTGTATGACTCCAACACCATTTTCTAAGTTTTCTAAAGCCATACAATAGCTTTTACTAAACACAAATATTTAAGTTGTTGTTTTATGAATATTCATCTGTTGTAGCTCTCATTGATGACAGAATTGTCATGTTCAGTTGTACTAACAGTTCATCTAATTATTGCTGTGTCCTCATTTCTGACGTCCCAATTCGTCATTCTCTCCTGTGTTTTCAGAGCGATTCTGCGCTGTCTCCTGCTTTTCTGGTACAAATCAGGCATCCAGACATCACCACCTATAATTCCCCTGGACAGGGACTCTCAGCTCTGTAGTCAAGGTGAGATAGACAAGAACCACAAGCAGATTCATATTTAAAAAATAACTAGAAACTATTCAAGACAAACTATTGACTCAACAAAGCCTTGTATGAAACTTTAACCTGTGGAAAATTTTTATTGAGCTGAATATGAAAGAATCAAGTGTGGTCAATGTGAAAATAGCCATTTTATCCTATAATTATTTCTGATGATCATTCGGGAGCTCTTTAGCACTCACGCAACCGGCCTCGCTCCGTTCCCACGGCTCTCGGCTCCACCCTGCTTGCCACACTCATTTATAATGAACTGAAGACTCTTTGTTCTACCATCATATGAGAAAGATTGTGATGAACTGAGATCTCTTGTTGTACTTGATATAGTTTAAAATATACAATAGCGGCATATATGACATACATTGACTCCACCTTGATTGGAGTGAATGGAAATTTGTATTTAAGGCTGTCTGCAGACCAACTCAGCTTTGATAATAAAGTCTGTCTTCTGGCATTAAAACCCCAAGACTTTGAGAGTCACAGAAGCCACAACAAACCCTCTGGTGGTCTTTGGTCATTTTCACACAATTTTTTTTTTACGTTTTTACTTTTATTTTATTTGTTTTACTTTTTTGAAGTATATATATATAGAGAGAGAGAGAATAGATAGATCGATCTAAATTGGTCCTCTGGTTGGTCCAGTTATCAAATCGCATCCTCTGTTGAGGCAAAATCACATTTGTTGTGCATCGAGGGATTTATTCTGTAAATGTGTTTCCATTGTAGTTTATGCGCATATCTTCTTATCTGATAAAAAATGATCCACCTCAATCGATTGCATACATTTTTATGCACAATTTTAGAATTTATGGCGTTTCCATCCAACTTATTTTTAATGCAATATCCCAAATTTCACATAAAAATAGGTGGATGGAAACATAGATGATCTTAGTTACTAAGTGTTCCTGAAGCTCAAATATTAGAGCACGGCGCTAACAGTGCCAAGGTTAGGTTTAATTCCCAAAGAATGCAAGAACTGAGAAAATACAGTATATACCTATGAATAAAAGAATGGCGGATGCAAAAATCGAAATAATAACACAGATTTCAAATTCAAAAGTCAGAGTTCATTTATTGTTATTTCTCCACTGCATGACAGGATGTTTTACCAACTCAAGTGTCTCTGGAAACCGCCATGCAGCAAACAATGAACCCACAACAATAAGCACCAGAACACTCCCACTGATGACAATAAATAAACCGTGTGTGAGACAATAAGAGCAGTGTATGGCCTGTGCAGATAAACTGTCATTGTGTTGTTGAGTGTAATGTAAGGCTGAGTAAGAGCCCATGGAGTTGCTGCGGTTTGCCCTTGAGCGTAACACCGGGAGACTCTAAGGAAACTGCTCCTGCAGTCAGCGTACTGTCGGTTCTTTATGGCGAAAAAGTGATTTCCTGCACTCCGCTCATATATTGATCTCCCTACACAGAGAACAATACAGAAGAAGATGATGAGGACACGTCTTTCGTGGGCCAGCGTTCAGGAAGAGTGGTCCGACCACTGGGAAACGGTAAGACTTGGCAAAAACAGGACGTTTGGGTGTTTGATAAAGGAAATAATGTGATTTGTTTCAACAACGATTTGTGTACCATCCAGATTGTAACCCTTTCTTAAAACATATTGTGCGATGGAAGCGGTACATTGATGATGTTTTCTGGCTATGGAATTGGAATACGGAGTCTCAGTGGTTTGAGTTTCATAAACTGTTCAGTGATAACTGCAGTGCGCTGAAATTACCATCGAGTTATCGAATCTGTATCAGATCTGGAAACCAGCTTGTATTGAAAACCTACTGATCGTAATGCACTGTTACATGGTACGTCTTATCATCTTGTCATATGTAGGTGATGATGACTTCCAACATCAAGCAGCAACTTTATCAGATAGGTTTAGAGCAAGAGCATATTAGGAAGAATGGATTCAGTCTGCTGCGAGTCGTTTTATGAATGTCACAACATGTGTGTCTTGTTAAAAGACCGAAGACGTTTGAACATCGAGTGAACGGCTATATTCAATACTCACCGTTGGCTAAAGACATAGAAGGCGTGTTACTTACACATTGGCATATTGTGGGCAGGGACCCTAATTTCAAGAAATGCTTTGAAAAACCACTGCGTGTAGTATCTAAGAGACCAACTAATCTTCACAATAGTTTGGTTTGAGCGGATTTAACCGCTCCCTCACATTGTTTTTTTAAATAAAGTGCCTTTTGACAATTATAGATGTAATTTTGTAATATAGATGTCATCAATGTAATTTTACTTATAAAACTCAAACTTTCACACATACTGCAAAAAATTGTAAAATAAGAAATCCGGTAACTTTGCACTTTGCTACTTTTAGACATTAGGTCTCTACCTTACAATACGTAGGAGTAGAATTAGTCAACCGTCCACGGCATGGCGGTGACATTAATCATGTACTTTTGAAACGTGAAACCTCCTGGATTTACACATTAGAAACTATAGCGCCTTGGGGATTAATTGAAGCTTTTGATATCCGTCCGTTTCTTTAACATTCTCTCTTGGTTTTCTCTTTGTTTATGCTGGAATCATTATTTTCTTAATATTATTAATTTTGCATGTTTAAAATTTGACTTTCACATTTAGTATCTTGTATTTTTCTTTTGCCTTTTTGTTCCATGACTTTCTTATCTTTTCTTTATCTTTCCTCTTTTTCTCTTGGCATGTGATCCTTGATTAATCACCTGTGGGTATAAAGGCTTGTTGGGTAAAACCCTTTACTTTTTACAGCATGCTTGAAACATTACCTGTGTGTGAGCCCAACATATATTTTTTGTAATCTTTAGCTTTTTTTTGGAGCCTTGGTGTGCCGACTTTTTAGTTTTTTTTTTAAAGCTGTCAAATTGATTAATCGCATCTAACATAAAACAACATATTATATAAACAACAACTTTTATGTTAGATGCAATTAATCGATTTGACAGCGCTAGTTTTTTATTTTTTCTGGGGGTTTTAAACGGTAAAGAAATAAATGTTTTTAAGCGGTAAGTTCTGTGCCCTTATAAAAATGTATTGTTTCCTTTTTTTCCAGCACCATCATTACAGTCTCGTCTTTGGGGTCTCCCTCAGAAAAGGAAAACAAGTAGGAATCAGGAAGAGGATCTCCACTCAAGCCCGACCCCTCTGGGTCTGCAGGAAACCATTGCAGAGTCCCTGTACATCGCACGACCGCTTGTTCATTGTATCCTTTCTGCTAATTCTCTTTTATGACAATTTTCACAACAATATCCCAGTGTAATATTATCCCAGGAGAGCCGAATTGTTAATTTATTAGTGGGAATTAGCTATTGTAAGATTACTGCTTACCGCTTGGTTTTTAAGTGTCATTTTATGTGACCATCTACACATTTTCTTTACAGCATGGTCAAACAAAATAAACACTTAAAATATAATGAAATACGATTACTCTAATGCATTTAGAGTAACGTTTCTTACTCCAGTGCCTCCTATTTTCCAATACAATATTCGAAGGCCGGCACTGGATTCTGTAAATTACATTTCAGGATTCCAGAAGTTTTAAGAGCTGAGTGTTTTCAATGTTACCACTTTTTAATCAGTGAATTTACATGGCTTTTTCCAGTTCGTTGTTTACTGGATTAGGATTAAGGATAAGGATAGTTAAAGTCGGCTTGAAACGAAAGTTGCGATTCAAGTGAAACGGTTTCTCGGAGAAGAAAAAAATGTAGTGCGGGACTTGAATTTGTCCATATGGAATTGGATGGTTGTGGTTTGCTATTGGTCGATCTCATGTGATTGACAGGTTGTCCCGCCCTCGCGTCAGTAAACACATCATCAAAGAGATATCGCTGCAAAAGGGAGGGAGAGATGTTTTGATTTGGTGAGCAACGCGTCTTTCTGTGCGTCGTGTGTGTGTCACATAGCCAGAATATTCACAGACAGCGCGTTTCTCTTTTGTCTTGCAACTTGAATTGTTTAAAAGCATTTGCATGAATGAGAGCATGGTCATAAAAATATTCAAACAATTTCATCACCACTGATCATATTAAAGCTTTATGAGGATTTATCTAGTTATACCAAACTCTAAACCGTATGCTCATTATAAAATCCTCATGAAGGTTTAAGATGATCAATGGTGATGAAATTGTTAGAATATTTTTTCAGTTTGTCATCCATCATCCTTAACATTTGCAAGTGGCCAGTCTCGGGATTTGCGGAAAGCGTTCCTGGAAGCCTTGGATCATCTCTGGTCTATTAGAGATAACCAGGTACAGAGTGCTGAAGTTTGCTCCTCTCTCTCTTTGCTGTCTTTGTCAGTCTGTCTGTAAAGGTTTAAAGAAGTTCAATCTGATGCTGTTTTCTGTCCAGTTTCAGTTTGTTGAGTGACATGAAGGCGCTGAACCGCAGAGAGCGCGCTGAGATGAGGAGACGGGCCTTCCTTCTCCTCTACTACCTGCTCCGCTCACCCTTCTATGACCGATACTCTGAGTCAGTGTTTCCTTTATTGCATCCTCTGCATTAGTGCAGTCATCTCATATGATGTGCTTCTGGTAGTGTTTTGTTCAAATCCATTAAGCTTAAATATTTAATCTTTGGTGAGCAACTCAGCTTGCACAATTTGTTCTACGAACATGAATCATTCCTCAAATTGTGCAGTGTTTTGAGAGGAGGTTCTGTTTTATAAGCAATCAGAGTTCAAATTTTCACTTGACGGACAATGAAATTGGTCAAATAAAGCCTGATACAGGCTTAGCAACCACTCAGAAAACCCTAGCAACTGATTAAGGCCGGATATACTAACTGCAAAGTTTTCGTTCTTTGCTTTTAGGGGTAAAAATATGTTTGCACACGATACCTTAGCAGCGATATACTGTTAGCGAACTTCCCGATGCCGATCATTTAGATGAGAATTTAGAAGAGAATATACGTTAAAAAAAGATTGTGAAATGTGCTGTCTCCAGCCTGTTTCCATCCAGTTTGCCTATTACCGATAAAACGGTGTGCGTAATGACCTCATCTCTAAAAAAAAACGCATTGTCGCATAGGTTTTGTTGTATCGCTAAAAAAATCAGCCCTCGAGTTGTTTCCATACATAATTTCATGTATATCGCAAATGATATCAAATCTGTCGCATCCCAAATATTTGTAAAATGCAGAGAGTAACGAGACACTTGGAATTCGCCAGTTCACTGCTTACTATTTTCACTTATAATAAGCCTATTTCTAAATTAGGAAATATTAGTTTATCAAAAATCACTGCGTAGTAGGACGGCTTGTCTGACAGGACTGTATATTTCAGCCTTTATTTGACGAACCCTGTGGGTTTGGACACAGGGCAGCTCATTTGTCCTGTAGCCTATGGCAAATTTTAGGATCCATAAAAAAGATTGGTACAGTAAATTTGCTCATATAGAAACAATCTTTAACAAAAGGATGCTGAATAGGCTAATTCTGTCATGTGACACCACATTAATTTGTGTTAAAGCCCCTTTTCTCTACAAAAAGTGTTTCCAAATTAGTTTTTCGCGACATTTGAAGTATAGACCTACAATTTATGCACTAAAGTTAAACGGAAAAACTGACAAAAATGACAGCGGTGAGAAAACATCAGTAAAGAAAGCATCGGCATGAATTGGCCAAATCCATTTCATTTAAATTTGGATTGTAAGGGGTGGTTTAAACCTTTTGTAATCCGATCGAGAGGACATGTAAACACTTGATCGGATTGAAAGTACTGCGCATGTTCAATGACGTAGAAATGGCGTAATGACGTATGACGCAGTGAACGAGCTGTTGTTGTTGTTGTTGAATGAAGTGTCATAAATGACTGTCGTCTCATTCTAAAATTCTCCTTCCTCTCATCGTCTGTGAAGTGGAGCAAAACTACGTCCCACCAGTCCTTGTTTTCGGACTCTCATTCGCAGACGCTTTGTTTTGGGCGAGGAAAGAGGCGTTTTTACTGTTTGATAAATATAAACATAACGGCACAACAATTCATGTGCTCGTCGTCTCCTGATTACGACCTGAAATCAAATAAAAGAAGTAATTTAGTCAGTGCAAACAGCGGGAAACTCTGTATATTCGTGCAGTGCGCACGTCATAAAAATCAATTCCGATTTGAAGCTTGTGACATAAACGCGCACATCAGTCCGAACACTTTTAGCGTTCATGTAAACACTACACCAAGTGTGTTCGTGATACTTGCGTCTGACATAAACATTTCTCAGAGCCACACCTATCTATTACATCATCGGCATGGACCAATGGTAGTTCGAAGGTGTTTACCAGCCAGAGTGAACTTTCCCGGAAGGTTTACTTTGACAAGCTTTTTCAAACTTCACACAAACTTTGTTTTGGCCCGATTTTGCTCAAAATGACGTCATGCCAGTTCGTCTTTGATTTCGCTTGAAATATATCGGGGCCTTGCCTTTTAGCCACTTCCTGGCATCATGACAGCCGGCTTCGCACGGCTATATTCTTTTCTTTTCTTTTCTTCTGTCCAAAGTTTTCTTCTTTTTTTATATTCAAAATATGAAAAAATGTATTTTTACACGTCATCTATCTAGATTTCACCATGCACACCTTCACTGCATAATGGGGCTTTTTGTTCCCAGATCTAATGTCTCTTTTACACTCACAGGACGAAGATTCTCTTCCTCCTTCGCTTCTTGGCAGATTATGTTCCCGGAGTTGGTTTTGTTGCACGTAAGTGGCGTATCCATCTCACCCAATGGATGTTCAGTGCTGTCACACTAAAAGCTTTAAAAAAGCTCAGAGATATGTGCTGACTGGATTTCTTTTCCTGTCCTCTCAGGTCCGCTGATGGACTACTTGCCCATTTGGCAGAAGATCTACTTTTATAACTGGGGCTGACGTCTAAGTGAATCTTTCACAGGTCTGCGCCGCCAAAATGTTAGTAGAGAATGAGAGGAAGCCATTTAGAGGATGCTACAGCGACACAAGGACTCAATCACACCTGTGCCAGAACATTACCACATTTATTGAGGAGTTTTGTAGTCAGTGAGTAACAGATGCGCTGCTGGTCTCTGAGATGCATATCTCTGGATAGTGATTTTCCGATTGCTGTTTTTCTTATCTCTTTTAGCTTTCACATCATTTTATGCATCTGAGCCTTTTTCCACATTTTTTGCACTTATAGACATCTGTTGTCAAATGAATTTTGGCCAAACTTCAAGCTCTCTAATCCCGTTATCTATCCCCAAACATGAATGCCTTCTTTCTGATTTAGATGGTTAATTCCAGGGGACGGTTTTATTGAACACAATAATCGACTGGCTGAAATGAATTAGACAGTCTTTCTGTTTGTTCTGTTTCTGTCTGAATCATCCTCAAGAGTTTTGCGGCATGGATGGGATGAAGCTGAATCTGATACTTTTAATTGTTGCTACATTTGCTCATTAAATGGTATAATCCATCAATGATGAAGGTCCACCGTTGTTTCGCAGGACTCCAATGAGACTTTGGTATCTAAACCAGCACTATGAGCGTGTTTTTACACTGTGTGAAATAAACTCATTCGCTTCTCTGTTTGAAAGCCCATCATTATTTTGATTAAAAGACCTGAAGCAAAAGTGAAAAGCATGACTTTTTTTGAAATGCTGAAAGTGTGAAATTGCATAATTGGTTTTGTAAATACCTCCGTGCATTTAATAAATCTTTAAATAATAAGAGTCCTCATGCCTCAAGTGTTTTCCATCAGAGAGCAGAATTTATAATGCCTCTAAGAGCTACTTGTACACATATGGGCCATAACTCAAAGTCTGGTCTCACAGTGTTTTCATTCAGCTTTTCAAATCAATGTTTGAATTAAACATAAATGTGATGTATGTCCTCCAGATTCATGGAGTCGCGGCTGTAGTGTATATGCTCATGAAAAAAATCCCTGAACTACAGTATCAGCAATGCTGAAGATGATAAACTGCTTCCGGAAGAAAGGCAAAAAATGTCCTCATGGACCTCAGAGCTGGGAACAGCCAAGCTATCCATTATACGTCCCTGTGGGGTTAAAAAAGACATCTCTCTTGAATTGTGCCCCTAGATACTCACTAGCTCCCAGTGCAATTTATCTATCTCTTTCGCTCTTTTATCTTTATGCCGTGTGCGTATATTCTGGGGTTTATCTGATCCACCAGAGGTTTTGTAAGTTTGCACATAACGTAGTCATGTATCCTGTCTAAACACTGTATACTGTTATTAGTATATTAAATTCTAAAGCCTTTTCACCACTAGCAAATTACCTTCCATGTTGGGATGGGATCAATATCTAAATCAATTTAAAAACAATTAAACCTTTATAGAGTTCATTAATCACGCCTAGAATTGATTTTCTGATAAAATGCATTTGCTTTTGTTGTGTTTCCTATAAATTATTTTATTGACACAGATGAATACATGTAAAGTAACACACAGGTGTGTCAAGTATATACAGTGCCTTGTGAAAGTATTTGTAACCCTTCATTTTTTTCCACATTTTGTTATGTTGCAGACTTATGCTAAACCGTTTTAAAAGATTTTTTTCCTCGACTATAATGACAAAGCAAAAAACTGATTTGTGTATATCTTTATAAATGTGTTACAAATGAGAAACTTAAATAATTACACTGCATAAGTATCCGTACCCTTTTCTGGGACACTTAAAATTTAGCTCAGGAGAATTCCAATTTCGCTTGTAGATGTCACTACAGTTCGAGTGGAGTCCATCTGTGCAAATTCAATTGAATTGGTATGATTTGGAAAGGCTCACACCTCTTAATAAAAGGTCTAACAGCTGAAAAGGCATATCCGAGCCAAAACCAAGCCATGAGGTCTAAAGAACTGCAGAGCTCAGAGACAGGATGGTGTCAAGACACAGATCTGGGGAAGACTACAAAAAAATGAAGTAATGTACATGTACTACATGCAAATTATGCATAATTACAAGTAACTAACCCTAAACCAAACCCTAACTTTGAGTACATGTAGTTAATTAATATTACTCAGTACTTATTTGAGTAACCTTAACATAAAGTGTAACCAAAAATGATGTTGCATTGAAGGTTCACAGAAGCATGTAGCTTCAATAATCCTTAATGGAAGAAGTCTGGAACAACCAGGACTCTTTCTGTCCAAACTGAGCAATCAGTGGAGAAGTGCTTTGGTTTTGAGTGCTGACCAGGAAGATGATGGTCACTCTAGTTGAGCTCTATGATCATATATGGAGATGAGAGAAATTTACAGAAGGACAAACATCACTGCAACACTCCACTTATCTGGGCTTTATAGCAGAGTGGCCAGACTCAAGCCTTTCAAGACATGAAAAAACCCACATGGAATTTGAAAAAATAAAACTAAAGGACTCTCTCAGACTGCGAGAAACAATCGTCTGTGGCCTGATGAACCTGCAGTTTCAAGCGTTATGTCTGGAGGAAACCACTGCTCATCTCCTGCACGATACCATCCCAACAGTAAAGAGTGGTGGAGCAGCGGCAGGGTCTGAGGGACTCGTCAGGGTTGAAGGAAAGCTCAACGCAGCAAAATATACAGGTAGCTTTAATGAATAGTCCAGAGTATTCAGAACCCTTCTGACGGACTCTGCCCTTTTAGCAAATGTATTCTTATTAAAGCTACCAAAGTTAATTCAGTCAAGAGCAATGAGTGACTTTTCTTTTGTTGTGATTCATATTAACAGCATAGCAGGTAATATTACGCTGTTTTCACTTTAATACACAGATATAGTCTACACATGCGATTTCTTTACTAGCTGTTTACGTTCACAGACATAACCGACTGTGTTTATGTAAACTTTGGTTGACATTGACATAACCTTGTGTGTATTTGACAGTGTGCCGTCAAACATCCAGCTTTCTGTGCGCATGCTTCAGATGTGTGCGCTCAAAAAAACATAGGCTATATCAGAAGTTTCTGATATATGACTTTAAAACGTAGGCAATGCAGATAATAAACATTCATGTTGTTGAAGAACTGTAATGTCACATGCATGACCTCAATAGAGATGATAATCAAAACCAAACACATGTTTTAGTTTTTTGCAAGTATTGGAGGCACGTGCTGTACAGGCTCCGCCCTCTTCTGAAAAACGGGGAGGGGAGCAGCAGCTCATTTGCATTTAAAGACTTAAATCTGTTTGTTTGTTTGTTTGTTTGTTTGTTAGAACCGAGTCCATTGATAAAAGCTGTGAGGGCTGGAGAACCCAGCTGCAGAAATGAGAGCTCAGTCAGGAATACACTTAATGTATCTTTAATTAGTCCATAAAGTAATTCCACAACAACAATCCATAAAGTAATTCCAAAACTGTAACTCCAAATTGTTTCAAAGAGTCAAAAAAAAAAAAAAAAAAAAAAGCCGAAAGAGGTTCTAGAAGCATGATAGGGTGTGTGTGTGTGTGTGTGTGTGTGTGTGTGTCTATCTATGCAGTCTGTGTGTTTGAACTTTCAGCAGCTTTAATAAAACACTTAATTCATATAGTTGCTTTTATAAAACAAAAATATAATAGGCCTACACTATATGCAATATTTTATTAAAATATATTCATTTTAATTTGAGTTGGCATGCAACTCCCATTCCTCTCATTTTCTCCCTTGTTCTTTTTAATACAGCTTTAATCTAAGGCAAAAATGTTAAAATCTCTCTCTACTGTAGGTTTGGTAAAGCAGCCATGTAAAACTCCAGTTATGGGCGGAGCAGGAGACGTCCAGTACAGGGTTGTTTTGTCTGATAGCCTGTGCCTGGCTTCAGTGAGTGCGTGCGCGAGCTCTAATGTCATAGTAAGTACATGCGTCATTTTGTGACCTTTTTTGCTTTTTACATTAAACACAGGCTATTAAACAGGAAAAAGCTATTATGGTTTAGTAAATCAATATGAAAATGTCTTTGAGTGCTTGTGTCGTAGTTGCGCCGTTTCAAGTAGCCTAACTTTGTATCGACGTTATCAGGGCAACATTTTCAGGTAGATTAGTTATTTTTTTGTTATATTTTTATGTTTAGTACACTTTTATGTTTGCTGTGAAGGAAAAAGTTCCTCGTGTAATCTAAACTGCGGCTGAAATCCAGTTATTCCACTCACAGAGCAGTTTAAACATGTTTATGCATGTTTTTCTTTAGCGTCATGTAACGTTAGTGGAATACGTTTATTTGTGGTGTAATATTTTAACTTTCACCTCATGGATAAGTCAGCATAAAATGGAAAACTTCATGGTGGGTCATTTGGTGGCTTCCGCTGATTATTCGCCTCATCCTGCGTCTGTCACGACAGCACACACTTCATGCTGAGAATAAACTAACACAAGCCACACAGATGCACACTGTGAAGCATTATAAACATTATATACACTGTGAACACTAAGGCATGCTTTATAGATATGGTTACCATAGGCATAACACATTATGAAACGTTACATATCTATTCAGAATACTAGGTTATAATGTAACCTACGTCTATACGCACACTAACGTAACTATACTTATTGCATAGTTTTGAGTATAGTGCATTAAAACACACAATCATCATTATATTTCATGTGTTACTGTGTGTTAGGTTACATCACAGACCAATTCTCCACAGGTGCAGTCATGAACATAAGTAAAGTCAAAGTCAAATGTCATACACAATAATAATGTACTGTTACAGTTAAAATGTATAATGGATTGCAATGTGTTTTATATGGCATTAGGAAAACCTTCAGAATGCTTTATAAATACAAGCTTCACAGAAAATATTTGCATGTTTTTTTCCAGTACAGTCTTTCTGGATAAAAAAGGTATTGACTTTCACTTGTATTCTCTCTCTGTCTCTCTCTCTCTCTCACACAAAGTATATAAAATGAGTGAGGATGTGTATGAGGTCCCTGAGGGGACAGAGTATCGTTATCTAGTGCAGGACGAAGAGGAGGAACAGGTAAGGTACGTCCGTCGCCACTACGTCAGTCCATTCCGGGCAGTGTCACGCAGATGCATGTTCCTCATCGGCTGTGCCGTGGTCAGTCTCCTCTCTCTCGCGGGATACCTGGCGTATATGGCGAAGATTCCTCCTCCAGGGGTGGCAGAGGTGAAGACGGATTGCGGTTGGCTGCGCGGGCGCTGGGAAGGCGGAGCGTACTCTTTCAAGGGCATCCCGTACGCTGTACCGCCAGTGGGTGAACGTCGTTGGCAGCCTCCGGCGGATCTAGTGGAGGCGGGAAAGTGTTGGCATGGCATGTACGATGCTACTCGATTTCGCAGCATCTGTGCGCAGGTGCAACCCCTCCGAAAAGATGGGCAGGTCATGGGACAGGAGGACTGTCTGCATCTCAGCGTGTGGACTCCGAGTCTAGAGCCCGCAAAACCCCTGCCCGTCATGGTGTGGATCCACGGAGGGTATCTCCACATGCTGAGCGGCCAGGAGAGAGGCTACTCCCCCACTGAAGAGCTGGCGGCCCGCACGCAGACGGTGTACGTCAGTCTGAATTACAGGCTCAATGCTTTCGGCTTCATGGCCCTGGAGGTGCTCAGAGAAGGCTCCCCCACCAACTCCTCAGGTAAGGCCCAGTCCCTGTCCAGTTCACTTATGACTGCTGCCCATCTCGGACACTTTTATTTAATAAACTACTGACAACATATCTTCCAAATTTCAATTCAAAATATTGTCATTTAGAGCATTTATTTGCAGAAAATGACAACTGGTCAAAATAACAAAACACATTCCATGTTTTTAGACCTTGAATAGTTTATGCTCATTTTTAAACGTTTAGAAATCAATGTGTTGTGGAAAACCCCAGATTTACAATCACAGTTTTTATGCGTCTTGGCATGTTCTCTACCAGTCTTTCTCGTTGATGTTGGGTGACTTTATGCCACTCCTGGCACTAAGACTTTGTCTGATGTGCTTGTGACCTTGTGTCCTTCCTCTTGATCACATTCCAGAGGTTTTCAATGGGGTTCAAGTCTGGAGATTGGGCTAGCCATGACAGGGTCTTGACCTTTGTGTGGCATAGAGCTTTTTCCTGCGAGAAAACCCAATCTTTGTAATTGGGGAACATTGTCAGAGCAGAAGAAAGCTATTTTTCTTCCAGGCTAACCTTGTACTGTACGTGACTTGAGTCATGCGTCCTTCAAAAAGACGGATCTGTCCGATTCCAGCCTTCCTGAAGAACCCCCAGATCATCACAAATCCTCCACCAAATCCTCCACAGAGGGTTCTCCAGGTCTCTGTCTAACCATTAGAGGACCAGGTGTTGAGCAAAGCTGAAACATCAGAATCAGGCACATCTGTCTTTGTGAAGGACGCTTGACTCAAGCCACATACAGTACAAGGTTATCCTGGGTAATGTAGTTTTTCATCACAAATTCAACTTTTAAACACGATTATTTAAAAAAAATAAGTTGAAATAACGCAGGCTGATGGCATCAACAAAAGCATATACCATCGATTAACAACCTCAGATCTCACAGTAGGTCTGTCTTTAAAGATTTATAAGTTGTTTTTTAAAATCCATTCCCTTATGGACTCTATCAGCTCTCTGCTTGTCACTACAGCATAATTGAAATTCATCAAATGTCATCAAGCAGTTTTTTTCCTGTCTGCTGTCAAAGGGAATTATGGCTTCATGGACCAGATCCAAGCACTTCAGTGGGTCCAGCAGAATATCCATAACTTCGGTGGGGATGCAGGGAGAGTTACCATATTTGGTCAAAGCTCAGGTACAACATACAATGAATGACCCCTTAAAAGTATTTGGACACTTAAAATGTCATAATCCTGTACCCTTTACTTTTTGAGAATGTGTGAATAAGGACAACATGTTTCTAAAATTAAATAAGTTTGTAACATATTGCATATATTATAATACTTATTTCTTTTGTCTTTAAGCTTTTATATTTTTACTTTAAAATATATTTATAATATATATTTTTACTTTCTAATAAGTTAACAGTACCTTTTTTTTTTTACACTGACCCAAAGGTATATTCATGTGTAAACCTTTAAAATGACATCTAAATTTTGTATTTATGTCTAAATGTTAAATGTGCTGTCAATAGAATAAAGCCAGTAGTCATGATCTAAACTCAATCCCAACCAAAAATAATTAAACCTTTAAGGGGTGGTATAATGCCCTTTTCACAAGATGTAAAATAAGTCTTTGATGTCCCCAGAGTGTGTATGTGAAGTTTTAGCTCAAAATACCCCACAGATATTTTTATATAGCATGTTAAAGTTGTCCATTTTTGAGGGTGAGCAAAAACACACCGTTTTGTGTCTGTTCCTTTAAATGCAAATGAGCTGCTGCTCCCGGCACAGAGGGTGGAGCTACAACAGCTTGTGTCCTTTTACCTCACACACACATGGCACTGAAAATTTCTAAAACTTTTAGCCTTTTATGTTCAAAGAAGTGTAGAATGCAACAGGACGTTTCTGAATGGTTAGTTGGTGAATTTAGGTAGCTTATCTTCTAGTCATTGATTAGCATATTCTGTCTTGATAATCTATAAATCGTGTTCCGGGGGCGGGGTTTATGTAAATTGTAGGGTTGTGATGTCACTAACCCGGGAGGAATGTTGTGTAGTCCCTACCAGCCGTTTGTTGTAGTCCTTAAAAAACGATTTCTTTAAAGGGATAGTTCACTTTGAAATACATTTTTGATATGTTTTAGCTTACCTCAAGGGCATCCAAGATGTAGGTGTCTTTGTTTCCGCAGTAGTTTCAATTTTTATATTTTTAGGTCAAACCGTTCTTGTCTGTCAGTCATATAATGCAGGTCGATGGTCACTGTCTCAAAACACAAGCACAGAGTCCAAATTAAAACAATTCCCCACGTCCAAATGAAACAATTCCCCATCATAAGTACACATTGATGGCCTAAGACACGAAACGAGCGGTTTGTGTGAGAAAACGAACAGTATTTATATCGTTGTTATCTCTTGAAAACAGCACACGTCCAAATGATCTGACGGCGCGGGCGGGTATAGATATAAACATAGATGTCGCCTTGGCTACAGTTTCGTTCCAATGAACTGCAGTAGCGAAGGCGACATCTAGTGTATACATCTATACCCGCCAGCGGGCGGGTATAGATATATACACTAGATGTCGCTTGGCTACGGTTTTGTTCCAATGAACTGCAGTAGCCAAGGCGACATCTATGTATATATCTATACCCGCCCGCGCCGTCAGATCATTTGGACGTGTGCTGTTTTCAAGAGATAACAACGATATAAATACTGTTCGTTTTCTTAAAAATATCAAAATTGAAACTACTGCGGAAACAAAGACACCTACATCTTGGATGCCCTTGAGGTAAGCTAAAACATATCAAAAATTAATTTCAAAGTGAACTATCCCTTTAAAAGCAAATATCTCCCTTTGCTTTGAACTTTGAGCGTTGTAACTTTGCAGATGTTGTTTATGCTCAAACAGCAACATTACACACTAACTAAAGTTAGAAAAGTGAAATCATAATCAACCACCCCTTTAAAATCAAATTCTGTAAATGTGTTAAAATCTACTATGTTAAATTAATTTCAATATATCTTAAGTTGAAATGGGTGGGTGATTTGACCAAAATCACGATACGAGGTAGGGTTGAATAATGTATAGTTTTAGCATCGATATTACGATGTGCGCATCCGCGATAGTCAACCCGAAGGATGTGCGTTGTCAAGTATAGGGATCGTAGTTGATCCGTGATCCGTAAGGACCAGGCCGCATGATTCCAGACGTAGATTAAAGTGATAGTTCACCCAAAAAATGAAAATTCTGTCATCATTTACTCACCCTCAAATTGTTCCAAACCTGTATAAATGTCTTTGTTCTGCTGAACACGAAGAAAGAATGTTTGTATCTCAGGCCCCATTGACTTCCATAGTATTTTTTTCCCCTACTATGGTAGTCATTGAAAAATACTCATAAGATTTCAAGTACATTACTAGTGCACATTCAAAATAAAGTGTACTTCTTTTTCACAAGGGTTTAGCTTTATAGATGTATAATAAGTATCTCTCTCACTGTTTGATCATGAGGAGGAACTTCGGTTTGGACTTTGATGATGTCTCCACTAGCCAAAGGACTCTTTCATCGTGCGATTGACATGAGCGGCTCGTATGTGTATAATGCTTCCCTGGAGTCAGCAGAAAAAGACAACTTGGAATTCCTGAGGAGAACTGGCTGCAAGGACGCCATCTGCCTGAGAGGACTACACATCACTCAAGTCCTTCAGGTGAGAAATTCATGGCCGAGCTTGTAACCTTCCACAGCAGAGTCATGGCTGACTAACAACAGCCTCAACCTGTTGGCTTCGTCATCCGTAAACTCTCTTTAATAAATCATCAAACCTCAACTTCCTGCCAGAACTCACTGAACGCTCTATGAATTCTCAATGAACATCAGAGGAAGGGGTTTAATTTTTCTAAATGGTAGTAATATATCAGAAATGGACCTGTGGTTGAATTAATGTCAGTGATTTCTGTCTGACTCAGGCAATCCCGTGGCAGAAGTACCCATCATGGGCAGCCGATGACTTAGTCGATCTTCCAGTCAAAGGTATATTTGTTGGTCCGGTCGCAGTGGTTGACGGCCATGTTCTCAAAGCTCCTCCGTTTGAGACCTGGGAGAAAGGGGGAGCCTATAACGATGTCCCATTTGTGGTTGGAACAACTGAACAGGAGACTGATTTTAGGTAACCGGCTTTGTTTTATTTTCAGTCATAAGTTGTAAAATGAAAATACTGTCAGGAATGTGCGGCATTCAGAATTGAACACAAATTAAGTTCTTGAATTGGAATTGAGGTTCAAAGAAATATAGAAATCTAATTTGTAACTATTCATTACAATTCATTATACAGTTCCCATAAACGTTATTATACACAACATGGTGTATTTCGACTGGAGTATTTCCAGCAACATTAGATGATATTTATAATCGCTGTTTGAAATGCCACCTATAGAAATTTCTATTTAATTTATTATTTAATTATAATTATTTTATTATTTTATTAGAATTATAAAAAATCGATTAAAAAATATATATATATAAAAAAGAATATGTATATATATTTTTATTTATTTATTATTATTATTATTTTTTCATATATATATATATATATATATATATATTTTTTTTTTTATAGTTCTAATTATTTTATTATTTTATTAGAATTATAAAAAATCTAACTAATCTAATGTTGCTGGAAATACTCCAGTCAAAATTCTCCATGTTGTGTATGATAACGTTTATGGGGATTGTATAATGAATTGTAATGAATAGTTACAAATTACAATTAAAAGATTTCTATGTTTCTTTATACATATACAGTATACAATACAATGCATCCCCTAATATTCTACATACATTCTACAGGAAATAAATGAGCATAAATAATAAAAATAAATCTTGTAATTATTAATGTTTTGTTGTGAAATGTATGTTGGACTAATTCAATTTCTCTAATGCAATTCAGTAAATTTCTCCTCCTGTCATTCCTAGTCAAATTCTGATTCAAACCGGTGGGGAATATTTTACCCAACCATGGAAATTACATTGTGAACATGGCATCATATATTTTCTAGTGCTGTCAAATTGATTAATCGAGAGTAATTATAGATATTTACACACAAATATGCAGTATACTGCATATGTGTATAAATATGTGTGTGTGTATATACAGTATATACACACACACACATATATACAATATATATACATGTAATAATATATATACACACACATTATGTAAACACAAACTTTTATTTTAGATGCGATTCATCACAAATAATGGATTTGACAGCACTAATATATCATGCTCTATACATCATTCTCTAGTCCTCCATATGAAAACATCTCTACATGGACATGGGGGGACTATCGCTGGATTGTGACAAGTAAGTCGCTCATAAGAGACATTTCTTTATATAAGTGTTTAGTCTTTATATAAGTGAATGTGTTTTTCCTCACCACGTCTCTGTTGATTCCTTCACACAGGCAAGCTGAGCCCTTTCGGAAAGAACCTGAGCGATCAGGCGCTGAGGCTGTATGATAGTTCAGCACCGTGTCCGACCTCTGACCGCTGTCCAGAGAGACTCTTCACCACCATGGTCTCGGACATGAAGGCCACATGCCCCAGGAACGACCTGGCTAAGAGAGCTGCAGGTTCAAATCAATTTTTCATTTCACAATTAAAGGGAATTGAGCTTTATCAGCACTCTGAATATTTTATAATTTGTGAGCTCTAATAAATATTTCATGGTAAGCGTAATAAGCAATATAGCGTACAGTCATAATTGCAAAATAAACTCCTTAGTCAGACCCCATAGTCAGATGTTTAAACCTAAACCTTTTCAATGATGTCACATGTATTCCAGGCGCTTTAAAGAGCCCAGTGTACCGTTATCTGGTGACTTACACTCCATCAAAACAGGCAAACGCCTCCAGCTGGCTTCCCTTCCCCAGTCGCTTTGCCTTTCATCTTCTAGACAGCTTGGCCTTCTTCAGGGGTCTTGAAATGGTGCTAGGGACCCTGTCGCCAGCTGATATGAACTTCCAGGAAATGATCACCAAGTATTTTGTACATTTTGCCAAAGAAGGTAAGCTTATTGTGAGATTTCCCATAATAATAGCACAACACTTATAGTTAATCTAACCTGCTTGATTCTTCAACTATTTGATGAGACATACAGTACACTACTATTTAAAGGTTTGGAGTCAGTACGATGTTTTTTTTATTTTTTTTTATATAATTTATGGACTTTTTGGAATTTATGGACATAGGATTTTTTTTGGTCGATACCAATTTTAACAAACAACTTCTGGCAAATTCTGATACCGATGTAACTTTTGTTATTAAAATAGATTACTGTTTATTAGCAAAGTTTATTGACACATCATCAAATCATCTTCACTGAACATGGGTTTGATCCATTTATGATTCAACAAGCCAACATAAATTCATAAATACAACAGAACAGAGATATATATGAAATAAACAGTGCTTTTCAGGTAGGTCTAACAGTTGTTTTCAGGTACAGAAATTGAATAAAGTAATACCATGTATAAATTAAATATATATTAATCCTTATTATAGTTACAAAAGTTATTTAGTCAAAAGCAGTGAGCGGTTTTTTTTTTTTGTCTTTTGTTGTTTAATCAAAACAATCTTCAACAAACTCTTCCAGCAGTCTGAGGTTTACAGAGGAAGTGCAAGAGCAGGTTTTTCCTGATCTTTTTTGCTTTGGTTCAAATCAATGTTTATTCATTACAAAGCTGGCTGGTTTGGTTCGAAACTTAAAACACTTTGACTAAATAAAGTAAAGAAATTTCGCAGCAACCCAAGTTCGATTCCCGGCTCGATGTCCTTTGTCAATCCCGTTCCTCTCTCTGCAACCCTGTGCTTTTCTGTCTGATCTCTACACTGTCCTATCCAATAATGCCATAAAAAGGCCAAAAATATCATTTTAAACAAACGGAGCAATTTCAAGAGGGCCCGAGCAACAGTGGAGCCAGGTGCTAATAAATAGTACATCTGAAACCTAAGCTGGTGAAAATTAGGCAGTCGATGTTGTGCTCTGACAAATAACTTTGTGTGTGTGAATAATGTGATCAAATCTTGCCCATAACGTTCCAAACCTCTTCATAACGTCACAGGTAGGATGCCGGAGGAGTGGCCGGAGTTCCCCTCAAGCGTCGCCCTGTTGGACAAGAACATTTCTTTCGTGCCAAACTACTCCAGAGAGAGGTGTGACCTGTGGGAGCAGAACGACTTCTACTCGTACGCCTGGATCAACTGAGCCTCATCATCATCGCTGGTGGTATTGATCCAACCACTGCATTTCCATCTGACTGTGTGACACGAGCAAAGCTTTATTGTGTGATTATACAGTATTGACACATTTATAAGACTTCGCAGAGTATCGGGTGAATATTGTTTGACCTCCAGGAAAATACGTGTTTCCATATGAAAGCAAAATCGCAGAGATCTCTTCAATGTCTCAATTTCTTTCTCCCAGAGAGCAACGAGACTAAATCGAACTCAAATGGAGACTCGGGTCTTTCTGATGGGGAAATTATCGTAGAAAGATCTCGGACTGTGATCAAATTTGCCTACAAAGTTAGAGACCACAAAATGAATTTAAACATTTCTAATCAAACCTTTCCAAGCCCAAATTATGGGCTATTTTATAGCTGTTTTTTCTTACTGTATGTCTTTTTTTATTTTGGGACAAACATCTAAGACAAAGTTGATTGGGATAAAAGGGCATCCATCCATCCATCCCCTAAGCTGTGAATTGAATTTGCGAATCCGAAGGCTGTTTTAAGCCATAAATCCCCATTATTCAGGTTTTTTCTTTGTTTGTTTGTTACACTAATCGGCTCCATTCATATATTTACAGAATATAGCCAGTCTGCTTTCAAACCTGTTATTCTTTGGTTGTGTGACTAAGTAAATCCAAAGCTTTGACATGGATGAGAAGCCAGGGACACAATGAGGGCCTAGAAAGGGATTTAATGCGGCTCTCTGATCGCCCTCTTTTAATTTAACTGCTATGCAAATAAGACTTACGGTTACATTGATCTTTTGTTTGTTTGTAGATGCCGTAGAACCCCGCTATCGATGCAATAACAGAAGGTGACATTTATGTGTTTTTGTACCTGTGATCAAAGGGTCTTCTAGCACTCCTGAACAGACTTTGGAATCAAGGCCTGTGGAATCAGGAACATCACACCACCTGGAGCACTATCACACTAAATCTGAACCAGGAACAGTTGTGTTTTATAATACAGACCCATTTTGCCTTGCATGGCTGAATGAATGGAGAGGTCATAGGTCGCCCTGCCCCTGTACAACGGGATGAAAGGTGTCCGCTGAATGGGAGCACATGAAAGCCCTGACCCATATACAGAGTTTTCGTTAACCCTATAAAGCCTGACATATGAAATAATAGTCTTTTTTTATTTTAAGGTACACTTTTTTAGTGGGTAAAAAAACAAAACTGCAAAAACAAACGTTGTTTTGGTTTTATGGCTCATATGATGTAGGAGAAAATGAAGCCCATACTCAAGGGGGAAAAAACACCCACTTTTATTCAGAGGCCCAAACTGAGCAAAAATATGCAATTTGCTGCTGTTTATATGGCCAAAAAAGTTACTATGTAAATCAATGAGATCTTTATAACAGTAAAACAGACTACTTACATGAAATGCATATCAGTTGTTACTCTATATTTCCTAAAAATGATATTTAAATGCTTTTATGATCAAAGCTCTGTAGTTTTTATTGTGGTGGTGGGCAAAACACATGATGATCGGGATGTACAAAATAACATTCTTCTAGAGATTGTTGTATCATATTTGGTCAATTTTAACATGATTCTAAAAATGATTATGTGTAATCAAGTAAACCTAAGTTGCTTCAGTCCAGTAAGTGTTCATCTTGAAATATTACTAACAATATAAAGTATATTATGGTTGCTTTAAAATCAGTAAAAATTTCACAGCAATAAGACAACCTAAAGGTGTACGCTTTCACAATCATACTCTTGCTTAAAAAGTATAAACTTTCAATCAGACGACAAAAGGCAAGTCGTAGATTGTGTACATATTTTTTTTAGCAATGTTTTTATCATGTTGAAAATTTAGATGCCTTAAAAATGTGCATATCAAATGATACAGTAGGCTTTATAGGGTTAACGTCAGCCAGGCCATTAAAGGGTTAACACCTTCTCTACTTTGTACTCTGTCTGAATGAACTACTTTAATACCACTCTTGTTTGGTTTTGCACTTTATCTGTAATCCTTGTGGCATAAAATGATTGTGTTGACTAAATCAAAGTCTTAAACAGCTGTTGTGGGGGATTTCATTCTTTATTCACATAATTCTCAACAGGCCACAATAAAAAGCTTTTATTCCAGGCGGTCGTCGGATTGTTGTTCTTTTATTTTCAAATTTAGCAGACAAATACCATTCACCAGTTCCCAGTCTGGCATGAACCCAAAAGAATAGGAAAGAAAGGCTGTAATGCATGTACTAGAAAACAGACGACATCACTTCAGTGGGTGATTTTTAAATAAAGAACCATTTTGTCAGCTGTCATTTTATCATCTAAACTGAGAGAGTCGTATTAAATTGTTGATTAAATCACATCACTGTAAACCTCCTCAGTCAGCTTGGTTTCTTGAGCAGTTTATCTGTAAATACGACGAGTGAACGCTGGAAATCTGACTCGTTGTACAGCACCAGTGTCTACGGCTTATGCTGGCATGCAAAACAAACACCTGTCCTGAAACTCAAACTCCCAGGTGTCACTCACACATCCACAAAAAAAACCTCAAGAACTCGTCCTTGACATGCGAGGACATATTGCACAATATTACTGTTATTTTATCACTTAAATCACTCAAACTTTCTCATAATTATACTAACCATGTAAAATTATGATGCATCAATTTTAAAGATTGTATTTAGGAAATGGGCTCAATTTATAAATATACCATATGGGGTTCCCTTTCCTTGTTTACTGAATGCACTGAGGTCTTCGGAGAGCGTTAAAATACAAAAAAGAAAGCCATTAGAACATATTAGCACTAGAAGTTCAGTTATACATTTAATTCCAGACAGAATACTTTCAAATCCAAAACTATTTGAAATCAAAGACCAGTACATGGCATAGAAAACAGGACTGTTATTTCAAACAGAAAGCACTGCGACTCTGAAAACAGACTTTACACTCTGTCAAGCGTTTCTGTAATCTGAAAATAAAACAAGAGTCTTCAAAAAAAAAAATTAAAATTAAAATACTGTCAGCAAGAGTCTACAGTGGTCTGGGGAGAGAGCGGGAGTTCCCAGGTCTTCGTCTTGCTCTCTCGCTCCCTCTCCCTCTCTCTCTGATGTGTGTTCATGTAGGAAAGACAGACTAGATCCAATCAGCAGTGAGGTGTGTCCTGTTTGATGCAACTTCCATTTCAGTCGAACGCAGTCCTTTCAGTAAGATCCGTAGCGATCCTGAAACGTGAGTTAATACAGCCGTTAGATCAGAATCGGCGTGGTATCGTCACGACTGGAATATAAAGCGCATGTGTGCATTCACCTGAATGGTGTTCATAACCCCATTAGCCAGCACTGCCATCTTGCCTGCCACGGTCTTCACACCTTGCTTGAACTGGGCGATGTCTGGACCAGAGGGAAGCACGTTATCGAATCCTGATGAGCCTGCAGGGACAACACACACACACTGAGTTTCGCAGACAAAGTCTCGCTTACGCAATATACTACGGCAACATGGCGAGCTGGAAAGGGATGTGTTTACCAGAGGAACGCACACTGCCGTCACCAAACAGGTCAGCAGAGCTGATGGAGGTACTTCCAGACATGCCCTCCAGACGAGTCTTTGCTTCATACTAGTAGAGATTTACATAAACAATGAAAGAAGTCTCCATATTCTTTCTTGAGATAAATAGATTACACATTTTTAAAAACACAAATAATTTACATAATAATAATAATTTGTATTTATATAGCGCCTTTCCAGGGCTCAAGGACGCTTGAAAATTGTACATAAAATTGTAGAGGCGGGAAACTTTTGGTACCTCACGATTCGATTCAAAACGATTCTTGATTTTGAATCAAATTTCAATTCGATGTGTGCATAGATTTGATTGTAGTGAACTGTTTTGTGTTACATGTTACACTGTATAGTCTTCACTGTGTGAATTAAATATAAATTGATTCACATTAAAGATAAAGTGATTCAGTCAGAAAAGCAGTGAGTGTATTTTTAAATCAACATTAATGAAACGGATGGCAACAGTTTATGAGGCTGCTGTCCCTTTAAGAACGAATGCACAGATCTATTACACATCCGATTTTCTCCCATTTGTTTTCGTTCGCGTAGGACATAACAGACTCTGTTTACATTGAGTACTCCACAGTCCACACGATGTGCATTTTGACACAATTGTGTGTGTAGCTGTGAAAGAACTGAATTCGAGATCGCATGCATGCGAGTCCGTCAGCACGAGCACCGCATTTAGTCCTCGTTCGCAGCTTTTGTGATTAACGTCAATAATTTTAAGTAACTTTAAGTAGTACTGCGAAGTTAAAGAAGTGTAACACTTTAGAAAATCGATTTTTGAAATTTGTGAATCGATGCAAATCGGAATATAGAATCAAGATTGACATGATTCGCTTTTTTTCCCCACACTTCTATACAATTGAGCAATATAATTTAACACACAATAACATTATCCTTAGATTACAGTAAATGAACACCAACGTTTCACCAAAGATGTCCAGTTAGTGTCAAAAGTGGGCTCATGGTACCTCTGGGTTGCTCTCGCGGCCGAAGAACATGTCCGATGAGATGGCTTTAGCATTGGCAAACTTCTCTCGTGCTTCGCTAGACTCTGCGGCGGGCACAGACACCTCAGGCTTCCGTCGGCTGGGCAACCTGACATGCATCGTGTCACCAGTCATGAAAGCGGCCACAAATCAAATCACTGACTGCTGGATCAGGACGTTATTAAGACAGACCAACCTTTCTCCGATTGGCTGGATGCTTGAGATGGTGACCTCACTGTCTTTAGGTTCATCCTTCTCCAGAGCCCAGGAGGAGAATGATGATCCTCCATCATTGTCCCACCGTGACCCAAAGCTGTCTCCTGATGTGAATGGGTTGTCCTTGTACCTGAGATCACAATGAATGATACCAATTACAAACACACACACACACACACACACACGGCGTCCGTCACAAACATACTTTGGCGGTCCCGAGGCAAAGCCAGGCTCATCAAACATGTCCAGCTTGGAGCGAGAGGAGGATTTGACTCCCACCGGGGTCTCCTGCTCGATCACTTGCATCTCGGACATCACGGAATGAGACACGGCACTGCAGAAAAACATCACATTAACGAAACCAACATACACGCGTCACTCTGTTCTGGGTTATTAATCTGCTGAAGACAGTGATGTCATGCTTGAGGGGAGTGATGTAATTAACGTGACAGTGGTTTAATGGAGGTTTCCGCTGTGTCTTTACCTCCTGTTCCCGAATCCCATGCCCAGTCTCTCCGCCTGTTGCTTCTTCTTCCCTTCTAGGTTCTGCAGTTTCTTCTCCTCTATCTTCCTGTCAATCTCCAGCTCTTTGTAGGCCAGTCGCATCGAGGCCACCCTGTGAGATAAGCGGGAAAGCAATCAGGCACTGTTAGAAGAGGCATGAGAATTCAATAGTTTAAAGAGAGGGCAAAATCTTGACAGGTGAAGTATGTACGATTTTATGTTAAAATACATTCTATTAACCCTGTTTATTGTTCAATGAACGCTTCAATACTATAGAGCTCCACCATACACTCATTCAGAAAGACACGATGTGTACCAGTTTATATGGTATACTTCGATGGGTCCGGTACAGCCTCAAACAGTCGAAGTGTCAAAAAGCTGCCCGGTGCAGACACATTGGACGAAACACTCACGTTCGCTCTAGACTTAGCCGGCTCTGTTGCTTACTCATGACACATAGCAACACAACTAAAAGTATTCATAAAATGTTTGACCTTTTCTTGGAAGTAGCCTACTTTTAAAGGGTTGAGAGATGACTTCACTAGCACCGTAAGAGCTGGACATGATGTTTGAGTTGGGGAAGGTGCGACGCTTTGAAAGAGTGTTTGCAAGGCTGTAATTCCACTAGGTGCCACTATAGTGAACTACATTATTTACCTTTAAAGAATGATTAAAAAAATGTTTCCAGCATCTGCAAACATCATCATAGAATCAGACTCACATGGACTCTTCGGCTTGTTTCTTGGCTTCAGCGACCTGTTCCTCTCTCATCTTCTCTGCCACCTGAGCTTGTTTCTCCACCTCAGTGAAGCTCTTGCTGCTCACCTTCTGGGCACCAAGACCCTTTTTAACGCCAAGCTAAAAACCAAAAGGAAGACATTTTTTCAAATGATCATAACCATGAGCTCGGAGGTTAAATGACAGTATATACTTCTGCAGATGGTTTACATTTGACAAAAAAAAAGAAACAAAGAAAATTCGGTAACACTTTATTTTACAGTGTCCTTGTTACACATGTACTTACCATAGTAATAACAGTAAATATGCAAAATTACATGCAACTAACCCTCAACCAAATCCTAATCCTACCCTAACCCTATAGTTAGTACATGTTGTTGCTTAATATTACTCATTACTTAAATATATAATTACACTGTAACAATGACACCTTAAAATAAAGTGTAACTGAAAATTCTCAATATTACAGCGTTTATTATATATAATTTATTCATGCACATTTCATTACTTCACATGCCTTCATTACATTTAATAAAATAACTTCCCCTCCTTCTTGCAGTGACATCATCTCTGATGACACGTTTATAGGCGCGAGGGCGGAACAACCTGTCACTCACAAGATCGCCCAATAGAAAACCACAACCATCCAATCAATTACCGATGGACAAAATCAAGTCCTGCCCTACATTTGTTTTTCTTCGAGAAGCTGTTTCACTCTGATATGTGAGACAATAGAGGGAAGAAAAGACTATCGCATGTCAACGAAGTACATTTATCCTCTTAAAAAAAAAAAACAGCATAAAAGCAGTACAAAAAATACTATGATTTTATCTAAATTAACATCACAAAAAATAGAGACTTTTGATATTAGAGTACCACAATGCAAAAAAATAAAATAAAGTCTCATTCTCAATGACAACTACACAATTATGCTTCAATGATAATCCTTAAAAGTAAAATATATTATCCTATTTGATTTCAAGATGAAATATGACCTGGACATGTTAACAGGTTAATGCTTAAAACTCTTTACTGAGAACAAAAAAAAAAAAAAGTCTGACCGACTAAATGGGGAAAAACAAACATTACATTTGTATAACTATTATTAGAATATTTAACATTCAGATTCTGCCATTACTTGCACATGTCTGCATTGACTTTTGATTTCCTTCTTTAGCTTGAGGCAGAACCACAGTTCTAGATTCTGTACAAGTCTGACACCTACTGCCAAAAACTGAACACTGCAAGATCAGGAAACACAATTGCCTGAATAGGAAGTGACCGAGAGCACTGATTGTTCACCTACCCCTTTCTTTGCAGTGGCTGGCTTCTTCTTTCCAATGATGGAGGACTTCATTTCTGAAAACGGAAAGCATAGTCAGAGAAAAGTAAACAGGCATTTCCACCTAGATTATTCCAGAGAACACAACTTCTCTAGATAAGGATCATTAGTGCATGGCGATAGAGGCCACGGCCAATAATGACCTGAGAAATATCATGCCGGCAAAGCCTGAGGAAAGGCAAGAGGTCACACTTGCACACAAATCGATTAGATTATCAGAGCAAGAGTGTGTTGAAAGTGTACATGTGAACATTCATGCTGTATTCATTTTGCAAACTGTACCAATGAGGTACAAAAATAAATAGAAAACTGGGGTGACTGGAATGCTGAGATTGGTCTTAAAGTTTAGACCCACTGCATCCTGATCAACGATGAAAAGCCGCTCTAATCTCATTCAGGGCATAAATCAATCCAGACCGGAAGTACACGTCAGAAATACCACAACATAAGCTCTGTGTCCAGAATGGAAAGTGTCTGCGAGCTCTTTATGAGATCAGAAAACCCTACACCTTTTGTATCAGTGAGTGACTTTACACACTGGCTACACATGGCTTCACTTGTGTTAAATTGCAGAAAATAGATTAACAAATATATATACACACATTTAATAATTTGGGAATGTGTCAAGGAATTAATAAGATTAAAAGGTGGCATCAATAATTAAGGCCATGTGTCCACCAAAGCATATTTTCCTAAGGACAGTGTGTATTTGAAATGTTTTAATGGGAGAGCCACATATTTTAAAATGGCGGCAGAGTGACGAGGCAGTGAGGCAGCTGCGCACTTAGCATTTTATTATGGTCGGTGAGAGTTGAAAAATGTTCAACTTTGGGTAAAATGTAGAACTCATCACTGTCACTTTTTACCCAGCCGTCCAATCACAGTGGAAGAGGGGCGGGACAAATACCACACTGACCAATTGTCACATCCTGCATCTACAATGACAACAACAAGCACAACAACGGCATAATGGAGGAAATTAATATTGCTGGTCTCAGAATATACATACAATGTATTCAGAAGCAAATTATCTGTGAAATCAGATACTAGTAACACTTCCACGGATATTGCGCATAACCGCAACCAAAGCGTCTCAACTGAAAAAACACTGTGCCATCAAAGTGTACAAATTCTCTCAATCGCCCGCAGCTAGGCGTTTTCAGAAGAGTGCCTGTCGTTTTCAGCCAGCTAAAAACACTTGAGGACAATTCTTTGGACAAAAGGCGATCCAGTGACAATTTGCCGCACCTTAGGAATACGAATTGACAAATACTTTGTGAATAATTATAGTTTTATAACATGCAAGTTAGTTCTGCTTTTACATTCAATTACTAGGGACGCCACGTTCTGGCAATTGTTCTAGTTGACTCCTTAAGGCAGGGTAGGTGATTTGCTTCAGAAACATTTTTTGTTGTGCTGCGTGAAAGTCTCTTCACATCCCGATAGCAATCACTAAGTTAAGTGGTCAAAATGTATCATCTGTGGAAGGCGTAGGACCATAAAATGTTCATCCAATCATAGATCTCGTTCCGAAGGCTACGGCAGGATGTCCTACCTGCCTGTCACTGATGTTTTTACATACCCTTGCGCACTCTGTTCGCGCAGACATCATACGTCATCAGCGCGCTTCATGCTATGCAGAATTAGACAGACGTTAGTCACTGAGCACCGCAACCGAAACAGCAGTCGTCTTTTACAGTTCCTCCTGAACCAAACCAACGAGCTTATGCAGCGTACACAATAGAACAACTGCAATTTGAAAGAGTTGGAAACCTGTAACGTTATACTCGAGGTTGTTCGTGCGTTTCAATGGCAACACCATCAACGGTGAAATGAACCTGCAGCAGTCAGGTGGTACAGGTCAGTGTATAAGTTCATTATTATTGTAACGGTATGTGCTTTGAGACATGAGGTAGTTTAACGCAGTCTCTCTCCCTACTGAATGCGTTCGTGTGTTTTGGAGGAGGCGTGGCTTTGGAGACGCTCTGAAAGGAGGTTGGGATCTTATGCTTTCAAAGCTAGCTCGCTATTGCAAGCCTCCCCGAAAATCGCCAACCCTACCTTTAAAATGTTCAATACCAAGCAATGTTCAAGGTGCAAGTGAAGCCCAAAGTTTACTTCAGGTTTTATGTGTCCACTAAGGTATATTTACAGCGCATGTGACGTAATTTCTTTCATCATCACAGTATGCATGTACTGTATGCGAGCAGCCATATTTTTCTATATATCCTTGAATTTCGTTTGAACTAATTAGGGGCAATAACAGAATTAGGGCCACATTAAAAAAATAAATGACAATAATAACAAGTGGATGGCTACAACAATAGACGGTTGAATAATACTTTAAGCTCGTTTCATAATGTTGATTAGCACTGAATATCTCAATTTTAAATTAAATAAATAAAATCCCAGCCAACAATTGTCAGTGCAATATATACACTGTCCCTGATGACACCCTGAATAGATTTGAAGCAGTAAGAATTATTTTTTTTTAATAAGCAGTAAAGGCAATTTTTAAATAGGAGCAGCTTTGCGAGGAAGGGGTGGAGCCAAAGCGGCACACACACTCATAATAAGTGTCAGTCAAGCGCAGAACCATGCTGCTACTTTCTGATCAGCCAATAGGCATTTCAAAATCATTCAAATCACCTTCAGGAATTTGACACTCTTCAGACGCCAATCTCATTGAGTTCTCAATCTCTACATTAACAGAACAGACAGGACAGCAGGCTCTGAATTCATTTGCAATAAATGTCGCAGAACTACATTTACTGGCTTGCTATTACACATAGATATGATTTTAAAAAGACTTAAGTACATACATAGTCATAGTGTTTTAGAACCATAGCACTTTTTTGCTTTTCATTTCATTATTTGCTGTCAGTTGTCCATAAAAAGGTTGATATACTGGTCACAACCAGGTCCTGGAGCTTGACTTGCTTATAGGATTCATTAATGTGTGGTGATAGTATCTAAAAAAAAACACTTCAAAAATAATAATGGGGAATTGGGTGGTGAAGGGAGAAATAGACACATGGGGATGTTCTGATGATAATGTACATTCTGCCAGAGCACTAACACACACAGACACACACACAAACCAGCAAACACTCACCTATTGTGGCTTTAGGACTAGTGCTCAGTCCTTCAATGCTCGGACCCTCTTCAGGCACTGGATCACATGGACAAGAAATGTTTACACGTAAGAGTAATGACAATGATGTATTAATGGTGTGTAATGCGCTACACTCACAAGTGCTGGTAGTCTCTGAACTCTTAGGACTGCTCTGCTCCAGTTGAGGGCTAACAGTAACAGCTCCATTCAGATCTGTTAGGGATGGGGACGCCATGTCCCAACTGTTGGCAGGCTACAGGTAAGAAAACACAATTATTAAATATTACATATCAAGTCATAATAATAATAATAATAATAATAATAATAATGGCATATCTGCATGAGCACAACCTTAAAGAGAGAGCGAAACTTTTGACACCATTTTCAGTCGTTCCCAATAACAGAATAAGGAATTTAAAATATCTTTTCACTCACAAAATGCAATTACTGATTAAATATTTTAGAGAACCAGAAAAACTTGATATGAAAATATTTCATATATTTTCTCGACTCTCACAATTATAATTAACAAAATTCCATGACATTTTCAGGTTTCCAAGACTGAGGGAATCCCATTTCTGGCACAAAAAAAAAAAAAAAAACCAGAAAACAACAGTAAACAAACAAAAAACATCAGGTAAACTAGTCCCTCCTGATGCACTGTTCAGCTAAATGTTTAGTAAAACTTTAAAAAAAAATTCCTTAAGACATAACTCAGCATTTACTAGTCAAAATGCACAATTCTATACCTGAATCCATTATGCGACAAGAATGTAGAACTCATAAAAGAGTATGACCTTCTACTTCCGCCAATATTCGGAAGTGTGCATACGATGGAGACGTGATAATGACAACATGGCGAATGTAGTACGTCTGGATTACATTAATACTGCACATTATACTATATAGAACATACTTTTTTAGTGGTCGCAAAGTAAGACCTTATTCAAAATAAGTACCTACTCGAGAGAGTATGTGATTTCAGATGCAGCCTGTGTGTCCTACCTGTGTGAGCTCATCGAAGAAGTCAGTCTCTCTCTTCTCTACAGGTGATGGCTGAGCACAGCCTGAGCTGTCAATCCACAGCTGAACCATGAGAAAAAAAAAAGCGAAAGTCAGAAAGCAGAATAAAAGTTCTGAATGCAGCTCTCCAGATACACTGGACGTCAGGGGAGTCTGGGAAGATAAAGCTAACGAATACTGCTGGAACGTGGAGTTTGTTCAGTGACTCAAGCTCAAAGTTTACTCAATATCACAAACACCACAGCTGCATATAAAAAAAAAAAAGTGAAGTGAAATCCAAATCTCTTTTTGCTTTACATAACTAAACAGCAACATATAACTATTAAAATATATAAAGTAAAAAAATTATTATTAGGTTGCACATCTGTTATTATAGATTCACAGTAAGTGTGTGTGTGTGATTTGGGGAATTAACCATAAAGTCATTAAATACACAATGCATAATTGGGATACACTTGTCCATGAAGAAAATGCTTGACATTTGTTGTTGACAACAAAAAGCATGCATTCAATCAAACTCTTCCATGAAAAGGAATACACAACCCAGACTACATTAAATAAGTTCACTGAACTGAGCTGGACGATGACATCATTTTTCGCAGAACTGCTTTAGATAAATCAAACTCATTTAATAACTGGTGATCTTTACAACGCTACAGAATCAACACTGAACTGACTTCTGCTGAACAACAGCTGAAATGCACCATTTCCCTTTCATCACTGTAAAGCTGCTTTGAAACGATCTGTATTGTATAAAGCGCTGTATAAATAAAGGTGACTTGACTTGCAACAGAGATAAAACATGGTTTGTGATGATATGCACAATATGTGCAGTTCTGTGAATTATTGGCATTTAGAACCCAAACATTCAGACTACTTATTAAAACATGCCTGTTGCAATAGCAATAAAGTTTCTTTTAATACATTTCTATATATATTTTGTTTCATTTTTATTAAATATAGTGTTAAATGTCCTCTGTAAAATCTGGGTCTTGAAAGGCTAAGCTGGATGGAGGCCCCTGCCTTTAGAGCATGTAAACAGCATGACAGTACAACATCTTTTAATAATAAATGCTGACAACAAACCCAAGGAGCATAGTTCACTTTCTAGGCAGTGATAACGCTGGAACAGAATGAGGTTCGTATACACACCTCAGTGCCATACTTGGAGAGCGCAGCGTTGGCAAGCTGTCGAATCTTCTCTCTGTACATCTGAGCCGCACGACTGTTATACTTTGCATTGGTGTCATTAGTGGTACAGCCATGTTGGCGGAAAAACCCCATCTGCGCACAAAGAAAACTACAGTATTGGCTCATGCAAATAGCTGAATTAAGAGGCTAAGTTTAAAAGGAAGAACTGATGAAATGGATATTACAGGGTAGGAAAAAGAAGAACTAACCGCATTGGCATTTCCTCCAACCTGCATACATCTCAGCTGAAACCAGCTCCAGTTGTTATCCAGCTCTGTGGATCTGAAAAGACAATACACCTCAACTCTTGCCTCGTTATTAACAAATGAATGTGGCATTGTGGAACACCACAGATGACTAAAAACCTTAACAGACATTTGCATGACAGCATAATATAATTAAAGAGAAAGACAATAGAGAGTCAGACCGACCTGATAAAGCTCAAGTGTACTCCCAAGGAGCGATGGATCCCAGAACAGTCAATGCACAGAAACACTCCATATGTAATACTGGCCCAGCTCGGGTTCTTAGCGGAGCAGTCAAAGCAGGCCTAGGCACAAAACAAATCATTTACATACAAAAAAAAAAAAACAGTTTCATAAATAAACCTCTGTAAACAAATGGTTTAACTGACTTAAGGACAAAGAGTTCCAACATATGGTTCACAAACCACATGTTCATAAAAACTCAGTAATGTGTACATTCGAAAAAAAAAAAAAAAAGAAGAATATAAAAGGAATGTACAAAAACTTTACCAAAACGTTCAATTTTAAGTCAATAACAAACATTATGTAAACTTAAAAGATTTGATCGTACAATAATTCACGATTCCATGCCCCCAATATACAGATTTTACCATATGAATGAGTTTGATGCATCTATGGGACAGTACAGACTGATAACTCCGTGGATTTTGAGGCACATTTTAACAGGATGAGTAATTTTCCATCGCCACTGCGTCATTCTCACATCACAGATAGAGCAGGTAAACCTGCAATCATCTGATTTCTTTTTAGGACAGCTGATTTAGTCATAATAGCTCGTTAATACGAAGTAATTATTGTTTGATAGTTTAGTACTGGTCTGTTTTTGAGATGTGATGTTGATAGTAAACATTTACGTGTTAGACGGCACTCAGGCCCCATCAGCACCGGCTTAGCGACTAACAAATGACACGTAATCCCACATGAAACACACATAAGGATGTCTCTGAATAAGTTATAACGATAATGAAAACAGTCTCAGGTAGGTTTTAATAAGACCTCGCGTGTTACCTTGTTTGTAGGGACAGAACGCAAACGTTTAAAAATGGTTAGAATTTCTGTCTTGTTCGGTTCCGACGCCATCTTGCCAACTGAGCAGAGGGAAAACAGAAACCAGACATTAAAGACCAGGCGGAAGTGATGTTTCTGAAAAATAAAGGTCCCTTGAGACAAACGCTTTAGAAGAACATTAACAAACTCTCACAGAAACGTGAGAATGCATACATGCTATCCGTAAAAACCATGTGAAAACACTGTATTATAGACCGTTCGTATAATATCTAAATATTGATACAAAAACAAAAATTTACTTTTAGACGTACGCACCTAGAGTTTTTTTTTTAATTTATTTTTTTATTGTAATTAATTTATTAATTACACAATCTGGATTTTGTTCATCTAATATGAATCCATAAATTCTATATACCGGTAATGTAAAATTAAGAGTGCAACTTCAAGCCCTGAGTTTTTAATAAATGCATAAACAACAATTACATACATATAAAAATACTACATGATAACTATATAGTTATGTAACTATATTATATCTATATTGTATTATATTATATTACTATTTTATAATTCAAGCACCTCAAGAGAAAACAAAACAATGTTACTGATTACTGAGTACTGTACAAGATTAATAATGGATGCCTCGTTTTCCAAACTTTTATCATAATTTAAAAAAACAAATAGTACATCCTCATATATAAAAGAAAATCGCAAAAAAAAAGGCAAATACTTCAAGCCCTGGTCATATGTGGCGGAAGTTACATCATTTCCGCATTATGACACTGACGTGTCTGATCGTGAGTTGAGTGTAGATTCTCACGGCGGGCAGCACTGCGTGCGCACAGTAACTCAAGCGCAGGGCAACTTTGGAGTACTTATTTATTTTTTTACACCTATTTCGTTTTTGTTGAACGCTGTTTGTTCTGTCCTAACCTAGAATTAGGTTGTTTCGTGTTTGGCAAAGATGCTGGACTTCTTCGCCATCTTCAGTAAAGGGGGAATCGTGTTGTGGTGTTTCCAGGGGGCCGGAGTCTCGGAGTCCTTTACCGGGCCTGTCAACGCTCTCATCCGCTCCGTCATCCTCCAGGTAAAGTCCCTGCTCGGCCTGCTGTGGATTATTGTGGAGTTCACTAACGTTATATAGGCAGGGGAGACATCGCCAGCTTAGCCCAGCTAACACATGGGCTAGTTAGGCTGTGAGGGTGTAATGGAGGCAGGTTACTATGGGAACTATGCTGGATGATGTAAAATAGCACTAATATTGACCTACAGATGAAGCATTAGGTGGTTTCTGACTCTCAGTTTTGGATTGTACGTGTTGGACAGTCAAATGCGTTGCGTAACACAGCACGTGCCAGCTTAGACAAACAGAGGGATGAATATAGACACCTTTCATGTTTAGTTTATATATTTTTTTAGTACTATTACACCTTGCATACATTCATAATTGTAAGTAGTAACTTTTTATTTTCAAGAAAAATTATGATATGAATTCTTTAAAGAAATGAAGTTACTTGTAGGACTCTTATGTGGTGTAAAACCTATAAGATAATATAATACACTTTGGTTAATTTTAGAATTGAATGTATTGTAACCATCTAATTTCGTTGAAAAGGTTGTATTCTTTGTTGTGATATAAAAACCCAGACAGAGAGGGCTTTTATTTATTTACTCTAATAAATATTTTATCATTATTATAAAATTGTTTTTGTCAAAGTTTATGATTATGCAACAGTAGCTGCTAACTCAAAGTAGAATAAAAAATCTAAATATAACATTAAAAGCCTCTTTCCGTGAATGTTACACATATTTAATTAACTATTATCCAATTTAAAATTAACCTAGCATGAAAACAAACCAAGTGTCTGTATCACTCTCCATCCCTTTAAACGATTATTTTGGTCTGTCCATTCTTCTCCGCTCCATCCAACAGTTAACTTGATTAAAGATTATCAGAGTTATTATAACAAGTTGTATGTTAAAGTGCCCCTATTGTCCTATGAAAGGTTCCTAATTTTGTTTTGGAGGTCTCCTACAACCGGTTTACTTGCATCAAAGGTGAAAAAACACTTTCATTTTATATATACATTTTTCAATGATTCTCAAACGACTCCTCCGAAGATTCAGTCTCTCTAAACCCCTCCTTTCTGAGAGCTTACTCTGCTCTGATTGGTCAGATGGCCCAGTTTGTTGTGATTGGTCTACCAATCTATGCCTATTACCATAACTGAATTTCAGCTCTGGAGGCTTCATAAAGCTCAGCGATTGTAAACACTGTAAAAACAATTGCATAGATTTTAATATATCCAGCCGATCGCGAGTCCGATAATGAAACATCGGAAGAACTAGTTAACCAACCCGAACCGCCATCGCAAGGATGACTTGAGCAGGACGTTTCTTATTGATACGCTACTCAGTTTAATGTACATTATGAGATGTTGCAACTGTAACCGTACCACGTTACGTATGCAGGGCACGGAAGTGAGACACGTATTCCTGACGACTCGTTTAGACGGTTCAGAGTCGATTCTTGATCACGATTCTAGTCAATTTTCTAGACCGTTTACATTCACAGAGACCCTTATTACACATTGCATGAAATGCAATATTCGAAAAAGACATTAGAAATTGAATGTGTTTTTTTGCTTTCTGTTTGCAGGAGAGGACTGGGAATAACTCTTTCAACCACAATGCCCTCAATCTTAAATACAAGCTGGACAATGAGTTTGAGCTTGTGTTTGTGGTGAGTTTCATTTTCCCTTTTCAGTGCAAATAAAGTTCAGTCAGTGTCCCATGGCTCAACCGTCCATATGCCTGATCGTGTGCTTCTGGTGTCCCAGGTGGGTTTTCAAAAGATCCTGACGCTCACATACGTGGATAAGTTCATAGATGATGTCCAGCTTCACTTCAGAGATCGATACAAGAATGAGCTGGAGCAGAGAGGTGCCCTAAAGTTTCTGCTCAATAATTTTGAGTTTGGAGAGGACTTCCACAATCTTCTACGGTGAGAAAAGACCTTTTTCATGGGTTGATAAATATGAATGGCTGTCAGATGTTTTTTTTTTTTTTTTTTTTAATGTATTTTTGTCTGCAAAACTAATTTCACACACTTAAAGGGTTAGTTCACCCTAAAATGAAAATTCTGTCAGTAATTACTCACCCTCATGTTGTTCCAACCCCGTAAGACCTTCGTTCATCTTCGGAACACAAATTAAGATATTTTTGATTAAATCTGAGTTCTGGCTCACTCCTCCATAGGCTTCTAAGGCCCCATCCACACTACTGCATTTTCGTTTAGAAACGGAGAATTAAAACGAATACGATCTCCGTCCACACCAGCGTTTTAGCTGCGCATTAGAATTGATCTCCGTCCACATTAAAACGACTGAAAACGCGGATCACGTGACCATTCACCAACACTGGGCATGCGCGAGCCGGTGTAAACACAACTTCATTGATAAAATTATCCCACCATGCGCTGGTTCTTCCCGGGTTAACCCAAAACCGACGCTCAAGGTACACGGTCGATACCGGGAATTGTCAAACGTAAACTATTTTATCGGGAATTGTCAGTTGCACACGGGAATTGTCACATTGTCACTATTTTACCGGGAATTGTCACAGATCGCTCGAATAATAGCTTGCCTCCGGCGCATGTACGTTAGGCAGTTAGCATTGTAAAATGCAGAATTTACTTGCACAACAGCTGCTAGAAAAGATATAGCCTACGCCATGACTGATGACACCCAATCATAGATCCGAGCGTGAGCCTCTACTACGTCATAGTTTCTAAAGTCCTCCGTTTTGACCCGTCCACACTAAAACACCCTCCGGAGATTCAAAACGAAAAACGGGTCGGAAGCGTTTCTAAACTTCTCCGTTTTGGGTCTCCGTTTTTGCCGTTTTAGTGTGGACGGGAGGTGCAAACGTAGCAAAAGGTCTCCGTTTTTAAACGAAAACGCAGTAGTGTGGACGGGGCCTAAGACACTATAACTTGCTGGCCCAGAAAATGTATTAAAGACATCGTTAATATAGTCCGAGTGACTCCAGTGGCTCAATCTTAAGTTTATAAAGCGACTAGAATACTTTTTGTGCGCAAAAACAAACAAAAATAACGACTTTATTCCACTATTCATTTCCTTCTCTCTGGGCCTCGAGTCTTTTCACGTAGTGTTTTTGCGCAGCGCGTCTGTGTTGCACGTCACCACGCATCACAAATATCTTAATTTGTGTTCCGAAGATGAACGAAGGTCTTACGGGGTTGGAACAACATGAGGGTGAGTAATTACTGACAGAATTTTCATTTTTGGGTGAACTATCCCTTTAAGAGTAAACCTTTGGATCAAAATATTTTTTTCAGGTATACAGGGCTCAACGCTTAGAATTTTTACTTGCCCTGCCAAGATTTCCACTGGCCCCACCACAAAAAAATAATAAATAGCCTAAACAAAATAGGCCTAGTTATCGTCTTTGTTGTTATTGACCCATAACCTTAATAAATAAGGTTGTGTCAGCCTAACTCGTATCAATTTCAAAAATTGTTAAAGACATGAAGAAACTGGCAGTAATACAATAGGAACATATAATCAAATTACAAGCAATAGCACAAATACAGTAGAACAAACATGCAAATTAAATAAACACTGCTTTTCATGTTTTTCTAATTTTCAGGTAGAGAAAATGAATAATCAAACGTAAAATAGCACTGCATAGTCTTCACTGTATAAATGAAATATAGATTAATCCTTATTAAAGTTGCAAAAGTTGTTCAGTTAAACAGTAGCCGGTTTGTTAGGCTGCATAGGTCACTTAAAGAGCTGCACCTATCCAAAATATATGTGCTAATGTTTTTATTCCGCAAAGATGCATTCAATTGATTAAGATTTGTATTTCAAATAAATGTTCTTTTGAACTTTCATCAAACAATCTTTTAAAAAAATGGATCATGGCTTCCACAAAAATATGAAGCAGCATAACTTCTTGATGCACCAAATCATCATATTAGAATGAAAAATGCTTACTTTAGTTATTTTAAATTGTCACAATGTTACTGTTTTTTAATGTATTTTTGATCAGATAAATGTAGCCTTGGTAACCAGAAGAGACTACCGTACTACTTGTTTAATTAAAATATTACAATTACAATTTTTGCAGGGAGGCGGAGGACCGCAGCAAAGCCAAGGGCCCCGCCCCTATGAAGAATTTTAAGGAGTCCCAGAAATCCCAGAAAACTGTGAAGTCTATGATTGAGACAAAGGATGGAGACAAAAGCAAGGAGCAAGGAGGCAAGAAAAGTAAAAATGCCAAAAAGGAAGGTGAGAAATGTGAAGGACGAGGCAGTGGGGAGTAAGTGGCGCTTTCAATGCTTATACGTTTGTTAGTGTGACCGTTTCATTGTTGTTCATCTATTCTCAGGCGTCTCAGGAGGAGATCAGACTAAAGCTGCTTCACAGACGGTCTCTAAGAAGACTGTGGAGAATGGAAGCGATGGTCTGACCGCAGAGGAGATTATTGAGAGGAACCGTGCCAAGTTCATCAGCAAGCAGTTGGGTGGCGGAAAACCAGAAAAGACCACCAGGTAGGAGACATTATGAACTGTGTGAAAATGCATTGCAGGTGAAGCCACTTTTGATCACTAAATGACTTCCACTTTAACCCTCAAGTTGAGTTCTAGACTACATTATTCCATCTGATTACTTTGACAACAGAAGGTTATAATAAACTATGGAAGCTTGTTTCCGCCACAGAATACAAAATCATCTCACAATTCTGACTTTTTTCTCACAATTGCGAGTTTACATCTCGCATTTCTGCAGAACTGTGAGATAAAAAGTCGCAAGTTTGAGGGAAAAAAAAGACAGTCCAGAAATGGGCTTTGGACTCTTCAGAATTGGACTTTATGACTTGCAATTGCGACTTTGTCACAATTCTGAGGGGAAAAAAGTCAGAATTGTAAGATGAAAAAGTCGCAATTATCTTTAAATTGTTTTATTTCATGGTGGAAACAAGCTTCCTTAATAAACTCTCATGATGTTTAAAGTTTTTATTGCTGTTGTATTTCACAGTAAGTCCCCTAAACCCCAGAAGCCAAAGGGGAAGGCAAACCGGGTGTGGGATATGGGTGGGAGGAACGCTGGAGAGCTGGACTACAGCGGAAGCAATGGCAACAACTACAACGACGCGCAGACACAAGACCATGAGGCCTCAGCTGAACCGGTGAGCAGTCCAGATTTAAGTTACCTTCATTTATACAGCGCTTTTTACAACACAGATTGTTTTGGCTGTACAGCATCTGAAGAAAGCCATTGTCTATCTTAAGTAGGTCTTGGATTGATTCATTTCCGTTGTAAAAATTAACTTGGGGCCGCTTACATGATACCGCTTTCAACTGAAAACAGAACAACTTTTAATGCCTTCTGGCTGTTCATTTACACAACAACGGCGTTTTGGTGGCCTGAGAGCACAAACTATGAAGTAGGTTTCAAAGTGCAAGTTTTTGAAAACGGGTTTCATCTCCACGTAAACTTCAGAAACGTGAATCTGAAAACAGTGACGGCATGCATTACGTGTTTAGTCTATAGGCATGCGCGTTTGAATGCATATGTGCGTGTAGTCTTTCTTTACAAAGTGACATTGCCAATTACTTGTCTGGCATGCATAATACAGCGTTTTTAGTCATTTCCGTTGATCTGTGTGAATGGGAATCATTTTGATAACGTTTTCATCTGTGCAGAGGATAAAACGTTTGTTGTGAAAACTTATGCCGTGTCGATGAGGCCATCGCAGGGGAGAGTCTAGTTGACACGTCAGGGCTGTGTTGTGGTCGTGTCCAGGCGCAGGTCCTTCATCTGATCTGGATACGGCCCGGATCCGGCTGACTACAGTAAACCTCGGGATAAACGGAGAGACTAATATTAGCGTAGACGCCATTCTTCTTATGATGCAACGAGTACATCACGTGTTTTGGGAAGTGTTCCCGGTTCCGGTTGACCTAATTTATGCAGCCTGAAATTTCTGAATTATAGAAATGTATAATGTGTATGGCAGGTTAAAGAGATGTGTTTTTAGCTAGGGCTGGGTACCGAGTTCGATACTTTTTAGGTACCGACCGAATTGCCTCGATACTATCGAGTATCGAAAAATGACTTGTTTTTCGGTACCAGATTTCGATACCTAAGGGGTTAACTCGTCAACGTCAGTGCTCAAACAAATACATATGAAATGCACAACGACACGCCTAAATTCGCTCACGCACATACACGCAAACTCTACACACACGAGACGCGCGGAACTCTCCGCACATACTCTTATGAGACGCGCGCGCGCACACAAACTGTCCACGCACATTCTCATGAGACGCGAGCCTATGGACGCGAGCACACACACACAAACTCGCGCACATACTCAATGACACGCAAGCACACACACTCACAATACCCTAAAGATGTGGAAAAGTCGATCAAAAGTGTGGCTACATTTCTCCAGGCTCGATGCCAACAGCGCGCGATGCAGTATTTGTGGTAAAATAATGGCTGCAAAGACGGTACCGCGACAGATATGATGAAGCCCTTGACAGTGCACGGAGTAAACATAAGAGCAGAAAGTTGCTGCGTCTTCGACTGGTAAATGAAGAGATACCTTGTTGATCACTCTGACTGTGTTTATATTGCAATAATGACCTACTGAATGTACACTGCCGTTCAAAAACGTGTTGGTCAGAATTTTTTTTCAGTAAGCATGCATTAAAGTGATCAAAAATGACCTTCCAAAAACTGTTTTCATATTTCAGCTTTGACAACACAGGAATAAATTACATTTTGAAATATATTCAAATAAGATTTTAAATTGTAATACTATTCCACAATATTACAAGTTTTACTGTATTTTTGATGAAATAAATTCAGCTTTGGTGAGCATGAGCTCTTTATAAAAAAAAAATATTTTGTACCTTATGTATATGTATAAGGAATATTTTGTTCCTTTGTGCTTTTTTTGTTCCTTTGTGCACTGACTAAGGAGCATGAGTCAAACTGAAAAAATAAAACCAAAGTTTTTCTGAGGTAATGTGTTATGTAATCTTGTTAAAATGGATTTCATAAAATTGGTATCGAAAAAAGTATCGATCAGGAACCGGTATCGAAATCAAGGTATCGGTATCGGTATTGGTATCGAAATTTTTTAAACGATACCCAGCCCTATTTTTAGCCATTTAAACTGACAGAGTGTGTCTGCTTCCCGAACAATGCTAGGAAGACGTTCATTTTCCACGTTCCGCTCCGTCTGAGCTATCCCTTTATAGGCTGCCAGAAGTTTCATTTATAGGGTTGTTTAACACTTTTAAATGAATTGCAGATTAAATTGTCTGTGTTCCTCTCAGCTGATCCAGGTGGATTCAATGAAAGGTGATCTGAGAGGTGTCGATTATGAGTCCTCCGATGAGGATGATGAGGATGAAGAAGTGGAGGAGGAGAGAGTTGTGGTGCCAGACACTAACAAGAAAGGGTAACATTTTAAAATCTCGATTCTGTTCTTTCAACATTGAATTTGAACTTGCTGCTGAATGAGTCTTGAATCTGCTTGTTTCTCTGCAGAGCTAAAAAGGGTGGTTTTGGGGGAATGTTTGGGATGCTGAAAGGCCTGGTGGGATCTAAGAATCTGACTCAGGAGGACATGGAGCCAGTTCTGGACAAGATGAAGGACCACCTTATTGGTATGACATCGCTCTTGCTCCATAGCACCTCATTCAGTACACTTGTTAGGGCCCGAGCACCGATGGTGTGAGGACCCTCTTGGAATTGCTCTGTTTATTTACAATTTGTTTTTAATGAAATTGTTACAGGGTTCCTACAATCATGGACAAACTGGAAATATTGAGGATTTTTTTAGATTGGTGTTTTCCAGGCCTGGAAAGGTCATTGCAATTAATGAGACATTTTGACTGTACATATTTATAGTTCAATTTATACTAATATATTTAATTACACGAAGGTGTGCTAGGGAATTTGTGTGAAAGTGTACAGAAAAACTGTGTAAAAATGTTAATAACTAGAATAATTAAAAATAAAAGGATTAAATTAAATAAAGTAGGATATATAAGTAATATAGGTTGAAAAGGGCAGAAAAATTTGTGATTAAAAATATGATTAAAGTAAATAAATTTGATATAATAATAATTGATATACATTTTAAAAAATAGATATTGATATGCAAATATATCCAAAAAACTGTACTATAGGTAAAGTATAATACAAATTAAAGTAAGAATTTGAGTTAAATATAGATATGTAAAAAAAAAAAATGGGTTTAAATAAATAAATAGATTAAATTAATAATAAAGATTTAAAATAAATAATAATTTATATAAATAAATAAATAATACATCTACAAGTACAGGTTAAAATATAGTTTGAAAAAGTAGAAAAAAATGACAATTTTAATAAAAACAAATATACAATAAATAGCTCTAACAGTACAGTACTATAGGTAGAAAAATCTGATTAAATGGTGATTTAAATTAAATAAATATAAATAGATATTGATACAAGTAAATAAAAAAAAATAAAAAAAGCATAATAAAAATTTGTTTAATGTAAATAAAAATGTGAGTAAAATAAATAACATTTGATTTAAATGTTTGATTTAAATAAATAACATTTTATAAAAAAAATTATACATCGAACAGTACAGTAACAGGTAGAAAAAAAGCGTAATAAAATGTAGTTAAAATAATTTAAAGGTGCACTATGTAACATTTGGCGCTCTAGCGGTTAAACAAAATTGCTTCTAGGGGTGTAACGATATTCAATACGTATCGCGATACTCTCATGGCGTACCGAGGACGCCCCGAATACACAACGAATACAGCGTTATAGCCTAACCACCATTAACGCCCTATAATAGCAAGCTCCGTTACTTTTTGTTACTTTCGATAATAAGCAAGGTGTAATCTTTCAAATTCTGTCTATTTGATCACGAAATTCAAACAATAAATGCCGTTTTGGCGCTCTTTGATGTGGCGTGACAGATCACTGTACTCGCTCCTCATTTAAAGCGGCAGCGCGTAAACGCGATTCTCTTCCTCAGTTACAGAATAAACATGAATGGACACCTGAAGGTATGTTAAAAGATACAGTATACTTACTGAAAGTCATCATAACTTGTGTAATCAATCGATCAGTGTTTCAGCAGCGGAAAGACGCCAATAAAACGTCTTAGTTTGTCACATATTTATTTACCTCAGGCAAGTCATTCAGTGTCCACAGCTTGTTGGTTCCTAAATTAACTCTTGCACTACATAAATGCACTATATTAGCCTATATAATATATTTTACTTAACATGTTAATGATTGATATCTTGATTATTTAATGTAGCCTATGTTTTAAATATCTGTCATGAAAATGACAGCAACTGTGTAAATATTTATATTTCAATACCAAATTAGAGTAGAAAACATAAGTTAATGAGAAAACTGCCTTATGTGCAGTTTACATGTTTTCATACAATGTGTTGAGTGTTGATTATTATTATATCTAAAAATAAATAGTATCTGAAATTAGGCTTAAAGTCTAGGCTCTGTTGTTAACCTTTAAGGTTATAGTAATGTGTGCTCCCTATATAGTTTACAGCATTAGCAGATCTTTTTTTTTAAAGTTAAAAAAAAAAGAAGTTTAATTGTAATTGAATTAATTTAAAGACAAACACAGAATTTGTTCATTAAACCACTGTAAAAAAAAAGAAGCAATTTTAGCTTTCTAAACCCCCCACCGAACCGAACCGAACCGAGATGTCAAAACCGCGGGGCGTACCGAACCGTCAGTTTTGTGTATCGTTACACCCCTAATGTATAATAACAGTATAATTATGCATAATTACATGCAACTAACCCTAAACCAAACCCTAACTCTTAAGCAAGTACATGTGTATAATTACTGAATCTGTAACAAGGACACCTTAAACTGAAGTATAACCCAGCCTACATTTATAACTGGATCAAGCTAGCTGCAATTTGAGTTTTGTCTCTCGTTCTTCTAGCCAAGAATGTAGCAGCTGAAATCTCCTCCCAGCTCTGTGAGTCTGTGGCCAAGAAACTGGAAGGCAAAGTCATGGGCACTTTCACCAGTGAGTACAGCACACACACACACACCTGCTGAACAGCCCATGCAAACAAGAGCCTTCCCACAGACATGTGCACGTTCTCACGCCAGCGCATCGAGTGCATGTCTCTGCTCTTGTAAATGTTCCTGTGTTCTCCTCTCCAGCTGTGGCCTCTACAGTAAAGCAGGCTCTACAGGACTCCCTGGTGCAGATCCTGCAGCCCAAGCGGCGTGTGGACATCCTGAGGGACGTGCTGGACGCTCGATCTCAGCGCAAACCCTTCGTCATCACCTTCTGCGGGGTCAACGGCGTCGGCAAGTCCACCAACCTCGCCAAGGTGAAGTAAAAAAAACAACAAAAAAAACACGCCTGTAGAAGTTTAAGGTCTGGAATACCTGGAAAGCTTCTGTTGAAAAGTGCTTGATATTTGTGTGTGCGGTTTACATGCCCGAGAAACAAATACACTACGATTTCTTAAAGTCTCTCCTGCTCACCAAGGCTGCATTTATTTGATTAAAAAAAAAACAGCAAAAAATTGAAATATTGTGAAATGTAATTACAATTGGAAAAAAAACTATTTCTGTTTTGAATACATTTTAAAATGTAATTTATTCCTGTGATCAAAGCTGGTGTGTGGTGGCTTTGAGGAGATTCCCCCTTCCATATGAAAAGTTAATACATTAATGTTATCTAACAAACCTTGTTGTAATGTGTTACCGTGAAAATATATTTTTAATATTTTTGTAGAAACCAGATTTTTCTTTTTTCAGGATTCTTTGATAAATAGAATGTTCGATGAACAGGATTTATTTTAAAAAGTCTTTTGTCTTCACTGCCACTTGATCAATTTAATGCATCCTTGCTGAGTAAAAGTATTTATTTATTTTATTTAAAAAATTGAATAGTGCATCACAATTTCCGCAAAAACATTAAGCAGCAAAAACTGTTTTCAATATTGCTAATAATAATAATAAATGTTTCTTGAGCAGTAAATCAGCATATTAAGGTCATGTGCCTTTTTTTCTTCTTGTACAGATCTCTTATTGGCTGATTGAGAACGGCTTCTCGGTGCTCATCGCCGCGTGTGACACGTTCCGCGCGGGTGCGGTGGAGCAGCTGAGGACTCACCAGCGGCGTCTGAACGCTCTGCACCCGCCGGAGAAACACGCGGGACGCCCCGCCGTACAGCTCTTCGAGAAGGGTTACGGCAAGGACGCGGCCGGGATCGCCATGGAAGCCATTGCCTTTGGTAAAATCCACGTGATTTTAATGAAAGAAACGAAACTTTCCCAAGGACTCATCGGTTAACGCATCTCTCTTTCTCCAGCTCGTAACCAGGGTTTTGAAGTGGTGTTGATCGACACAGCTGGCCGTATGCAGGATAACGCCCCTCTGATGACGGCTCTGGCGAAGCTGATCGCGGTCAACACCCCGGACCTGGTCTTGTTTGTGGGAGAAGCACTGGTGGGCAATGAGGCTGTGGATCAGCTGGTAGGTGTAATTGGCATTGCTTTATAGTGTTGTATAGAGAGGTGCAGGGATGACGTCACTTTGTAGGCCAAAACGCGGAAGCGAGTTAGCATTTTAGCACTTCTGGTTTCCTCGTCCTGAAGTCAATGGGTTTTATGAATGGGTTTTTGGTTAAATGGCTGAAATAAGGTCTGTGGTGAACACAAGCTCAAGACACTTTCATGTTTAAGTCTATGACAAAATACATCCATGTTACCCCACTCGTGATTTTTTTAGAAGCTGTTAAGTGTCTTGAAAAATGGGGTTGCTAAATGGGAGTACAGAGGCTGTCGAGGAGATTAAACGTCATCGCGCTGAACAGGTAAACTCAGTCCGCTTTTACAGCCTCGTTATGCTTATAATTGTGCTCTTACAAACTTTTCTAACTCACGTTCTGGGAAAATGTTTTTAGATAACTGAAAGAGTTGTCGGAAGCTTAGCGACGGTGACGTTGAAGTCGAGCGACTGTGGTGTAGTTCGTTTATAGCCTACCTTTAGCTTTTTAATTCTGGCAACTGCATTTAGGCTTCAAAATTCATAAAAGTTGTGTTCATCTGTGATAATTATCTTGATCGACAAAACGTGCAAGTATCATAAACTTTTGTTGATCACAGAGCTTGATTTTTAGTGATAATCTAAAGCCTGTGGGAAAATCCTATTGGGGTTTTCTCGAGGGAACCAGCGTGCCGGTTGGCCTACAAAGTGACGTCACACCTGCACTATATTCAAATTGTATGTTTCTGGTTAATAACTGGGAGACAAAAAGTGGTCTTGCACTAGGGGGCGCTTGATGGTTCTGAAAGAGTGGTCTGCAAGGGTTAACAGCTCACTGGAGGAGTATTTCAATCATGACTTTAATTATGCTTTTATTACGTTGAAAAGGTTTTTTCTTTTTTATAAACATGTATACTTTTATTCAGCAAGGACGCATTAAATATAATAAGTCTTTACTGTCACTTTTCATCTGTTACTAAAGATTTCTATTTTAAATAAATGTTGTTCTTTTGAACTTTCTATTCATCAAAGAAACCTGAAACCTATTATGAAATAGGTCTGTATTGTTTTTTTTTTTTGGGTTTAGTTTGATCTATTTTAGTACAGCTAGTTTAACTAAAAATGGGAAATGTTAATTTTAATTTATTTTAAGTGAAAAAAAATGTATTCTATTATAATTGTTAAATTGTAAAAAAAAAAATGTTTTGCAATATTGCAGTTTTTTTTATAGTATTTTTTATCAAATAAACCTTGAGAGATTCCACATGGCAACATTATGTATAATGATTTTGATAGCCTTTAATAATGAATTAAATTTAACACACACGAGGAAAAGTAAAAGCAGGATAATTCAACCAATTACAAACAGCATCTGGGTGGCTAAGCCCCACCCATTTTTAGGCCATCCTGATACATACTATGTTCTGTTTCTATTGGATCCACTTAAATGTGGGAAGTCGATGTCAGAAACCAGTCCTGACATTCATAACACACATTTCAGATCTGTCAATATTAATATTCAGTCTGTAATGCATGGATGTTTACTGCATTTTTGTAGGTGAAATTTAATCAAGCCCTGGCTGATCATTCCAAGACTGACAAACCCAGGCTCATCGATGGCATTGTTCTGACCAAGTTCGACACCATCGATGACAAGGTATGACTGTTGGAATCCTTAAGTTTTAAGCTCTTGTGAAATGAACCTTGGTTAAGAACTTCGCATGTTTCCCGTAGGTGGGCGCTGCCATCTCCATGACCTACATCACGGGTCAGCCCATCGTGTTTGTGGGCACCGGGCAGACGTACAGCGATCTGCGCAGCCTCAACGCCAGGGCTGTGGTCAGCGCGCTCATGAAGGCCTGAGCTACACCACCGCCCTCAGCTTCCTGTCAATGCACACAAGCCTATGTGTTTTTTTGGTTTACTACAGGTTTAACTGAAATTCAGTTTATATTTAGGAGCCCTCTTGTGTTTTGTTCCAGGAAAAAAAAAGAAAAAAAAAGTGTTTGATTCAGTTTAATGAGTGGAAGGAATAACATTTGACTTGATCTCACCTCAGCAACTGTTTTTGATTGACATGCAGCACAGCCAATCAGAGAGCAGCAGCTACAAACGCTCATTTAGATCTTTTCATTCAAGATGAGAATGAGATGAGGAAAGTATTTTTGCACTTTTCTGCCTCTCTTCGCTACGATCAAGTGTTCTCATGCGCACTTCCCCGCAAAAGAAGAAAAAAGACGGATAGAGGTGCGATTCAAATGTCATAAAAGAAATCTAATATATTCTAAATGTATTTTGTCTACTTTTTATTTGATTTGATGTAGGTACATTCAGAAGATGGCCAGCCACCCGAAACTGTCTCAAGAATTCACTACCATAGTGCCTCAGCTCATTACATTCGCAGTTGTTCCCAAAACTGCCTTTCCTCATTCTTCCTTTTTTACTCAGGCTTTTCATGTCACTTGATATGAAAGTTATTAAAGGTTATTGAAAGATTTGGTGCTTGAGGTTTAAAGGTCAAGGTCTGAGAGAGGCACCTCAGCAAAGAGTTGTAGAACGCTGCGTATACCAAACTATCTGAATCCCTACAAAGTTACCTTTTTGTTTTAATTCATTAGTAACTGTACTGTCATTTTCTTTTCTTTCAGATCCCTTCATGCTTTTATTTTAGAACAAAGTCAGGTTTTAATTCTCCTCACATTAATTTGCGCTAGCACAATGGCAAGACTGGAGAGCTTCGTCGAGAAGATTTGATGTACTTTAAGAATGTGTAATATTTCTTAAATAAAGCTGCTATAATAGCCTGTAATGACCTGTTTTGTTTGGTAGGCTGCTGGGAGTTGGTTTCCTGTACAGTACTGGTATGTTCGCATTTCTAAAGAATAAAGACAAATAGACATGCCTGTTGCAGTGCAAAAACAAACATACAGCATGACTGATGAGGTGTTATTCCCTGAATCATAACTTTTATAGGCCAGGTCTTTTGAATCAGTCAAAAATAATTACAATTTACCGGTTTAAATCGTTATACTCAAATCCATCCAGGGCGTTGCTTACTGAGAATCATCTGACTATGTTTGTGATGGAGCAGTTTCAAAATCATTTCATTATTCAAATAAAAATTTCGGTGTACGCTATTTTCAGTGAATGTGCGAGAGATTCATCAGCTGCTATAGATAACCAACTAGAAGAAAGTTACAAATGGCTGCATCAATTCGTACACTTAAAGGGACACTCCACATTTTACAACTCCCCCAGAGTTAAACAGTTGAGTTTTACCGTTTTCGAATCCATTCAGCCGATCTCCGGGTCTGGGGGGGTACCACTTTTAGCATAGCTTAGCATAATGAATTGAACCGGACAAGACCATTAGCATCTCTCTCAAAAAAATGAACAGAGTTTCGATATTTTTCCTATTTAAAACTTGACTCTTCTGTAGTTACATCGTGTACTAAGACCGACGGAAAATGAAAAGTTGTGATTTTCTAGGCTGATATGGCTAGGGACTATACTCTCATTCCTGCGTAATAATCAAGAAACTTTGCTGCCGTACCATGAGTCCAGCAGGCGTAATGATATGACGCAGCGCCTGAAAATAGTCCCCAGCTCAGTAGCCTATTATCAGGCGGCATGTGCTGCATCATATCATTACGCCTGCTTCACCCATGGTACTGCAGCAAAGTTTCTTGATTATTACGTGCTTATTCTTGATATTTTCATTTTCCGTCGGTCTTAGTACACGATGTAACTACAGAAGAGTCAAGTTTTAAATAGGAAAAATATCGAAACTCTTTGTTCATTTTTTTGAGAGAGATGCTAATGGTCTTGTCCGATTCAATGATCTATGCTAAGCTATGCTAAAAGTGGTACCGCCAGACCCGGAGATCGGCTGAATGGATTCGAAAACGGTAAAACTCAACTGTTTAACTCTGGGGGAGTTGTAAAATGAGCCTATTTCCCAAAAAAGTGTAGTATCCCTTTAAAAATAAGATGAATATATGTAATTCCCTGCTTCTATTTGCTTTCAGTAATGACAACACGTTTGGTACCAAACAGATAATTTTATTTTAAAATAGCATATAAATACCCAAGACATTTGTGGACTGAGATGCTTAAACAGTGGTCCACTGGAGTTAAAAATACAAAAAGTTTATAAACAACTGTTTACTTTTTTATTTTAGAGCATTGCTGGCCAAGCATTTAAAGGTATAGTGGAGGATTTTCCCGAATTTTAGAAGAGAACCGCCCTCTCCACTTTTTGAAAAAATGCACATGCGCAACACTCTACCTGCTCCCGAGAGGGAACGTCTATTAAACGTGTGCACGAGCCTAGTGCGTGACTTGTGCCAGGGCTAGCATCGCTAATCATAGCTTACATTAACTTTTACTAGCAGTGATTTTAAATGGATTTCTCCAAATAGCATGCCAAACTTTACCTGTCGAGTAGAAACTTTGCGACTGAGGCATCAGTGGGAAACCCAACCTGTGCTTTTAGCGCACACCAGCGTGTGAAATATTCTCCCAAAAACACTCTGGTCTTGTTTCTTTCTTCAGAGGCCTTTCTCTTCTTGTCATACAATTCGTAGACACTTTTTCTCTTGCGACCCTCAGACATTTTGAAAAAACCCGGTGAGAACGGGCGAGCTTCAATGAATGGCTGAAACCGTAGCTCACCACACACATACACCTGAAAGTGCGCATGCGCAGAAAGTGAAAACTACCTAGGGACGAGCACGTACGACGGCCTTACGTAAACATATCACCAGAATGATTGACAACTAGGAGGACCAATAGTCTTGATGATCCACCCGGAAAAAGAAAATCCTCCACTATACCTTTAAGACTATAAATGGGAACTAACTGTCCAAGTGCAATAAAATATATTGAAAGTTGTGTGGCTTGAGAGGAATGATGGCATTATATCATTATCCTCAGTCTCGTGACAGGTTCAAGTAGATTCATGGAAGCTGAAATGCAGATTTAGTTGTAAAAGAAATGCCCTGAGTCATATTTCAACCAATTAACATATACACAAACTACAGGTTAAAAGTGTGGAATAAAGATTTTTTTGTCATGGTTTGGAAAGATTATGCTCACCATGGCATTTTTTTTAAATGAAAAATACAGTAAAAACAGTAATATTGTGAAATTCGGAACTTTTCTTTTAAAATGTAATTTATTCTGTGATGCAAAGCTGGATTTTCAGCATCATTATTCCAGTCTTTACATGATCCTTCAGAAATTGTTATAATACACTACATTAATAATGGTTATTATTATCATCAACGTTAAAAACAGTGCTGCTTATTTTTATGAAAAACATGAAACTTTTTTCAGAATTCTTTGACGAATACAAAGTTCAAAAGAACAGCATTTCTTTGAATTTAAATCTTTTGTAACATAATAAATGTGTTTACTGTCACTTTTGATCAATTTAATGAATCCTTGCTTAATTAAAGGATCGTGTGGCACTGAAGACTGGAGTAATGATGCTGAAAATTCAGCTTTGATCACAGGAATAAATTACATTTTAAAATATATTACAATAGAAAATTCTTTTAAATTGTAATATTTCATAGTATTACTATATATTGTATTTTGCAAAACAAATAAAATAAAAATAAAAGCCTTTGTGACTTAAAAAAAAACCAACAACAACATAATTATTCCAAACTTTTGACCAGTAGTGTGTACTATATAGTGTGTGTAAGCGTGATATGTTTTTTTTTTAATGTTTTTTATTTCCCTTTTAATTTTGGGATGAAAAATGCCCATGGACATTTATTTTGTGAGGTTCAGTCACTAATTAAATATTGCTGGTGCATTTGATGATGTGAACAATGGGAATTGAGAAACCACTATAATTGACCGCTCGTGTTTAAGATCAGACTGGCCCTGAACATCATTCTTGGTCCACACTTCAAATACCACATAAAAAAAAAAAGCCACAAATTCCTCCTTCACTCACATGAAGAGTTTCATGAAACATTTTCTGAGTTGCAGGAGTTCACAGTTTGCCTGGTGGTGTTTTTACAGACGCCTGTCCCGTGTGAAGCGAACCGGTACTGACGGCGCTCGGTTTAAGTATGAGAAAGGAGTCTGTTGTGCGTGGAGATCTGGTCATACCAGACCTGTGCGGCGGAGCTGTGGATATGTTCTCAAGACTGCCACTTGTGTCACGAGTGGTAGTCTGGACAGAGAGACAGGAAGAAGATCTCATTACAACAGAAGCATCAGCTGATTTCATCACAGGAAGCCACAGCGCACATGGGCTCAAGTGCAGAAGAGGACAGTGGAAAGGTGTAGTGAGTTTAAAACAACAACAGAAGCCCTTGTGCTGCGTTCAGGTCTATGATTCTTTTGTTCTAGAAGCAAGCATTTAAGGAAAGGAGGGAAAAGGAGGGAAAAAGGCGTCGCCATGCTCCAGTCAAATGGCCAAATTGCCTTTAGCATGCAAGCCAGGCAACAACACGAAAGCTGTCCTAACCTTGCAGGAGGTTTTTCTGGGTCGTAAAGCCATTTTGACTTTCTTCGCCTTGTGAGACGGGAGATCCTGAACGAACCAAGCAAATGAAAAGGTGAAAAACCTCAAATATTGTATGTAATGTGTCTTAAAAGTGAAGCCCGAGCTTACCCCAACCGTTGGTCACTACGTCCCGGTCCACATCGCGGTTGCAGATCTCATTGGCCAGCCGCTCGAAGTACTCCGGCAGGTCGGCGTATTCGTTGCCGTACGAGATGACCTTGATGCCTTTGTCCAGCATGTTATCTCGAAGCTTTTTGAATTCGCCCACGTCCTCTCGCCGCACCAGCATGAAATGCTCAAGGTCAGACTTGTGTTTGACCGCCTCGAGAAACAGTGCCTGGAAGGTGGTGTCGTCCACTGTCCTCCCGCAGCCCAGGAACACAAAAGACTTGGTTTCGTAGAGTTTCTGGATCTCTCTCTGCAAAAACAATATTAGAACTGACGTTATTGAGTGACATTCTAAGGAGAAATCACCGAGAAATAACAGACAAAAAAAAGTTCATGATGATTTCATTTGGTTTTGAAAAAACGTTTATGGCATTTTCAATAAAAGTTTATTTCCAAAAAACATTAAACATCTTTCAAGGTAAAAAGTATTTATGTATATCATGAATTATTAATTCATAAATTATTGCAATTCATTTTTTTTTTTTATTATGTAAGTTAATCTCAGCACATGACTCATGAAGTTTTTCAAATAATAAGCAAATGTTACTACATTTTGTTTGAAATACTTAAATTTTAAAAATGCTGAATTACTTACGTTTTTTTTACTTTACATTTTTTATTTTTTAGGGGAGCACAATTTAAGTAAAATATTGTGATTATGTATCAATATGGCTATTTAATAATAATAATAAATACAAATATAAAAATTACTAAAAAACGAAAGAATTTTTACTATTGTAATAATTATCTTTAAAATAAAAATACAGGATTTAAGAAAAAATATATATTTTCATTAGAACTGTAAAATTACAATGCTAATATTTATGGTTGTCTTAAGTTCTGCATTTTCAAATGTTAAAGCCAGCATGAAATCAATTTTTATTATTATTATTATAAATTATTTATCTGTGAACATAATGTTTTTTTATTTAATATTTAATGTGCCCTCATAATCTTCAATCAAAATAACTTCCTTCCCACTCAAGGACTGGACAGAGAACAACAAAAACTGCTACAAAAGGGAGTATCTCTTCGGGCCAGAATGCTTTGGTTCACTGTGTTCTCCACCCCAGTGAATTATCAACTTCCAGTGGTTCAGCTTTATTTTCTCCTGAGAGCAGAAAACATTTACTCACCATGACTTCTGTGTTCCTCAGAACATTCTGGTAGCCCGCAGGATGCAGTACAATACCACTGGGGTTGGTGTAAACACCGTGAATATGGAGTACACTTAGTCTTCTCTTCTCCTGAGCCCACTCCAGAACCTGCACACACATGCACACCGCAGCATTTCATACTCCACTGATCCCAATCCGGTTCCCACTGGGTCCAGCTGCTTTTAATGACTGTGGGTTCTAATCAAGAGGCGTCTGATGGAAAAGGTGCATAAACACCCAGCCTAAAGGCCACACTATGGAAAACCACACACGGCCTGATTAATAAAGACAGAGAACTGAACATGCAGTCACTTGTGTTTCAGAGGGCCCTTCAGGTGAGCTGCTGTAGAGCCTACATGCACTAATGCACTACATGACGCTTGGCCCGGGGACCATAAGGCTGATTTTATGGCTAATAGCTGAAGCTTTCACTGCTTTGTGCTGAAGGAAATTTATGGCCAAAAGCAAACAGAGATGAACCCAGTGCCCTGGACATCTGAAGAACATAATTTCACAAATTGATTTCATTATTTTTAGTGATCTGATGATAAGTATTATTCTACAAGTCTTCATGGTCTCTTCTTCAGATGTTTTTTTGTATCTGCCAGTGACTGATTTATCTCCGAGGGGAATTCCACTCAGCAACATAACAATGCAATTCATAGACTAAATAATTGCGCCCTATATGATGTCACATTGCCGATGGACTTTGAGATCCCAATGACCTGCCACCTGATTTGGTAGCGCTGAGGGGGGGGATTGTTAATCATAAAGGCAATTTACTAATAAATGTACTATCGTTGCATTAATAAGGGTCGTTACTAATAATACTACATGTTTATTTCTTGGAAATGCACATTGACAGTAAAGCATTGAGCTTGAGTTGAGATGCAGATAAAATTAACTTTTAACAACAACCTAAGATTTATAGGGAACATTTTTTATTTTCTATTATATTCTACTCTTAATGTACCATTGTTCTTCGATGGTCTCATACTGAACTGACAGACAGCTTCATTGATTATAAAAGGAGTGCTCTTTACTTACTTTCTGTGTAATTCTTTGCAATTTAAAGTCATTTTTTCATGAGACTGTGACTTTTCCTACTTCATACTTAAGTACAAAGAGTGTCAAACTTTGATAATTTATTTCTTAATGATTTGATATTTTATAATAGGGATCAATTTAAAAGCAAAACGTGATAAATCAATAAAAAAAAAAACTTTATTAGGGAGTCGAAATGGCTAATAAGCCAATAAGTGCTACTGGCACTTCTTTTTTATAAAAATAAAATAAAAGTGTTTGTTTGCCACGTGTTCGTTTTCCTACATCTTGAAACTTTTAGTTTTACAAATGGGGACAATCTATTATTGATGAACAAATAATGTTTTTGGTAATCACATTAAAAATAACATTTAAACTGGATACTATTTAGAGCTTTGAATGAAGTGCTGGAAAAAGTGTGAAGCACAATAAAGTCCTTGAAAAGTGCTTGAATTTCTGTCTCAAAAGGTTGTACGAACCCTGAAATGAATAATGTAAAAGCATTCGCCTATTCCTGCCACGATACCATGGTTACAGTTAGCGTTACTACATTAAATCCATGGTGAGAGTTGGTGATTTGTAGACTGAAAAGCCTGGTTTGTGCTTTTTGATCTGATATCTGTGTGGTTTATAAGAGAATTCTGCGCTGAATTTGAATGCCTCTCACTAGATCTTGATGCGATTTTATTAATACTGCAGTGAATTCCAATGTTTTCTCACCGGATCTTTCAGCACTGTGTAGACACTATGGCTGTAATCAACCAAAGAAAATCTTGGTCGACAGAAGGCCTGAAATTTTCGACTAAAAATTATGTAAAAAAAACAAAAACTTTCAATTAATTAGCTGCGCACTGCGCAGTACTTGGTAGCCTTGTCCGCCTAAATGCATTATAAATAAACATAAAAAACTAGTAGGCTATTTGCAGTATATTAAATCGTTTTTGACCAAATCATTTTGCACTGAAATCAGTCTGACACACGAGTCTGTCGGCTCTGACAGCGTTGCATCACGTGCACCTGCGCAATATCATAGCCTATGATTTCCGAAAATAGTACTATGTTGTCAACTAGTGATATCATCACAAGAACTTTTGAGGAATATGCAACATAATTTAGACAATTGTTTTTGTCATATGTATTATAACAACTGACAGACACTATCATTTCAGCCGCTCTGTGCAGCTCGCACAGGCCGCTGAACATAGGAGCTCAACTTCGCGGCTGAGACACGAATAGACTATTAACTTTTAAAAAAATACTGCCGATGTCTTTGTTGACATGGTAGAAGAGGACTGACTGACTATGAATTAAACGCTCTCACAATTAAATAAATAATATTCAGCAAACCTTCTAGTAGCCTACTTTCTTCAATCTGTCGCTCTTCTCCGGTGGGTTGGGCTAATCCAAAAGAAGTGAAAACAAGGGGGGTATTCTGAAGACAGACTGATACCTGTGAAACAGCGGTGCTCTGAAAACACCCCCATTAGCAATTAGTGCTTTCCACCTGATGAAATGAACGCGGCAAAAAATCGACCAATCAGAATTTTGGTCGAGCCAGAACGTATCGACCAAATAATCAACTAATCGACTGGGAGAATACAGCCCTAGTAGACACGGTGTCGCGTGATCGAGAACGACTCGAAAACCTGTTCTGAGCTCGCACTGGATTGTCGATTATTGTTCTGAACTGATTAACGGTCCGTGCTGTGCAGCTCAAATTAAAAGTGCGGTTTCGTTGCGTTTTCATTTGCCGTTTGATTTTTCTCACATGCAACAGAAATGGCAGCTCTTATCAGTTGGGCAAAGTCGCACCGACAGGAAAAGGGGTTGCAAAATGCGACCATTTGATCTAGTCTGGAGCCCTGATATAGCTACCTATTTTACCTTTTTGTGTTCATATCTGACTTGAGCTCAAGTTTCACATTAAGTGTGAGTAGCCTACTACTTTAAATATAATATCCAGTTTTAATATGCCATTTGAAGCAAAGCATGTTTGTGCAATTTTGTTATTTTAATGCTTGGTGGTGTGCCGTGGGATTTTTTACTTATTAAACTGTTCACTTGGCAAACACTGGTTTAGATTAATCAAGTATCTTCTTTCATTGATGCTACATTTATGCATTGACTGAATCCAAATCAAAAAATATTTAGACCTCCTTTACTATTCAAATTTAAAACATTGTAAGCGCCTAATAGGGCCGTCTGATCTGTAATGCTTATTCAGCTAATTTATACTTTAAAGTTCTTAAGGAAACATAACAGGTACCTTCTTCTCATCTGTGAGATCCAAAGACTCCAGCTTGGTCCCTTGGTGGGCAGCGTAGATCTCTAACAGGTTGTCAAAGTTGGTGGTGAGGACCAGAGCACCGCTCTCCATCAACTGCAGCACAGAGCGGAGGAGATGCTTCCCAACGTTCTCCATCTTACACTCCAGGTCATCAAACACCTCGTAGAGGCAGTCCTTAAAAAAGGTGGAGCGTACATTTCCCGTCCGCTACAGAAAACACAAGAGGTGAAAAAGAAATCTGAGATGTTTGGAAAAACAAAACAACTTCAGGTCTATTTAAATGACTCTTTTTGGAGTGTACGACAACGTTACATAGCCTGCTTTTAGAAGGGAATATAAACATTATCATCTTTGAGGGACACAATACAAGAAACCAAGTACTTAATTAATATATTTAAGCTAAAATTGTAGGCAATTAAATTAGCTTGATTTATACATTATCTGGGGAATCTCAAAAGAAACAGAAGTACTTCAGTCATTACAGTGACTTCCATTTCAGTCAGTAAAGTGTTAATTAGACACTGTACATGATTTGATTTCAAACACTGGAAAGTATGAGAGATTGTGTAGAGAGCGCTGAGAATAGAGTAGTTCTGACAGCAGTGCCCTTGTCCTGGTCATACTCAATCTCATTACACTGAGCTGAATTCATTCTCTGAGCTTGGCCGAGGCACATGGAAAAGCAGAGAGAGAGAGAGGCTGCTATGAATAGCTTGCAGAATCCACTTTCTCAGGAAGAAGGCTAATTATCAGCACCTCCACACCTGCTGTGAACTAATGCCTCTGATCTTAGAGGTGTAGGTGTCTTTTAACTGTTTACACCTGGTATTAAAATCCGTCTCGGTTGTCTGATCACATTTGGTCAGTGCTAAACAGATGTAAACCACGCAAACGAGATTTAAAGGGCCTAAGACTATTTAAATGTACACGTTATGAATTAAAAACGTGCATGTAATGTCTTTTTACTTGCGTGTTCTGTGAAGAGTTGCCTATGACTTCACTTGTTGTGTTGACAAAATGAGACGTTACGCATCAAAGTTTCAGTGGGAAAAAATGAATGAAAATGTTGTAAAAGGAGGGTAGAGACATACACACGGCAGGATGACTGAAAATAAGTGTTGTAAAAGTGTAAATGCCAGTTTATTCTTGTTACACCTTAAAAAAACTAAAAAAACACGTGGCAGCGGTTTAAAGTCTATAGTCAGTGTAGTGCATATTTCATTATTGACAGGAATGAAAATGAGGCTGATGGATAGAAGTAAAGTGTGTTCAGTGGATTGTACCTGTTGTTTAAAAACATACAGATTGTTCATTTGATGAAACATCTTTCCAAAAAACTTTCAGCAGACAAAAAGCTTTGAAAGTTTTTAGAATGACATGTGATCTAGAATACAGCACATGACATTATTAAGACTGTAAATCTATCCCTCACAGCCTTGTTTCATTCATGTAAAATTCAATGTTATCTATTGATTTATTTGTCTGGAGCCCTGATTTAGGTAGTCAGTGAAAAATAACAGCATTGAGCAACAAGCACTGAGAAAGTAGATGAACAATCATATTTGGAAGGTTTTGGACTTTTTTGTGCTTATCAGCACATGCAGTAACTCGATAGCGTCTGAACCATGACTTTCATGCTCAAACATGTTAATGTTTATTTTTGACTGGCATCCTCCGACTTGCAGCGAGCATTACAAAGCATGCCTAACTAAAGAAATATATAACGCAAAAGCTGACTGGATTATTGTCTAGCAGTGGCCTGTTGTTCTTGAGGTGTGAATCCTGGATGTATGTTCAGATTAGCCTAATTTTCTGCGCTGAACTCCAACAGTTCATTTGATTCACTAGGATCTGCTCTGCTCACTTAAGGCTCAAAACTCACAAGTAGGTTAAACCATTAAAAGGCCTGTGGAGATTTGAGACCTTAAAGTTTGGGTAGGCGATGTTTTACATAAACACTTTTTGTTAAACTGGTTGAAACTCTCTTCACACCCTGATCCACATCTTCTGTGGAAGTCTCAGGACCCAAAAAAGTTTTCGTCCAATCATTGCATTCGGTCCCAATGCAATGATAGGATGTCCTACCTACCAGTCAACATACAGTATATTTCCATACATCCGCACACCCTGCTCACGCAGACATCACACGTCATCAGAGTGTTCTGTAAGGCTACGCAGAGTTGTAGACACAGTCACCGGGCGGCGTACAGTTCCTCCTGAACCAAAACACTGAGCTTATGCTACGTTCACACCATGTCATAACCGTAATTATGAGATAGAGCTGCACCGATCGACCGGCCAGGGATCAGAATCGGCTGGTTTTCCGCTTGATCGGCCCGGACCAGTGAACGGTCGGTCAGTCTCACATCGGCACAGGCAAACGACGGCGAAGTGACACACATCTGCCCCCTCTAACTCACTCGTCTCATACGCTCCGGTTAAATAGTGCTTGTATTTTGCCCCTAATTTTAGTCTTTCCCGCAGGTTACACACTCACACCACTGATCTATATATAAGTGGAGCGCACAACCCGGCTCTCAGTCTCAAACAGCTTGTGCTGCGTTTAAACAGTCAAATACACACCAAATTTCAAGTATTCAGTTAAACACAATCAGTTTTGGAACGTAAATAATAGCTGTGAAGACTCGGATTTATACGAATGAGCTCTGCAAGTTGTTTAAGTTCATTATTATTGTAATGTTATGTTCTTTGAGACGAGGTAATTTAACGTAGTCTCTCGTGAGGCTTTGCAGACTTTGCTCTGGCTGTGTGCGTTCATGTGTTTTGGAGGAGGTGTGGCTTTGGAGACGCTCTGAAAGGGAGGGTGGGATCTTATGCTTTCAAAGCTAGCTCGCTATTGCTAGCCTCTCTGAAATTACTTACCCTAGCTTGGAAATATACTGGGATGGTGAAAGACTGTAGGGCTGATGTTTTTCTAGGAGAGTTGTTTTTGTTGATGTGGATTGTTCAGCTACAACCATTCCAAGCGATGAAACACCAACATTGGAATTGAAATTCATCACCTAACTCCCTTTCACAGGCCTAATGCCATCTAAATCCTCTAGCCACATTGGTGGGTTTGGATGCAATTGATATAAGAGCTTGACAGTGAAAAACAGGGATAAATCACTGTGCGCTGTTTTGACAGGTTGACAAAAACAACAACACAGGTGGCACGTGGCTCTACACCTCATTCTAGCCAGAGAGAAAGGAACAGACTAACGATGGACAAATTCAAAGTTGTGCTCTTTCACGCACTTCCTGGCATTGTGCTCATGATCAGAGCTCAACCGTAAGGATTTTTTCTTACCCTGCCAACATTTTCACTAACCCCACCACCACCACCAAAAAAAAAAAAATTAAACATGTTTGTTTCCCTCAGGAAATTTTAAGTGTTTCTTTACAAACTTACTACTAATTTATGGTATAAGCCATAGGATTTTAAGGCTGGTTTAACAATATAGTCAATTTTAATCGATCTTCATTTTGATGAACTCATATTGATTTTTAAATCCCTAGACAGATTTTTCTATCTATGCTGTTTTCTGTTGTGTTATTTGTAGTGCGCCGGCCATTCAATAATCGTAATGAGCATGGTGCTTTGTAACTTTGGATTAGAAAAAAGTCTCAGCTTTCAAATTGTCAATTTTATCAAGAAATTGAAACAAACAAAAAATTGTGCCATTTAATGTGGCGTGACAGATCGCTGTGAACCGTCATCTCTTCCTCTTTACTATTAGTTATTCCTTGTTCATAAAATAAACATGAATAAACATAAGAAGGTATATTGAAAGAAACAGTACAACTTGTTGAAATGTATCATGTCTCATGTAATTACTCAATCAGATTTTCTCCCACGGAAAGACGTCAATAAAATGGCTTGTAAACAATGTCATGTAATGTTACATTTACCTCAGGAAAGCCATTTAATGTTTACAGCTCGTATATTATATAATCAAATGCAGACATTTAAATTAAACTAAGTTTTTATTTGGGTGCTTTATATTTCTAAAAATAAATACCAATTCAATTTGGACTGTTGTTAATTTTAACCTGTAATATTAAAGGGTACTACCTATTATGCAAAATTCACTTTTACATGGTGTTTGAACATAAATGTGTGTTGGTTGTGTGTGTACAAAACCACCCTATAATGGTAAAGATTAGGGGTGGCACTGTTCACAAAACCCACGGTTCGGTTCGTATCACGGTTTTAGGGTCACGGTTTTAGGTTCTGTACGGTTCGTGTTGTTATTTTTTCTTTTAATCTTTAACACTCCAAAAATTTACTTCAGCATATGATATATAGCTTAAATATCTAATTATTTATTTATTTATTTCATAAATGGGGCGTGTTTGCAAAACGCAGCTTCTCATTTCCCATTCCGAAGTAATATAGTGAGCGGTCACCGTGAGGAAACTTTCAGTGGCCCTGGAGGTCCATCCATCTGTAGTGAGAGCTACGTGGGCTGTGTCGGACAGTTCTTTGTCAATTTCTCCTCGTGTCTCGTCATCATAGGCGTAATTTGCGGGTGGGACATGTCCCCACCACTTTTTGCCAGGGTCGATATTGTCCCCACCACTTTTGAAACATCTCGCGGCACGGAAGTACCAATACAAATAAAAACTCCAAAGTATGTTTCGTTCGTTTGTTAAATAAGAAGCAATCTAGCGCTGAAATGTGTTTTTTTTTAATCAAGTGATCAAAGTGCTCGTTGCCGCTGCGATCAGTGGCGCTGATACAGTGTTCTCTTGTGGCTCGCGCACACGCCGTACAGTCTTCACTCGGACGCGCGCTTCAATCCATTGAGGAGACTCTCTATTCGTTACGGTGAAATCACAAAACAAAATTCACACAAATCTGTCCCTGCTTGATATACAACCACTGATAAACAATTGGTTTTGATGAAAAAGAAAAAAATATATATATATACGAGTTAGAACTCAGAACCTATGACACGCTTGGCATAGTTCTGCCACTGGACCATTAAAGTACATACGTGAAATAGTCGATCTATGTATTTATTCACGTGAAAAAACAACATATAGTGGAGTAGATGTCATTAAATGTGTAAGTAAACCCAGTGTACTATTTAAATCGATTGCTGGACATCGTAATGTTATTCTACATACATCTGATTTATGATTTAGCACAGGCACGAGGTGCGTGCGACGCACACACGCTCCGAACCGAGACAAGCGAACCGAACGGTTCGGATGTTTTTTCATGTACCGTGCCACCCCTAGTAAAGATCCAACCACTTCTATTTTTATATTCCCCAATAATCATAAACTGTGTGTGTTAATGTATGTGTGAATGGCCCTGAATGGGAGAAAAAAAAATGTCTAGGGCATTTACATAGAAAATACTGGTAATGCAGAACACTTAAATGCAATAGCGAGTTCTATGGAAAGGCTTCATCCTGTTTCTCCTGTTTCGTTGTTTTATTGCCAGAGTATCCGCAGCACGAGCTGTAAAGGCACAGCCCTCTTCTGTAAAGGGAGGTGGGGAGCAGTGGCTCCTTTACATTTAAAGACACACACACAAAAACAGTGTGTTTTTGCTTCTAACTAAAAAGGGGCATTTTGGGCATAGTATAATACATAATTTGTGGGGTATTTTGATCTGAAACTTTACAGATTCTCAGAGACAATCTGAAGACACTTAAGACATATGAAATCTTGTAAAAAGGGGCAACAGACAGGGTTCTTTATATAGTTTACAGCTTTCGTAGAGAGACTGCTTTCGTTAAGTAATACTAAAACGTACTGTATGGCCAATATAATATATCCAAAAATATTGACAATGGATTTGAATCTGAATCGAATCAAATAAAGAGCTTGTGAATCTAAATCAAATTGATTTGGGAAATCTGTGTCATTAAAATAAGCACTAATAAAATCTCTATTAATTAACACCCCTAGATCTACTCCAGCATATTGTACAGTAGCTCAAAAAAAAAAAAAGTGTATAACACTAGCAACTGCAAGGTTATGGGTTTGATTCCCAGAGAATGCAAAAACTGATCAAGTGAATGAAACATGAGTTGCTTTAGCCAAATGCATGCATGTAAGTGTACTATCAACACTTCAAACTTAAAAACTTAAGATTAACTCTTTATTTAACATGTATAAGAAAAACCTATGAAATTTTCTTACCGGTGAAAGTTTCTGAATAAGGTCATGAGCAACGTGCACCAGGTTCTTGTCCTCTTGCAGACTTTTCTGGAAGCGGCGGCTCTCTTCCTCCTCTAGCAGATCAAAGTCATTGGCAGCATCTAGCAGCGCCTGGATCAGACCTTTCCAGGAGCGCAGCGCGGGCACCTGAGGAGCTACAGCTGAACTCACCCCCGTGCCGATCACCAGCACCAGCTCAGGGGCACGTTTGGTCTTCAGGCTGGGCAACAGCTTCCTATAGTCAGCAGAGATGGAGGAAATGTAGTCAGGTCAGAGGAGACATGCATATGGATGAAACTACACTGCAGAGCTGTATACAAATGCACAGCTTAAACTGACTTCCGACTTTTTTTAAACAGTCAGTAAAAAGAGGTCTATCAAACTCATGAGACATTTTGTAATGTTTGTGGACTATTGTACGTTCAGCTGTCACTCAGAAGGGACTATTTAATTTGGGTTTTTCTTGTGGGTTTGTTGTTACTGATAAACTTATATAAACCATAAAATAAAGAAAAAAACATTTGTTAAATCATTTTTACTTGCGTAATAAGAGTTGAAAGTTTGAGCTTGATGAGTACAGTTAATTCATGTAAAAATGAAAATTAAATAATTGGAGAAAATCATGCATTGATAGGGTTGCACTCAATGTACAGTATGAGTCAACTGTTGTATAATTTTAATCTGCATAGTGATACAGTCAAGATCTCTGAAGTGCGGGGGGGATACATATTTTTGATATTTAAGAGCGAACTAGATACTAGTTTATCTCCTCACAGTCACAACAACATCTTTCAAAATCTGTCTCATGCAATACTCTAGTGAACGGGATTTCACCAAGTAAAACATGTTCTTGGATCAACATCCTTGTTGATCCTGGAACAACATTCCAATCAACCAATCAGATTTGAGGGATAGGTTTACAGTTAATCTCAAGTTTAGGCTTACAACAAGGGTTAGGGGCTTCTACATCATTCTTTTTCACATATAATTTCCTTATGATATTAGGGATAACTTATGGGTAGGGATACTGGGATACTACCCTACTGCTGATTAGCTACAAGTGTGTTGTGCTGCTTGGTCCAATTCACTTTCAACAGTGTTTCTCAGAAATCGCTCACAGCACCTTTAACTAATGAAAACTTATTAAGTGTTACCGGATATAAAAATAATAATAAAAAAACGCCTGGGTGATATCATCCTTACCAGGAAGTTCTTTGTAAAAACATGTTTGTCAGAACAGATGAACAAACAGGGGCTGATTGCAATGAATGAATAATATTTGGCACGCCTTAGGAATGTGCTGGCAGCAAAGCAATACATGAACATCTGTTTTCATACCTAGCCTTCTTAGCCACTGTGTCGCCATCCTCAGAGTCGGGGGAAGGACGCTTCTCTGTCTTCACTGTAACAACAGAGGCCATTCGACTCCTACAAAAAAATGTGTTGATCCAAGATAGGTAGATAGATAGATAGATAGATAGATAGATAGATAGATAGATAGATAGATAGATAGATAGATAGATAGATAGATAGACCAACATCAAGTGTTCAATTAGGTTAACAGAGCTTAACAGAGCTTAATTGTTTTAATTGTCCTTGACATTGAAAAAGATTTATTCTCTTCTAGCTAGACGAGAGGAACCAATGTCAGAGTATTTACACGCTCATGATGTGAGGAACAAGACTGAAGATGCTGCAGTTCTTTGTTGTGCTCACTTCACTCAGGGGCCAGCAGCTGATGGTCAGTCAACACACAGCTCTGTTCTTTCTGTTTTCTCTTTGCTTTTCTTTCATATTCATGTCAGGCAGATTCGACTGCACATGAAAAGCCTAGAAAATCAATCATAACCTACAACAGCAAACTCTGGCCAAAAACCCAAGACAGCCTCTATGAGCTAGCAAGCTAACGTTAACAGGCTAGCTACATGTGTGATTTATTTCAGCGCGTAAAAATCGAATTATTAAGTTATAATAACTGATCTTTTTATTACATATTTGACACCAGGACGTTTAAAAAAGGGAGACGTTTAACGTTAAGTGTCTTCAACTAAACGTTCAGTCACCTGTTGCTTTTGTTCCATATGTGATACACAGTACAGATTTAGCATGCAGGCTAAGATTACACACTTTTCTATATATGGGTATTATTTAATATTCAAACTATTTAAGAAAGTACATCCATTAAGTTGAGGAAAGACAAGATAACTGAAAAGGAAAGATTTACCAATCCGACACACAAGTAACGTTAACGTTTAAGACCAAAATAAAAATAAAAACCTAACAACATAAGTAACGTTAGCATACTGAAACAAAGAGCATGTCATAAAATGTTGCAAACACTACTTACCGAGGTGAACAGAGAAAAGCAGGATACGAGTACTTAATCTTAAATTTTCTCGACGCGTTTACTGATGATAAAACAAAACACTAAGGACAAACTATCTTATCTATCTATCGAACAAACGTTAAGTGGCTTTCTATATAGATCTCAACGCCAGTAGGGTATCAGTGCCAGTCAGCCTTCAGAGACAAAAACACTAAAGGCCTCAAAAAAACAAAATTCAGGTCAGCCTTCAAGCGAAGTACCTGTCAGAGTCTCTTCCTCTGCGGATCCTCGCGTTCACATTCACAAGCTGAGCTTTACATGTGATGCGCGTGCCCCCGAGCGCGTGCGTGTGTCTGCGCCTGGGATGCGAGTGAAGGTTTAATCCTGTCACACACGTCATCACTCACACAGGCAGGCAGCGTCTCCAAAACAGGGTTATTATAGTTAACTAAAACCATAAAACATTTTTATTTATTTTTTTACTTTCGTAACATGAAATAAAATAAACTTTACCTTAAATATAAACTTATTTTATTTCAGCTACTTGCCAAGGCAACATTTCTCATTTCCATTTAGTTACCTAAAACAGAAATAAATAAAAAATATAGAATTATTTTTTCAAAAACGAATAAGAATGACAAAACGCACAACAAAATTACTAAAACTTTAACTAAAATTTAAATGAAAACAGAATTTTTTTTAATAATTATAACTAATTAAAAACATACTATATAATAGTATCTCAGTGATACTAAAATAACTGTGCTCCAAACCTAGTCTATTAAATTAGCAGTTTTCAAAAAGCTAATTACTCTTTTTGGGGGGCATTTTAGACACATTAAATGTTCAGATTTCACATTTTTGGACAGACTCTCGGAATGAATAACGACATTTTTCTTAATCGTAAGTCTGCATCTAAATAATTTTCATCAGATATGATATTAGTTCTACCTATGGGATATGCAAAATAGTGTATTGCATGTCAGAAACAGCATTCAAGTCATTTAAAAAAAATATGGTCACACTATATTTTAATGCAGTTGTTACAGTGTAATTACACAAAAGTATTATTAACAACGTACATACTGGGTTAAGGATTACAGTAAAGTTTATGTAAAATATGTAAGAACACTGTAAAATTAGTGTTACCATATCAACTGTTACTCACATCAACTATGTGAGCCGTTAATGTCAATTGCGTGTGTGTGTGTGTATTCTCACTATTAACTAGCTGCTTATTAGCACACATATGACTTGAATATTGGCTGTTTTATTAGTACTTATAAAGCACATGCTCTTGAGATGCCATTTTGCTGGAGCTGTCAAGGTAGCCTACTATGCCAGCGACGTCACGGACCGTTGAAGCTCAAGATGGCTGCGCCCTAGTAACAAAACAACAAACTAACATCACTGTTTCCCCCCTTGTAACGACTTAAGCATTTTTAAGTCTCCTACCACAAATAACAATGATAACACATGTGTTATATCACCTTTACTTCCTATTTCGTTTCAGTTCCCCCTTAATGCCTTATTCTGCATGACCATATTCTATATCCCTTAATCCTACTCTATACCTAAACTTAACAACTACCTTACTTACTATTAATAAGCAGTCATTAGAAGTTTATTGAGGCAAAAGTCATAGTTAATAGTTAGTTAATAGCGAGAATTGGACCCTAAACTAAAGTGTGACCATATATACGTATACATATATATATATATATATACATATATAAAAAATACACACACAAACACAGTTGACAGTAATGGGTCACATAGTTGATGTGAGTAACATTGTTGATCAGACACATTATTGACTACATGAAAAAATTCTTAAAAGGACATAAACGTAGCTTTCTACCTTGACTCTTCAGGTGTCTGGTCAAATTCAGGGCTGTCTGCTGAAGTAATTATGTTTTCTAGCATTTGCTTTTTTTGTCTTCTTCTCTGTTGGGCTTTTCTCCATTTGTCTCTTTTGCTTTGTTTCTCGCTCTCACTCAACTCTGCGATTGGTTTCACATTTCCTAGTCTTATCAGTCTGTACCATGCCTCTCTCTGCTTTTCTAAATATTGGGCCCTTCTTGAGGGATCAGCATCCCGCCGAGCCCGGTATCTTCGCTGTTTCTCTGCTGCCGACATCTGTCAAAACCATGGAAATTATGGATTGTTACATAGTAATGGATCATGTATAATGTGAAGACATTAGCATTGATAATATTAATACGAAATGTTTCTTGAGCACCAAATCAATTAGAATGATTTATTATGTGACACTGAAGACTTGAGTTATGATTCAAAAAATGTATCACAGAAATACAAAAAAATATATATACTAAATTATTTCAAAAACATTAAAAAAAAAAAGTTTACTGACCCCAAAATTTTGAACAGTATATTGTTAGTTATACTGTTTTGAACTATGACAAGTACAGTTATATATAAACTATAACTTAAAAATAGGGTTAACTATAAATATATATAGTGAATCATGTCTATGACTAACATGAGCAACATTGATGTTTCTTAGTAACATAGTTGACGGGTAACATAGTTGACATTCTTGTCTTATTTGGTCACCCACACATTGTTTTTTATTATTATTATATTTTGCACTCTCATTAAATGCACTATTATCAGAGAAATGTTGAAGAAAATCAGAGTCCACTCACCGGTGTGTTTTTAAAATGTCAGCCAATGCAATCATGTGATGCAGGTCACATGGTTTTGGGACAAACTATTGCTCAGTTCCACGGGGGTGATCTATTAGTAATTTGACAACAGCAAAGTGACATATTTAATAATTTTAATGATAGAAATATTATTCCTATTGGATACTTATTTATTGGGTACAACTGAATTACTATAAAATAATGCAGATATTAATCATTCGCATTGTGCATTTTGAATCCCAACCGGTTTGAAAATGCAACATATTACATAGGAACATCATGGTAATTTCCTGTTAAATTAAACATTGGATCCTGAAAGTGCCTGATGTTCTGCTCTATTGGTGAAAATCTGATATGGTTACAAAATTATTATAATTATAAAAGGTCACAATATTTATAATATAATATAATCAATTCTAGCATTTGCAAACATGCAGCTCAATGGCAGATGGCTGTAAAGTTTTTAAGTTGCTCTTTTTATAGCAGTTCAGTCTCAGTGAAAGTAGGATATGTTCCCATTCAAATGCTGCCTACCATAATAAAGTTAATGGGTTAATGGCAAGGCTTGCTCTATTTTGGACAGGTCATGATGTGCCTGTGGTTAATGAAGCGTCAAGTTTTTTTATAGCCTCTTGCGTAGAGACACAAGAGCATCCTTATTTTCAGTACTTTCTTCCTCTAGTGTTCTCTCTTTTCACCCACTGGTCAAGTATTTGATTGCTTTTCACTGACTGCACATGAAAGTCTACATAATGTTGATTAAACAGGTACCTGTAGTTAGAGGGTTATTTGTGAGCAGACAAAACAAAGGCCCATAAAGTAGTGATTACCGGGCCTGAGCAGATGCAAAAGTGATGGTCTTAGAAATGCTGTTTTCATTTATAGGGTATTTGAAGGCAACATGGTTATATTACTTATTTTTTACTTCTGACACCTACAGAACATTTTGTAACACTGTATTTTAGAGATTTTATTCCATCAACAAATCTTGATAAATTATGTTGCCATACCCACATGGTCATTTTTTGGGTGATGCTGAAGTGATCAATCACAAACCGAGGAGAGGCCTTACACGGCATGTCCAGGTCTGATATTTCAGAAGTATCTGTTAGGATATTACTTTGGTTAAGATTTACATTTTTTAATAAACATAGAGCCATTTGATTCACACAAAGTTCTTTGAAAAATATTTCTAGCAAATTTCAGATCAGTTTAACATTCAGTAAATACAGGCACTCAAAAATCATATCTATATATATATTCAATCATCAATCTATATTTACTGGATAAAGTGAAGGCACTGTGCTTGCTCCTTTTCAGCTCAGTAAAAACATTACTTGCAAAACATGTCCAAACTCACATTTCAGCACGAAATCAAAAGAAAACAAATATATATATATATATATATATATATATATTTTTTTTTTCATTTAAATTATATTTTCTCCCTTTTTTTGCTTTATGGTCATGAAAACTGAGGGGGAAATCATCATAAGTATAACGTCATACTAGAAAAAACGTCTTAAAATGGTCTTAAACACAGGCTTAATTTTCATAATATCAATTTTCTTTTTTGGTTTTAGGACAAAATGTTTCTGAACATCTGATATGTAGTTGCTTTGATCTCTTTTCAAATCAGCTGAATCTATATAACTTAGAAAAGGCTGTGTCTTATGGTATATTTTGAGCATGACAAGTTCAACACAAGAAAGACTTTGGGTATCTAGGCCGGATGGTGCACAGTTTCTCTCTCTAAACTGAGATTGAACCTTCCCTAAAGTTGGTCTTTCCGATCAGAACGTTTAGCAGAGTTGCCTTTCCCTCTCTGCACTCCTTCTGCGCCTTTTTAATGATGTCGTCAAGCTGCGACTCATCCTCTCGGCCAATCAGGTAACCTTTTCCGCCATAACCATCAGCTACAATGTGATAATCTGCAAGGAAGAGAAGAAATGGAACAGCATGTGACGCAACACACCACCATGACTGATCGATATACAATATATTCCCTTGGAAATTAGCTAGATAATTAGATTAAAAAAAAATTGTGGATCACAAGATGTACTGGCGATTTAAAACACTGACATGTGCAGTGAACAACAATTTAATGATTGCGCCTCACCTGTAAAGGCAAGACCACAGGCCACGTTGCTGCCCAGCATAGGCACTTGTTCTCTGGAGATCTGACTCCAGCACGCATCATTTCCTACCAGAGCGATCACTGGGGTCTGACATGAGATGACAAGGTAGTCATTACAAGCTAATTGACAGCATACATTTTAACAGAATATATTCAAGTAGGTTAAAACAAATTAAGTATTGTTGGTAGTTGTGAGCTTACAATGGAGGTCTATGAGGCAAGTGAACAACATGCCACGAATGCTTTTGAAACTTAAAAAATTTACAATTAACACCTAGATTTAAAGGGATAGTTCCCCCCAAAATGAGGGTTCTGTCATCATTTACTCACCCTCATGTCGTTTTAAACCCATAAGCCCTTCTTTGTAACATGTCGTTTTAAACCCATAAGCCTATCTTCGTAAAACAAATCTTATGATTTTTTTCCCTCCATTAAAAGTCCACGCAACAAAAATGTGCAAGCTTCAAAAAGTTGTTAATGACATTGTAAACATAATCCATGACTCGATCAGTTTAATCCAAGTCTTCTGAAGAGAAACAATCACTTTATATGATGGACAGATTTAATTTAAGGCTTTTATTCACATAAACTTTGATCATGAGAGCTTCCACATGATCCAGTGAGGTTTGTTCTCACGCATCAAGCAAGTGCTGCTGAGCCGCTGCTGAGCTTCCCTGATCAATGTTTATACATGTATAAAAAAAAAAATCATAATTAAATATCAACTAAATAAAATCTGTTCATTATATAAAGCAAAATGTCTTTTCAGAAGACTTAGATTAAACCGCTCGATTCACATGGGTTTATTTTATGATCTCTTTATGAATGTTTTGAAGCATCAAACTTTTGCTAGAATAGACATTCAATGGCGGGACAGAAATCTCTTCATTAAAAATATCTTCTTTTGTTTTTCAAAGAGGAACGAAGGTTTTATGGGTTTGGAACGGCATGAGTGTATACTTTTGGGTGAACTTAGAGAAATGTTTTGCATTTTTACAAAACATACATTTGAATACATTCAGATCTTGATGCTGTAAAATTTACAATCAGTGTTGTAAGGGCTTGTTTGTTACCTTGTGGCGTGTGAAGGTATCAAATTCAGCCACGCTGTATCCGAGAGAACCATCGCCGTAAACGATCCATACCTGTAAACAAAATATTGGTTATGTTTACATGCACAATTATAATGTGACTAAAGCTGCATTGTGATTCAACTGTAGATCTGAGAAAAACACATTTAACAAGAAAAAAAAAAATTTGCTTTTAAGTTAACTTTAAGATCTTACCTCGGACTCAGGTCGACAAAGTTTCGCTCCCAACGCAAACCCTCCTCCAACACCCAGAGTCCCAAAAGCCCCTGGTGCAAAGACAAGCCACAAGTCATGATGAACACAAAGACTATGAGTGCATTTGTCAGGTTTGAAAAAAAAATAGAGGTGGAGATTATTATGGAATTGGATTTGTGCCAAAAAAGAGCTTTTCATGGAATTGACACAAATACACAATGAGGAAAGAAGACAAACTTAAAACAATTAACTCAATGGCAGCATTAAATAAATAAACAGCATTCTTTATTCACAATTTTCCACAAAACAATGGATTATAAATTAAACACTATAGACCTTATGCGCCAGAGAAACAAGGGCGCCGCCATCTTTGGAATATTGTCTTTTAACTTCCGTTTTGCGGTCGCTCTGTATATTTATATGGCATTTCTGTCCAGGAGTAATTAGCTTTTTAAGTGGATTTACTTAAAGGTGCATTGCGCGAGAGTCTGAGTTTTCGCAGAACTACGCCCCCTCTGGCGGCAAGCGAAACTGCAACCAGAGGTGTGCACGCTCATGGACCACACGCACACTTGCACGAGCTCGAGCTGGTCATAACCCAAGGAGCATCAGCCGCACAAATCTTTTGTTTACAATCATAATGTCTTCAGAGGTAATAAAGTTTTAATTCTGCAAGTAATTTAAAATATGTGAAAGGAAAGGCAATTGAGTAAATAACACACTTATGTGTGAGGGAAAAAATGGGGGTAGTAGAAAACTTCGTTTTTTATTCCCATCTATCTCCATGTTGAACTGTGTTATGTGTTTACTGTATCCACTTATGACTATTATTATGGAAACACGTTCATGAACAATATAAGTTATAACTTTGTAAAAGCTCAAAATTGTAATCATGATACCATACCATACACAGTCGGTCAACAAAGTACACCCAAATGTCTCAAGGTAATAAACAATCAAGTGGCACTATGACGTTACCATAAAAGCCAAACAGGCTAATCCGCCGAAGATTTGCGGGGGTTTAGCCTGTTTTATTGATCAGCTAAGTAGCATTCCAATAGCAATACATCGTAATTAAGCAGTAATTTGCTCAAAATTTGTGTCTAAGTATCTAACTTATATATCAGCATTTTATATCACAATCATTCTGAACCTGATCACTGACAATGGTAAGTTAGTAAAACCTATTCCGATTGTACATTTATCTAGCTTACGCTAAAGCATTACACATTTTATGGATCGTCATTTATTGTCATTATTGGCCGTATCAGACATTAGAGAATGGGATATATCTTACCTTTTTATCAAGAAAAAAGCCAACTGAGGATCCCGTTTGAGCCCTAGAGCAGACCGGAGATCTCTCCATTTGTTGAAAGCCTTCCCTATGTTTACTCTCGTCTTACCCCGACGCCTGTCTGACTCCAATTTGGACCTTTTGGTTGCACTAGACAAAAGTTCTCTTTTTTTTTTTATCTTACGTGGAGTTTGCGTTGGTGTTTGAAATGAACTACAAGCCGGTCTCTTAGAATCCATTTTCTACGGAGAATGGCGGCGTCGGCGCATACACAAACCTGCCAGACATATGAGCGTGCCGTGAACGCGCATGACGTCACGCCCAGTCTCAGATTCCGACCCGAATCCCTCTTATTTATTTTACTGTACAGGATTATAGAGGCAATCGCAGTGATCAGAGAAGGGCTCAGTCAGCCCATCAGGCAATTGTTTAAGCATGTATGGGTTAGAAAACGGGTATTTTTAACATGAAAAGTTGCGCAATGCACCTTTAATGTAAAGTTAACGAAAGTTATCATGAGGACTGTAATGTTTAAAGCAGATGACTTAACAAATGTAAATCGACCGGGAAGATTTTAAAACGAGCCGTTCATTAATAAATACGCAAAACGCTGTGAAAATACAGACCGGAAGTCAAAAGACAATGAGCGCAGCGCTGAAAAGGGGTGGAGCTACATAAGGTCTATAGTCATCATCATAAAGTTTAAATGAAATTACTGCCTTATTTTTCATTTATATTTTCAAAGTTTTCGTTTACCAACTTTTCTTTCACCATGGCATAAACTTCGTGTAGGCTAGACAGCGCTCTACTCTCATTGGCTCTCATAGATTTGGATGGGCAGCTCCCTTGAAGTAGAGGCTTCAGTGACACAAATTTTGGAGAGTGACCTAAATGTGGTTCTCTGTGCTTTATACTTTCCTATATACTTCCTATATAATTTTTTTTATTTAGTAAAGCAATTCATAACGTCATAACTGCTGTTCTGGTTGGAAACATCTGAAGTTGCCTTTTCTAATTTACAAACTAGGAAAGTAATTTCTAGTTTGTAAATTAGAAAAAGGCAACTTTAGACGTTTCCAACCAGAACAGCAGTAATGACGTTATGAATTGCTTTACTTACAAGATTGACACTATTAGAAAGAAAATTATAACCATGATGCAACCGTCTACTTCAGTATCACATAAGACGTCATTGTAGACACCCTTGAGGAACAATTCTATTCATTTGTTGCTATAGATGACGAAAGAATTGTCTAAACTTGTTAAATCATCCAAATCAACAACATGTATGTTAAAATCTATACTGACTAAACTACTGAACGGGATGCTTTCAGATGTCATAGATCCTCTTCTTAATATTAATAATTCATCATTGTCATTAGGTACCAAAAACTTCGTTTTTAACTGTTATTAATGCAACTTGATCCTAGAGAATTATTCAATTAAATAAAAAATTAACATAGATTTGAACTCGGCTAACGTAGGAGCTGTTCTGACAGACAGTGGCAGATTATGCCACATCTTAGGGCCGGCTACAGCGAAAGCTCAACAAACAGGAGGTGATAGTTCCATAGTGATCTTGATGGGTTATAAGAAACAAGTAGATCGGTGAGATATTTAGGGACTAAATTATTAAGAGCTTTATAAACTAATAAAAGAATTTTGAAATCAATTCGGCAACGGACTGGCAACCAGTGCAAGGAGCATAAAATAGGTGTTATATGGTCGCGTTTGCAGGGTTTCGTAAGTAGATGGGCAGCTGCATTCTGAATCCGACGTACAGATAAAAGCGTTAATGACAGTTTCAAAACTTTGTCTGCTTAAAAACTGTTTAACTTTCACTAACCGGCAAAGATGGTAAAAACTAGCACTAACTAAAGCATTAATTTGTTGACTTAATTTAAGATTATTGTCTAGATAATTACAGACTTCAAATCTCAAATCTACCTCTCCTGTCAAAAATACTAGAAAAGGCAGTATTTTTACAACCAAGTTCCTTTTTAGAAAGAAATGGTTTCTGCAAGGATTTCCATTCGGGATTTAGACCGTATCACAGTACTGAGACAGCTTTTAATTAGAGTTAAAAATGATTTGCTCCTATCATCCGACCGTGGTTGTATCTCTCCATTAGTGTAACTGGATCTTAGTGCTGCATTTGATCCTATCTTTTGAATAGACTCGAAAATTACGTTGGCATTAGTGGAAATGAATAGGCATGGTTCAAATCATACTTATCTGACCGTTACCAAATTTTTAGCAGTAAATGAAGACGTATCATATCGATCACAAGATCAGTATGGAGTACCTCAAGGCTCAGTACTAGGACCGTTGTTTTTCACCCTGTACATGCTAACCTTGGGAGATATCATTAGGAAGCATGGCGTTAGTTTTCACTGTTACGCTGAAGATATTGAGCTCTATATTTTTCTTTGTGCCCTGACGAAACATAACAATTCACAAAATTAACAGAAAGCATAGTTAATATAAATTTGATCACCAGTAATTCCTACTACTTCATTAAAAAAAAAAAAAAAAGAAAAACCTGAGATTTTAATTATTGGACCAAAAACCTCTGCACATGATAATCTAGAATACTGTCTAACACTTGATGGATGTTTTGTCAAGTTTTCGTCGTCATTTAAGAACTTGGGTGTGCTCTTCGATACCAATCTTTCATTTGAAAGACACATTTTTAGCATCTGTAAAAACGCATTTTTCCATCTTAAAAATATATCTAAATTTCAGCATATGCTCTCAATGACAAATGCGGAAAAGTTAGTTCATGCTTTCATGACATCAAGGCTAGATTATTGTAATATTATACTGGGTGGTTCCCCTGCACGCTTAATAAACAAACTCCAGTTAATCCAAAATGCAGCAGCATCTAAAACTAGGAAGTATGACCATTTTAGCCCGGTTCTGTCAACACTGCATTTTAAAATCTTGCTGATTACTTACAAAGCACTAAATGGTTTAGCTCCTCAGTATTTGAGCGAGCTCTTAACACATTATAGTCCTTCACGTCTATTGCGATCTCAAAAATTCTGACCAGTTGACAATACCCAGAATATCAAAATCAACTGCAGGCGGTCGATCCTGTTCCTATTTAGCACCCTGGAACAGTCTTCCTAGCATTATTCGGGAAGCAGACACACTCTGTCAGTTTAAATCTAGACTAAAAACACATCTCTTTAACCTGGCATACACATAACACATTATCAATTTCTATAATTCACATCCATTAAAGGATTGTTAGGCTGTATAAATTAGGTCAACCGGAACCAGGAACACTTACTATAACACTTCCAAAAGAAGAATGGCATCTACGCTAATATTAGTCTGCCTGTCTCCCGAGGTTACCGTAGTCAGCTGGATCTGGTCCATATCCAGACACGACAACAACACAGCCCTAAATGTCAGCAGAGACTGTGTCTACTAGACAATCCCCTGTGAAGGCCTCGTCCACAGTTTGGGTGCCTTGCCACTGTCGCCTCTGGCTTGCTTAGTTGGGGACTCTTATTCAACAATATTATTGATCTGACTGTAAAGTACAGTATGTTCATCTAATCTTCTTTTATTTTAATGACAATTGTCAGGACCAAAGGACAAATGTCACTTCTCCATGCACTGAACTAATATCTGTGATTCTGAGTAAAATAACCTCCTAAAGAGATATTGATATAATTTTAATGTTTCAAATGGATAAAACCACTAAGTGTATGAAATGAAACTCAGAATTGATGCATTTAAAAAGCTTTAGTCAGCCTAAAGGGGTAGTCACACTACACTTTTCATCCCATTGACTTCCATTCATATGCATATGAATGCTGAAGACATTAACATAGGGATCCTCTGTGATGGCTCTGTCTCTAACCTGGGTCCAGCCAGCGGAGCGGGCCTCGTGGTCTCATGATATATGCAGCGCTGCCGACAAAATCACCCCCATCAGCCACGATGATGCTGTCCTCAGCCAAGAGCTCATCCACACGGTGCAAAACACTCAAAGGGTTCAAATGTCTCTCTGTCTTCTCATCTGCTTTCGCTCTGAGGACAAAACATCATTTAAGGGCATTAACATAAAACGTATGGATGGATAGCATCAAACATGCCAAAAGTATATGGTCACACCTTTTAATTAAAAGGAAGGATTACTGCAAATTGTTTTTAAATGTTTAACAGGTGTGTATGTGGTGTTTGGCTATGTTGTGTAGGTCTGCCTCTTTTCCACCAGAATGCCAAGCAAAGTGGAGCCCGTCGTGAACCACAGACTTGAAGATCGAACGGTGACGTAATGTGTCGTTTATGGCCTGGAAACCACAGTCTCCACAGTCAATGAATCTAAGCACCAGTACAACGGCTTGAATAAGATCACCTGTTTGTTTTCTCTTTGATGTCATCTCCCTCTTTCAGTTTCTGAGGCCATTCTTCTGGACATCTGTGTCCCTTCAGGGCTTTCGAGAGACGCAGGAGGAAGGAACCAGCATCGCCTGAATCAGTTGGGAAAGGAAACCTTGTCACGTAACACAAATATCAGTATATGTTATATATCTTTTAAGTTTCATTTTAGTGAATTGGTTCACTGATTAATTTAAGCCTCTGCTTTCTATCAAAATATTTAGTTAAATGCTGCTGATTATCACTGTTTTTATATAATGTAATGATATAAATTATGTGTCTAGGCATTTAATGTAAATGTATTAGCTTTTTTGTAACAAATCTGTTGATTGTAACTTTTTTTGTTGTATTTTAATATATACACTACCGTTTAAAAGTTTGGGGTTAGTACGATTTAAAAAAAAGAAAGAAATTAATACTTTTATTCAGCAAGGAAGCATTAAATTGATCAAAAGTGACAATAAAGACATTTACAATGTCTTAAAAGATGTCTATTTCTAAAAATGCTGTTCTTTTAAGGTATTTACCATATTTTATGATAAAATAAATGCAGCCTTAAGAGCATAAGAGACTTTCAAAAACATTCAAATATCTTTGAAAGGTAGTGTATAATAAAATGTATTGTTCACCTTGAATGGCCACTGTTGGCTTCCAGAACATGTCTGAGTTCTTTAGCAGCTGACTCTTGTCTCTGTTGACTGCGATGATTTTGCTCCGTCTGTTCAGCACTCTTCCATAACTGAGTCTGAAATCACACACCGTACCTATCCACCAAAACAAATACATTCAGGAACAAGAACTATGCAAAACATTGTAATATTTTATTAATGTCCATGATTTTACTTTCTACTTTTTAGAATTGAATTTATTATCTTTCCTAACCCTGGAAATCACAATTTTATAGTTCACTAATATTCCCAGGCTTTCCGAAACATACAAAGAAATGAACACAACACAAATTCTGCACATATTCCAACTGTACAGTAGCTGGCGCTGTTTCCCACCTGCCAGCAGCACGAGATCAGCATCTTTTAAGGCATCTCTCCTGTTCTGTCTAATGTGCAGTGGACTGTTCTTTCCCAGCATCCCTCGGGACATTCCGCCCAGGAAGCAGGGAATGCCTAAAGATTCTAAGGCATTTCTGTGAGGCACATACAAAAAAAAAAATCTTGTGACTAAAAATTGACTGAGTTATCGACAAGCACAATTTCTGGGTGCTTTTATCTGAGTCAAAGGCTTTTGATCAATAATGTATATCATTTGCTGTTGCTTTGGACTTGTTCTTACAAACCAAATGCATTTTCTTTGATCAATGTATGCCATACATACTGTACCAATCAAAAGTTTGAACACACATACTAAATTTATATTTCTTAGGATCTTAAAGTCGGCATGAAATGAAAACTCATCCTAACTATTTTCTGCATGTTGTAAATCTTATTGTTAATAATTTATCTGTGCACGTTTGTTTTTGTTTTTTTTAACACATTTCTTTCTTATTACATTTACATTTTATTTATAGTATTACATTTTTAATTTAGGGTAGGTGTTGTGCTGGGTAAATCTTGACTGGTGACCTAAAGGTTAGAAGTTCAAACCCAGAAAGGCGGCCCCTGAACTGTTCAAAGAAAGCTGAAATGTACCTGACATCATCTGCTGGTGTGGGGGGTAATGTTGCCTGACTGCCTAGCAGTATGACAGGTTTCTTGGCTCTGCTCACCAATTCCACACACCTTTGGACCTGCGAAGAGTAAAGGGTCAGTCAAGAGTCATTCAAGTGCAATGTGATCTTATCTTATGTATTTGGGGCAAAAGTCAACATTTCAACATTTCTCCTTCAGCTTTGGGTTTTTCCCTGGTGTAGTTCATGTTATGTGCTTTATTTAGAGTATATATCATATAATTGATCAGTTGAATCTACAGAGTAACTGTATAACTGTATAACTATGACTGCATCTACAGAAATATGCCACAACAGTGTAGACAAGCTTTACCTCATCCTCGGTGGCATGAGGGATGTGAACAGGAAGAGGGGACAGATCACGCGTCTCCCAAGCTCCAGCAAACAAGTTTGTTAAATGATTCTTGAGATACCTAAAAGATACCAAATAATAATAATAATAAAAAGGTAACAAACATTTTAAAATGTAATCACTTGTCATTTAATATTGAAGATTGAAGGACTGAGAATAATAGTACGTGAATACTGATAAATGTTTGTACCATGCAATGATTTTTCCCATTAGCCCTTTGGGAGTGTTTTTAGGGGCAAACTCTTTTTCCACCACATGGTAAGGGTACAGTGTGTCTATGGGAAACTCTATAAACACTGGGCCTGTCAAAGAAATCAAAGAAATAGAATTACACTCACAGAATTACAAACAGGGCTCAGAATGGAATTCACTTTGCTTAAAAAAAACAAGTAGAATCGTTATAGAAAATTCTGACATTAGAATAGAACTACACATTTAGGTAGCTATGTAGTTTTGAAACAATTCCAATGTCTATGGAAAAATCATAAACTGTAAAATGATGGTAAAAATGGCTTTACAGTTCAAATAATACAAGTTGGCAAATTTTTTTTTTTTTTTACGGTTTATACAGTGATAAACCTCATATTTCAGCCAAGAAACTACGGTTTAAAAGACAAAAATAAAAATAAATATATATATATATATATATTTATTTATTTTATATTTTTTTTTATAATTGCATTGGTCTAAACAAAAGTGGCCGGTGGGCTAAATGAAAATGCAAATTTACAGTAGGTGTCAGTTACATAAAAAGCAGAAATGCAGCGGTTACCCCGGTTACCCCATACACAAAGCAGCACTGCGCTTATAAACTACTTTATTAGGAACTAATTAACTTCTCTGAAGAGTCGGTTCCCCTCAGAGATACGTTCATATAAAGCCACCCACCCCACAAAAAGCTCCTCAGCTTTGCACAAATCATGTGATTGGTATTTCACTGTCAGTAGAGTGAATTTCAGCAAAAGGAAACAAGATGACAGGGATGGGTAAATTCAGTGTCGTTGTACCTGGTGTGCCAGACTGTGCGGCGGCCAAGGCTTTTCTCACAGTGGGAACAATTTCTCTCACAGTCCTCACTGATGCACAGAACTTACAGAGAGGCTTGAAGAGGGACATTTGGTCAATATCCTGTAGCGCACCTCTACCCTGTAATGAAACAGTCACACATTATGTTAATGACAAAGAATAAAGAGTATGATGCAATTGACACCCAACAATTATTTCTCTGAAAAAAGCCTCGTACACTAGGGGTTGAACGACTTCAGATTTGTTTAAGTCGACATTTATTATGTGATTAAAGTCGACTCGACGTCGACTAGTAGCTGATGACATCATTAATGAACAAATAAGCCTGAACCTCGAGCGGAGACTCGAACGCGGTTTGCCTTGTGCACAGCTATGGCATCTCACACAGCTCCCTACATAACAGCTTATTTTTATCATTTCTTTTGTCTTTGTGTCATAATATTTCTCACAGATTTCTGGTCATTCTAAATCAGATATAAAGAAGCACAGTAAAGATTACATTTACATTGCATTACTGTGAGAGAAAGTGATTGTGTGTGAGTTGCACCTGGCAGCGTCTCTCTGCTTACAGTGAAGCTGTGGGTTTTAGTTACTAAGAAATATATGCTAGAACTTTTCAGTTTCTAAGCTATTTTATTGATAAATCACAGAACATTGTTGACAATATCGTTCTGTGCTACTGAATGATTCTGTGTGCGCGATCTGCGCGTGATGTGTGCGCATTACAGCACATTATGCAGCAGCGCATTAGTATAGAACGGTGATTAACTTACGTGTACAATCAGCTGTTTAAAACGTGCATTCACAATCATTGATTCTCAATTTTGAGCATCAGATGATATAATCAAACATATCTTGTGGAGCACTCATGGAGCACGCATTTATTTGTCATTTTAACAGTTGCAAACGGAGTGTAAAAGTGGACTTCAAAGATTTCTTATCCTGTTGCGCCCTCTTTAGGCCATGAATGATCAGCGACTAGTCGAAGGCAAGCTTAAAGCGTCATGGCAGAGCATTAAAGTTGACTAGTCTGTGCAACACCTAGTTCGCATCAAGAACAATAACTATAACTATAACTATAATGTTACGTTTTAAGAAACTTATAATGTATATACATTTTAATAATCATTCTAATTCTATGAGTCTGAGTAAGTCCACACCACACCACAACTACAACTATAACTGCGCAGAGGAACATTATTATTGGAATCACTTTTAGAAAAAAAAATTCCAGCTGATGGAGTTTGAGCATTAAGAGCGGCAGACTTTAACATAACGTTACTGCGTATTGGTGTGGTATAGATGATGATGATGATATCGTTGCTGCTGTTGATTATTGCTGCTGCAGAGCAACTACAGGACTTGCTCCTGCCAATACACACACAGACACACTGCTGTGAGCATGTAAGACATATAGCACACATGAATTAACCATAGCAGATCTATACAGGTGGAGCTGGGGAAGGTGAGGGGTTTCTGAAAGCACGCTGCAAACTACTACAGCAAACACTGATTAAGTATTTGAAAGTTTGAGCAGCGAGCTCATTGGCTGCTGATGCAACAGAAACCAATCAGCTGTGTCCTGTAGAGAATGATGTGATTGCTAGCACATTGAGTTAGACTGAGAAGCACCCATCATCCTGCGCCATCTAGAGTTTCATGACAGAACTTTGTATTTATCGCTATGCATTAGGTCTAGGTATCATAATTGTTATCATTCTTGGTGTGAACTGGCACACTTCCGGTACAATAGGTACATTACTAGATGCAGCGCAGTGGGAAAGTATTTATGTCTGTAGCATCTGGGTTGTTCCATAAAATGGAAGTCAATGGTAATCAAACTTGTTTGTCATACAGCAGAGGTCTTCAATTGTGCAACTGGAGGGCCACTGTCCTGCAGAGTTTAGTTCCAACCTGCTTCAGCACACCTGCCTTTGTATTTTCAAGCAATCCTAAAGAGTTTGATGAGCTGATTCAGGTGTGTTTGATTAGGGTTGGAACTAATCTCTGCAGGACAGTGGCCCTCCAGAAGCACGATTGAAGACCTCTGTCATACAGGTATGGATTGACATGAGGGTATGGAAATGATGGCAGGATTGTCATTTCTGGGTGACTTTCCCTTTAACGATTTTTATAACCAAATCCTCGCTGTCATGGGTCAAGGCTAGTTCCCTGAGAATCACCCCTGAGTTGAGATAATATCTAATGTTTGCACAAGACACAGAAAGAAATATGCAGAAAAGATAACCAGAGCAAAGAGCAAATACGCAGGTGACATGCGCATGAAGTGCACGTGTACGTGACTCATGTTCTATAAGGCACTTCCTGACCTGCAGGAGAGTAGCAGCAGCACCACCAATCAGAAGCAGCGGTGATTCAGCCATCTGAGCGTTCTTCACCGCAGTCACTGTGTTGGTCAGCCCCGGCCCCGCCGTCACCGCAGCCACGCCGACAGTGCCTAAACAGCAGAACAGAAGATTTTCAGCTTCTTCTACAGCTTCTAACAAGATGTGATCTGTCCGCTTCTGTTTATGAGCAGTCTTACCAGAAAGTCTTGCTACGGCATCGGCAGCAAACACAGCGGTGGCCTCATGGCGGGTGTCGACGATGCGGATGCCCAGTTTCTCACAGGCCACCAGGATGGGCGAGATGTGTCCTCCCACCAATGTGAAGACGAATTTGACCCCTTGAGCCCGCAAAACCTCCGCCACACTCTCTCCTCCATGTCGAGGGCTCTGTCTCTCTGTCTTAGAGGGATGAACAATAAAAGTAGTCAGTTCTTTTCTGAATAGAAATTATATAACGGATTATCAGAATAGAAACTCGCAAAAATGTAGGGCGGACACTAGGTTCTGTGCAATGGTTGTTGATTGGAGTGGGCGTTGCATTAAAAAATTAAGGTAGATGAACACAAGCTTGCAGGGGCGGAGTTTAAATGAACTAAATGATTGGAGAAGTCCTGCATACGTCGCCAGCGAGAAGTCTGTCATTTTCACTGGAAGATCCAGTTATAATTTTGATTAAACATTATGAGGTCAAAAAAAAGAAAGAAACATATGCCCAAATTCACAATAAGATCTATAACATGCGTACAGAAGATCTTTTTACACGCTTAAAAATAAAAGGTTCTTTATTATCACTTATGGTTCCATGAAGAACCTTTATCATCCATGGAAACTTTCTATTGCATAAAAGTTTCTATATAGTGGTAAAAGGTTCTTCAGGTTATTAAAATATTCTTCACACTTAAGAACTGTTCACTGAAAGGTTCTTTATAAAAACAAAAATGGTTCTTCTACTGCATGAACCTTTATTTTTATGAGTGTACACTAAGAGAGACATTTTCTAGAAAGTACAGTTTTTTCCATGCAGTTACAAAGAATGAAGACTGGAGCTTTCACGATTAAAAAAAAGCACCAGAAGAGAAGTGCACTGGACAAAAATCATTCGAGCCCCTGCTCGTATGCTCATGAGAGTTCATACAAGAAATAGTGATGTCTGATTCATGAATTAATAGCTTTTTTGAGTCAGATCTTTCCTAATGAATCAGTTGATCAGGTTAAAAAAAAAAACAGTATGAATAATTTGTTAACAAATGAGACTCTTGAGTTCAACTCACTGGCTCGACCCACTCGCAAAAGTTAACAGTGTTTTCAGTGAGTAACACTGCAAATTACAGTCCGTACCTCACACAAAGCTATTGTAAGACTTCAGAAAATGTACATAAAAATACGACAAATAAATTGTCCAGTTCCTTCTGCTGGTGCAAAAGCAGTCGTGCACGTAACCTAATATATTATTAAATCATATTAAAATTTGTATGCAAGAAACTGCTTCTTTTTTTTATTTGGTAGTTGACAATTCTTGTAGTTATTAAACATGCAGTTATGGTTATAAGATATAGATGACAGACAGACAGACAGACAGACAGACAGATATGCATGAATCCTTCAAACTAGTTTAACTGTATAACTAGGTGAAACTCTCAAACTGTGCTGATAGATAGATAAATAGATAGATAGATAGATAGATAGATAGATAGATAGATAGATAGATAGATAGATAGATAGATAGATAGATAGATAGATAGATAGATAGATAGATAGATAGATAGATAGATCATACCTTATGGAATAGCTGGTAAAGTAAGCCCAGTTTATAAGCTACAAGGATCACACCCCCAAGGGCAGCGCTCAGAGAACAGCCCAAAACCACGGAAATGTCCATCGCTAGAGTGGATTGGTTGGTGGTTTACGACCTAATGTCCACCTGCCAGTTAGAGACCTGCCCTGCAAAACAAATGAAAGAGCAAGCCGCTTACAATGTCGTGGGCTACGAAATTGACTTTTACCGTGCAGTAACTGGACAAAGGGCGAGATTATGGTCATTAGATTCAGCACGCTGTCATGTCTGATCTTGACAAGGCCTTGTTAAGGTTAAACAACACTGTACCTGGCTGCCAGCTCTTCCTCCCCGTCTGCAGGTGTTGCTGAAGCCGATGAACGCGCTGAATGGACCGAGTAAGAGAGAGGTACGCAATAGGCGGGACAACTGTTCCGCAGTTTGAGTAATTGTCTCTGCTTGGCCCATTCAGCGCTCTACGTTAATTCCTTTGAGAATAGCAGTCTGTGCCGTAACATGATTGACAGCGCAGTCATCCAATAGAAGGCTGAAACGTAACTCCGTCATTGTAGATCTGTACAACCACCAGGAAACTCGTGGCTTGGTTGTTTTGTTTATTATTTTATTACTTAAGAGTGTTTAGTTGTAATTACGCAGGCATAATATGTATTTTGTAATTTAAATATATCACAATCAATGCAGGTGACACCGTAAGACATTGAAATGCCCTTTACTCTAAAAGTGTTTGAACAAAAAAACTTATGAACTTTGATAGGAGCATCATCATCACCTTTATGTCCTGTGTCTGTAATAATACAACATAAAACAAAACGTTCTTCCAGAATCTTTTTAATTGTTTGCTGGAATGTCAGCAAAACTTCTACTTGACCTCATCAATAAAAAAATATATTTGGTAGTCTGAAATTATGTTGTTATTATGGCATATTAAGTGTAGCATGTTATTGTGTTTAGAAAATCCTGTTGCAAGTAATGTATGTTGTGCTTAAGCATCTTGATTCAAAGAGTATTATAAATGTGTTAAAGATTTTGTAAGCATATTGTGTAGTTGTGCTTGGAGTCAGTTGTTTAATTGTGATAACACAGTGAAACAAGCCAAATTGTACAGGCATACTATTTAGCCAGGCTGTGTCATACAAAGAAATTGTAAACATAAGAAAAAACAATAGAGGACAATGAAATATTAATAACTGACTATGTTGCAGTCAATGTATGATTTATTTGTATTTATTTTTCTGTGAGGTTTTTAGTTTTTGTAAAACCTCTAGCTGTAGTTTGCCTTTTTGTCACTTTTAATATTGAATATTCAACCATGTTGAATTTCAGCCCATAAAAATGCAAGCCCTAAAAATACAATGCATTAAAATGCAAGCATGGTTAATGCAATGCCTATTTTTTTTTTTTCAAGTAGTGCAATTCAACAGGCTTTTTTGTTTCAAAAACATTTTTTTATTTCCATACCAGAACCAGATATGATGAATGAAGACCCGGAGTCTTGTAATAAATTAAAGAAAAGATTTACTGAAGATAGTTTGCAGTTTCATCAACAGAAGTCAGCTTCAAGACTCACACGGGAGTTCGTAGGCCGCCCCACTTTCAGTTGCAAATATCACAGCAGTTATACCATTTCCAAGGGCATTGATTACATCATTGCTTACAGGTTAGCTACTTCTGATTGGCTAAGAACACATAAAATCAAAATTTTCCACACATATACAGATAGACTGAAGAATATCTCCATCGATTATGTAGCTGACACTCGGACCCTGAAGTTACGTGACCTTTCAGGTCTCAAGATTTGGGTTGCTGGGTGCCAGCATATCCACAACAACTCAGTCAATATCCAATAATGTCAGTGGTTCCTTAACCTGCAACCAAAAAGACTAACACACACACTGGCACACAGCTTTTTCAAGGTTGAATTTGGCCAGAGGGCAATTCCGCGCAAAACTGTCACATCCATAACGCCAACTAAATACCATGGCATTGTGTTGGCGTTATGGATGTGACAGTTTTGCGTGGAATTGCCCCAGACTCTAACTATAAACAGGAGAGTCTTCTCAAAACTTCAAGATAATATGTTCTTTCTCTCAAGGACAGGACACTTTAGTATAAATGGAAAGTAAGGCTTTAACTGAGAAATGGTCCCTTAAACTATAGACTTCAATGACCCCTGTGACTTATAGATCTTTCTTAACAAAACATCTTTCCATATTTAATTTCTGGAAGCTGGGCTAAAGGAGCAAGCACTGTTACTGCATTTATATCAAATACAGACATTAGAGAATACATGAAAAGAACATTTCAGTACTCACTGGTAACTTCCATAACAAAGTAAAATATCACAAGCCTAGAGAAGTCATTCAACTCATGTGATATTTAGAAATAAAAATATTGATGAATACCTTGATTAAATCACTAATTACACATTGAAGCAACAGTTTATTCCAAAATCCACACCATTCACACCCAAAATAAACATTATGTTTGCTGTCATGCTTTCTGTGTACTTGTCAATAATCTGATGGATTCAGTCCCACGGACAGTGATATTTCTGCAGGACTGTAAACATCAATCAATGCACATGAATTGTGTTATTGTGAGAGTTTAATGTTAAACGAAGATGCCACACAACAGGAAAACATAAAAGATAGTTTTGCCATTCTTTTTATTCAACACCTGGAGAACTCTGTTACACTGTAAAGTCTTCATCGCACTTAAAAACAGAACAACAGAGGTGAATAAAACAGCAAGACATGGCCTGTAGTTCTGTAGAGTCCAGACAAGATGATCCAGCTTGCTTTAGCAGTCGGCCCATGCTTGCAAAACCTTTTGAAATAAATCATGTCATTATTAAAACCAACACACCGACACAGTTCTTGTTCATTTTGATTTAAAATAAATAAATATAAAGAGTTGTAAAATGAAGTGATTTACACTTTCTACGGTCTGGATTGTTGGCAAATTACAGGTCATGTTCATTCTTCATTATTACCTAAACAACTTTTTAAACACCATCATTATAATGCAGTTTTATTGTTGCTTAAACCCATTAGAACGCAAGGTCTACTTTTTAGACGGTCCCTATCTTGTTTTTACCACACTACATTGGACAATCAGTGGACATTCGCAAGTAAAGTATGCCATAAAACAATACTTGCCCATTTTGATCGATTGCGGAAAATGTAGTAACTTAGTTGACCATATTTGTTGTCAGTATCATGTAGCTGCTTAGAATTTGCAAACATTAGCTTTATTGCACGTGTAATTAAATGCGCGAATGTGCGAATATAAAACCAACTTTACCTATGTATAGTGGAGCTGTTTGGAGCCGAGGTTGTGGACCCACCCGCTGACAAAAAAAATGGTATGCCTCCAGACTTTTATAGGCCTTCATTTGCTGTCTGGTGTAGTAGTACAATGTCTGAAGGACTAGATAGTTGGTGATGTCAACAGCCTTGACTGTCGGCAAATCTTTAAGTTCTACCAAAAACTCACTCATCTTCATGAGGTACGGGTCACGTCCAACATATATGTTAATTAACTCCTTTTATTTATGTCTTGAAACTGGATCTAAATCCGTACAATATGGACTAAGCAACGTTTTTTTTCCTCCATAGGCAATTCTCCATGTTTGGAGGGACCCAAGATGGCGGAGTGAGCGCTAGCATCTATGCATCTCTGATCAAATAGTTTAATAACGTCCTAGTATCGATACTTCTGGCAAAGAAACCTACTAGTACTGTGGAAATTGCATCCAGTATTAACTAAATTTTAGTTTTTTGATGCGATAAAGATACTCTCTGTCAATCCAAGTGTAAATAAGATGGCTAATACTAACCAAGCAGATACCGGGCTAGCAGATCATGATTATAACTTGACCGCTCTCACGGAGGCATGTGATGAAGTAGAAATTGAAGAGATGTAGACACTGCCAAAGCAAGGTATGAACACACACCGCTACCCAGCCCTAACCCCAAGAAAGCAAGAATGAAGGCGAAAGACAAAAGCAAACAAGCAGACGAAATCACAAATGAAGTGATTTTTGATGCAATTAAAACCTTAAGCGATTTGACGAGCAAGATCAAAGAATGAAAAACGTAGAAAAAAGAATGGAGGAAGATGCACAAGCAGTTAAAGAAAAGATATTGACAGAATGAAAGAGGAAATTAAGGATTTGAGAAAGGAGAACAGCTCACTGAAACAATAGTGTTTGGAGCAAGCCAGATAAGAGAAGATGGGATCTCAGACTAATCGGCCTGCCAGAAAAAGAGAAAGAAGACTCAAGAGAAACAGTGATTGGAATCCTTACTCGGGTGATTCCGCTAGCTGTCTGTGGAGAAACTTCGGGGGTCGGTGGACACAGTGCATCGTTTAGGAAAGAAGAACGACGCCGCTACTATCCAGCAAACATGCTCCTTTGGGGCCCGAATGGGGCCCTTGCGGGCAGCCCACTGTGGGCCCAGATACCAGAGATGGGGACTCGAGTTTGAGACTCGGACTCGAGTGCGACTTAAGTCGCACACACAGTGACTTCAGACTCGACTTGAGACTCGTCCTCGAAAGACTTCAGACTCGACTCGGACTCGAGCTGCGGGACTCGTGAACAATGTTAATTTTTAGGAAGCAACTGATGAGCTCGCTGTTATTCCCCTCCCTCCGTTACCTATAACCTGCCCACGTAACACGTGACGTACTAGGTATCTGCTGCGCGCGGGCGCGGCCACACTTTTTTTTTTCAATTATTTTAGGCGCGGCCGCCACACGTAGAGGACAACGAACAAACATGTCGACTGCTGTGCCATTCATCGTTAGCTTTGGATTTACAAACTTCAAACAAGACGGCCCAAACAGAAGAAGTGCTCAATGCAAGATATGTGATACGAGGATAAAAGATTCAGGCTCAACCACATCTAATTTTATCAGGCATCTGAAAACGCATCCTGATAGGTCAGTAACGTTAAACATGTTTAGCTCAGCATTGACCATCTACCTTTAGCTTGCTTCTTGCTTTAGCTACGACCTAACGTTACGGGAGGTTAACTCCGACTGTCTGTCTTCCTTATGAAATATAAATGTGCGTTTGTTTAACCCTTGTATGGTGTTCTGTAGGACCCATTTTCAAAAAGGAAAAAAAAAACGTTTTTAAAAGTGTAGGAATTTTAGCTCCGACTCCAGTGTACCTTTACTCTGTCCTCCTGTCAGGGCCTACTGTTATTGTGTGTGTGTGTGTGTGTGTGTGTGTGTGTTCTTGTATATGGTTTATGAGGACACAAATGTGTACAATGACATGGGTATTACAACGTAAACATGGTTTATGAGGACATCTGTGTCCTCATAAACCAAACGGCTTAAAAAAACATACTAAATGGTGTGTCTTTTTTATTCAAAAAACGCCAAAAGTTTTCTGTGATTGGTAGGTTTAGGGGTAGGTTTAGTGTAGGAGGATAGATTATACAGTTTGTAGTACATTAGTAAAACCATTACGCCTATGGAGAGTCTTGTAAACCACATATCCAAGTGTGTGTGTGTGTGTGTGTGTGTGTGTGTGCGTGCGTGCGTGTGTGTGTGTGTGTGTGTGTTCTTGTATATGGTTTATGAGGACACAAATGTGTACAATGACATGGGTATTACAACGTAAACATGGTTTATGAGGACATCTGTGTCCTCATAAACCAAACGGCTTAAAAAACATACTAGATGGTGTGTCTTTTTTATTCAAAAAACGCCAAAAGTTTTCTGTGATTGGTAGGTTTAGTGTAGGAGGATAGATACAGTTTGTACATTAGTAAAACCATCTGAAATTTTCTTCTAGAATGATCATTTTTATAAAGCTTGTATATTTAAGTTAAGTAATTTCACTTAAATGACAATTAATAGGTAATTTGCATTGCCATGTAAGTGAAATTATTGAACTTAAATATACAAGCTTGATAAAAATGATCATTCTAGAAGAAAATTTCAGATGGCACTTTTCATTATATTTCACATCGTTTGGTTTGTTGCAGTAGTGTTTTGCATTTAGCTACAATGTGATGTTTGACCATATTTGGTCTTTCTTAATTTTTGGTCTGTACTGTACTGTGTGTTCATGCTACAAGGCAAAATACAGATATTAACTTAAGAGTAAAGCATTCTTGGTGTTTTTGTCATGTTGCAATAGCCTGTTTACACTAATTATATACCAAAATCAAAGCTGATACTGTATGCTGATAGATAAAGGAGTCATAATAACATATTACATGCTTTGAATTCCTTATAGCTATGCAGTGTTGGATGGGTCGCTGTACGTGATGATGCAACACTTATTATAACCAGAGACTTAATATTATAAAGAGACTTGAGACTTGACTTGGACTCTAGCTCAGAGACTTGAGACTTGACTTGGACTGTAGCTCAAAGACTTGAGACTTGACTTGGACTCTAGCTCAGAGACTTGAGACTTGACTTGGACTCTAGCTCAGAGACTTGTGAGCATCTCTGCCAGATACCGGCGTGAAATGCGGGGCCCACGTGGGGCCCCATCGGGACAGCCCAAAAGTGTGGGCTGACTGTGGGCTAGCCCACACTAAGTAGAGTGGGCCCCCATTGGGGCCGTGTGGGACCCTAATGGGCAAAACTGCTATGGGCCCGGCATGGGCTAACCTACTAGGGGCCCGTGTGGGTTTTCTTTGGGCAAGCCCACTGTGGGCTTGCCCACAGAAAGCCCACATGGGGCCCCAAAGGGTTTGCCCTTGCCCACACTGTCCCACAGAAAACCCACACTTACCCACAGTGGGCCCACACTGGCATGTTTGCTGGGTAACAGGTTACCCAGGCCGGTGATCATCTGTGACGTGACGAAGTGTGGAAAAGATCGAGAGAGGCAAGAGTGTGTAAAGAGATGAACATCCAGTTCAAAGAAGACTCTTCAAAGGAAGATCGCAAAGCTCGTATTAAGTTGTGGCCGAGAGTGCAAGAAGCCAGGAAAAAGGGGAAAAGAGCGTTCCCAAAAGAAGGCTATGCACTCATTGATGGACTGAGAGTTGACCCGTAGCTGTTGATCACGAAAGGTAACGTCTGGACTCATGTTAAAGTTTTCAAGGTTATCACTATCAGATGGAAATAATCTGATAACGCTATCGAAGAAATGGTAGTTAACTAGCCTACCAGTCAAATATTAAGGTAGTATGGTTTTGTTAAAATGTAATTTTTTAAATGCATGTTTTGTTAAACATGTTCACTCCTGCATATTAGAATGTTAAAGTTCGTACTGTACAGTTAATCTATGTCTATTTCTTTTCTATCTTTGAATGTCAGGGGGTTAAAAAATAGTGTTAAGTGTAAAGCCAATTTTTTTTTATTTTGCAAGGAACAAAAAGCAAATTGCGTATTCTTACAAGAGACTCGTTCTGTTTTGAATGATGAAAATTTTTGGAAGACACAATGGGGTGATTTAGCCCTGTTTGCACATGGATCTTCTCATTCAGCTGGAGTAATGTTATTATTTAATAGATTTGAAGGCTCAGTAATTGTTCACAAAGAGGATACAGAAGGTTAATGGTAAATGTGGAAATAAATGACATATGTTATATTAAGTGGCTAATAGAGAATTGTTTGAGAAACTTGCTAATATGGTTAACGAATGGAAAATAACTTATAAATCAGTAAATGTGATAATGGGGGGAGACTTTAATATAGCACCTGATTCATGGTTAGACCGAAAACCCCAAAGAAGTACACAGTCTGTGTATAATGATACGATATTGAATCTGTGTACAACAACAAATGTGGTTGATTACTGGAGAATAACTAACCCGAACCGCATTCAATATACATGGTTTAACCCCTCAGGTAAGGGACAATGCTCAAGACTAGATTATTGGCTTATTATTAGTGAATTATGTAAGGATGTTTCAGACTATATCATTTCAGCTTCCCCACTTACGGATCATTGTATGGTCACTATGTCTTTATCCATTTCTGAGAAACCTCAGTTCTCTCCTAATATTTGGAAATTCAATAATGATTTGTTAAATAATGATAGCTTTTGTCACCAGGTGATGACTCTCATTGAGAACATTGAAAAGCTTGACATGTCTTGCATGAATAAATGGCAATGGTTTAAATTTAAGGTCAAAATAATAGCCGTTGATACAGGAAAATTCTTATCTATGATGAGAAAACAAAAACAAAAGGAATTGATTGGGGAAATACATTTATTGGCAGTTAATTCACAAGTATCACCTGAAAACACAGCAGAACTTCAAGAGTTACAATCTCAGTTAGATGAGTTGTATTCAGAAAAAGCAAATGGAGCTTATATCCGCTCAAGATGCCCGGTGGATTGAAAAAGGAGAAAAAAGTTCATCGTATTTTTTCGGCCTTGAAAAACAAAGACAAACAAAGAAAAAAATTAATAAGCTTGAGATTAATGATATGATTATTGAAGATCATAAAGAAATCCAGAACGAAATTTGGCTTTTCTATCGTAACCTTTATACATCTAAATTTAAAAAGGCAGATTGTGATTCTTTATTTAACTGAATGTTAAATAAATTAACACATCTAACTTCAGGTTGGTGGAGAGTTCCTGCCTCAAGTGGAGGAGTTTAAATATCTTGGGGTTTTGTTCACGAGTGAGGGAAGGATGGAACGGGAGATTGACAGACGGATCGTTGCAGCTTCTGCAGTAATGCGGTCCCTGTACCGGTCTGTCGTGGTGAAGAAAGAGCTGAGCCGCAAGGCGAAGCTCTCGATTTACCGGTCAATCTACGTTCCTACTCTCACCTATGGTCATGAGCTTTGGGTCATGACCGAAAGGACAAGATCCCGGATACAGGCGGCCGAAATGAGCTTTCTCCGCAGGGTGGCTGGGCGATCCCTTAGAGATAGGGTGAGAAGCTCGGTCACTCGGGAGGAGCTCAGAGTAGAGCCCCTGCTCCTCCACATCGAGAGGGGTCAGCTGAGGTGGCTCGGGCATCTGTTTCGGATGCCTCCTGGACGCCTTCCCGGGAAGGTGTTCCGGGCGCGTCCCACTGGGAGGAGACCCCGGGGAAGACCTAGGTCACGCTGGAGAGACTATGTCTCCCGGCTGGCCTGGGAACGCCTCGGTGTCCCCCCGGAAGAGCTGGAGGAAGTGTCCGGGGAGAGGGAAGTCTGGGCATCTCTGCTTAGACTGCTGCCCCCGCGACCCGGCCCCGGATAAGCGGAGGAAGATGGATGGATGGATGGACAGATAATATTCAAAAACTAAATGAGGATGATAAAAACGTAATTGATGATGAGTTGACTATAGCAGAAATAGATGTGGCATTAAAACAAATGAAAAATGGCAAATCACCAGGTATCGACGGTTTTTAAAGGATTTCTGGAAGGATATAAGGAAATTATTATATAATGCATTTTTGGAATGCATTCAGAAAGGGAGCTTATCCCCTACAATGAAAACAGGATTACGGTAATAACCTTGCTGCCTAAACCCAAGAAACAATTGTTGTCATTAGATACCTGGAGACCAATAACTCTACTATGCACCGATTATATAAGTTATTTGCCTTGATTTATGCTAATCGTCTAAAAATTGTACTAGGAAAACTTGTTGAGGAGTTTCAATCAGCATTTATTAAGGGAAGATATATCCAAAATCACATTAGATTAATTCTAGATATGATCGATTATAATTCAATGCTACAATCAGATAGCCCTATTTTATTTATAGATTTCTTTAAAGCATTTGATACCGTGGAGCATGAATTTATATTTACAACTCTTAAAAAGTTTGGTTTTGGAGAAGGGTTTTGCAAGGTTATTAAAATGTTATATAATGATATTTATAGTTATATATCCCTCAATCCTGGAATGACTCCTAGAATTGAAATTTTGTGTGGAATCAGACAGGGTTGTCCAATTTCTCCAAAATTGTTTATACTATGCACTCAAATGCTAGCTTACTTAATTGTCAACCATCCTCAATTAAAAGGAATAACCATTTGTGGCTATGAGTATCGAATCAGTCAATTTGCTGATGATACAGTAATATTTTTAAAAGACAAATCTATAATTGAGAAAGCCCTGAATATTATTTCGTTTTTTTCAAGAGCATCGGGTCTGTGCTTAAACCTAAAAAAATGTGAATTGTTACCTTTGTATTCGTGTGATGAGGAAAGTATAGATTTCATTCCAGTTAAAACTGAAGTAAAATACCTTGGTTTAACAATATCTAAAGATTCAAATACAAGAGAACTAGTAAATATAGAAGAGAGAATAGATAGTATGAAAAAAATCTCTTAATCACTGGCTTATGAGAGATCTATCTATTATGGGCAGAATCCTTTTGACTAAAGCAGAAGGCATATCTAAACTAATTTACCCATCTTATTCCCTTTATGTTTCTCCTCAATTGATAAAAAAGGTTAACTCTGTCATTTTTTTTTTTTATTTGGAAAAATAAAACTCATTATATAAAAAAATCCCAGATGATTAAAGACTATAAAAATGGAGGGCTGAAAGCCACTGATTTTGAATCAATGATTGGAGTACTCAAGCTGAATTGGATAAAATCATATTTAGCACAGCCTAATTCAATGTGGTTTATATACCAAAGTGTGTATTCAAGAGAGTCGGAGGACTGGAGTTTTTGCTGAAATGTGATTTTGAGATTTCTAAATTGCCAATTAAGCTTTCAAATTTTCACAAGCAGATTTTGCAATACTGGAAAATGATATTTACTCACAACTTCACACCTCATGGATCCACCCTGTGGAATAATAGGACCATTATGTTAAATAGGAAATCATTATTCAAACAAGAGTGGTTGGAGAAAAAAGTTTTATTTGTTGCTGATTTGATAGATGAAGCTGGTCAATTTATTCAATATAATTCTTTCATAGGGAAATTTGCAGTAAAATGTTCTTTTAGAGAATTTAATAGTGTTTGTAGAGCAATCCCTCTTCCACTAAAACAAATAATACAAAACACACTTACATATTCAAATGTATCTGTTAAATTGCCTGAGTTGAAGATTGGAGAAGTGTACATTTGGGATAAAAAGTGCAATAACAAAGTAATTGGAAATTTATTTAAAAGTAAATTATTTTACGATTTCAATGCACCAACAAAAGTTACAATTAATGAAAATGAAACATTCAGTAACAAGTATTGTTATTATCTTAAATGGCCAACTGTACCTAAAATAAAGGAGATGCAGTTTAGAATCATCAATAATGTTTATCCTGCTGCTGAAATCTTACGGAAAAGATTCCGTTTTGAAGTAGATTTATGCGGATTTTGCTCAAAAGAGCTTGAAACCATTGAACATTTATTTTTTTCTTGTCCGGTCACACTGAAATTCTGGCAGGATCTTTACAGCTGGCTAAGTATTGGTACTGATATTCCTTCACTAAGTTTTGATAGCCTATATGTAGATGGTCTCTCTAAAAATATGTCATTGATGTTAAACGTTATTATTTCCTTGGGTAAATATCATATTCATAAAAGCAAGTGGAATAACAGTAAACCCTCTTTGTTTTAAAAATGAATGTAAGAATTATCTAGCATCCATTAAATACTTATCCAAAGATAATCAGTCCCTTTGTAAAATGTATAAAAGCAGTCTCTTTCTTTCTAAGATCTTGTCTTTTTTTTGTCTAAGATTTATTTATTTATTTTTCCTTGCAATTTGTAACCCCCTTAAATGTTTGAATTATGCTTTTGTTTATTGTACTAAATATGCAGTTGTTTTTTTGTTCTATACATATTTTTGTCTGCATATTATTGTTCCCTATTTGAGTTTGTAAATTGATACTGTTCAATAATAATAATAATAAAAATAAAAAATAAAATAAAATAAAATTCTCCATGTTTCCTTCCTGCCCTCCGTCTGAAGCATACACTGTTAGAAAAATCTGTAGAAATTACAGTATTACTGGCAGCTACTTGCCAGTAACTTACTGTAGATTTAAATTGATGTTATTTACTGGCAACAATTTGTTCAAAATTAAATGAACATTAAACATTAACAAGTCTTTATCTTTACAGAATAAAACTAAAATAACAGCCTCATGCAAAGCATTCTGGGAACCAAAATCTGAAGGAAAAAAACTGAAAAAGGTTGATGAAGATTTCTGGTTCCCAGAATGCTTTGCATTAGATTGTTATTTTATAGTTTTATTCTGTAAAGACAAAGACTTGTTAATGTTTAATGTTCATTTAACTTTGAACAAACTGTTGCCAGTAAATAGCATAAATTTAAATCTACAGTAAGTTACTGGCAAACAGCTGCATAACTACAGCAAATTTTTTACAGTGTAGAGTAGACTGTAAAAAATAGTCTGAACTGAAGTCGCGCGCGCCGCCTTCGCGCGTCATCATAATCACGTGACTAAAACCCAGCTATTGCCAAACAATCTGTTTCTATGGCAACCATGGATGGCGCATCACAGAGCCGCTCTGGCGCGTCATAATGTTTGATGACGTCACAGACAGCACAGATTTCAAAGACTCACGATCATAGTCTCTTGCAGTTCAGCGATATTCCCGAGCAGAAGCGATTTTGAGCGAAATATCCTATTGCATTATAGCAGAACACTTTAGTAATACGACTTCATTCTATATACAGACAGAGTCTCTATACTCAGCGTAGGCTACTCACAGTTTATAGACTGAGTACATCGCATACAGTTTGACAACTGCATCATTGATTTGTCAGCATTAGATACAAAACTCGCAATGTCTACAGACTTAAGAGAATTGCGTCTGGAGATATACGTCGACGGTGAGCTCTGCTGCCGTGCACATCCAAATTCGAAGGTGGAGATTAGGATGAGCGAGGCCATCAACGACCTTTCCTGGAGCTCGGCAGCGACCAATGCGCCGCTGGAGGTTGATACACACGAGGACATGTCAGTCAGTTACAGCGTTTTAGAGGGGAACGTCGTGGAGGTCGACCTTGATGTGAACAACTCAACCTCAGCTAGTGTAGAGAGGGATGAGGAGCTGGAGAATACCGTCAAAGACGTCGTCTCAGTGTTGGTGTCCCCAACAGAAGTGGCAGGGAGCAGCAGTGGGATCGATGCTTCTCCTGAAACCCCTGAGAACAGGCCAAAAGGTCAATGTTAAACATGTACATTTACATCTATTCACTTTTAGCATTTAGTAATTTATTTTGCAATATAATTTATTTGCAAGTGGGCTATTTAAAAAAAAAGTGTTATTAAATGTTGAATTATGTTTTTTAAAACATATGATGTGGTAGTGTGATTGTTGCATTGAAAAAAGAAAGAATTTGCCGCTATTGTTATTTGAGTTTGAAACTGCGAACTTCTTTAGTTTGAGTATTGTAAAATGTTAATATTGTTTGTCCAATGCCTATTTTGTATGTAAATTAGTTTATTTCTCATTTAAAACTGTTCCACTGTTCTGGGACCCTGGAATAGACTTTTGTCCACTGTAGTGGACATTATATTTTAATATAATGAGCTCCTGAGCGCTTCAAAAATGGCGTCATTGCGGTGTGTCATGCCATTTCTTTTTTTTACTTTTTCTGTGCGGCTCCGCTTCCAAAGATAGCGTGACTTTCGAGGCGAATCTGGCAGAGCAGGTCTCATTACACCGGCACCCAGTTTGCGAATGTCTAAATTAGTTGATCACATTTACAAAATGAGCCTACAATAGAATAATAAGCCTTTTTAATGAACATAAAGTTCCAAGTTCAATAAATAAAATTTCACAAAGCATGTTTCATGTTCAGTGAAATTAGAAAATATTGGTGCAGATATGGTGATGTTTCTTATAACAAATTATTTGTTTTCTTCTTTTTTCAGAAAGTAGCAAGTTGAAAAAAATGTGGGCTTTTTTCCAAAAGCTTTTTTGGAATGATCCAGCTGTTCCACAGCCCTTGTGTGTTTCTGAGATGGAAGCTGAATTGGATCTGGTTGATTCAGATGAGCCGTGTATCCCGGTTCCAAGCGGTTCTGAGATGCAAGCTGAATTGGATCTGGTTGATTCAGACGAGTCGTGTATCCCGGTTCCAAGTGGTTCTGAGATGCAAGCTGAATTTGATCTGGTTGATTCAGATGAGTCGTGTATCCCGGTTCCAAGCGGTTCTGAGATGCAAGCTGAATTGGATCTGGTTGATTCAGATGAGTCGTGTATCCCGGTTCCAAGCGGTTCTGAGATGCAAGCTGAATTGGATCTGGTTGATTCAGATGAGTCGTGTATCCCGGTTTCAAGCGGTTCTGAGATGGAAGCTGAATTGGATCTGGTTGAATCAGATGAATGGAGTATCCCGGTTCCAAGCGGTTCTGAGATGGAAGCTGAATTGGATCTGGCTGATTCAGATGAGTCGTGTATCCCGGTTCCAAGCATTTCTCATCTATTCACTTACAAGAAGGTTGTAACAGATTTCTGTGTCCCATTGGAGAAGCATGTGAATTCCTGTACACTGCATC